>NC_143045.1:22269687-22580625 GCF_057628025.1 Oncorhynchus mykiss | reverse complement strand
CAACCAAGCTGCACTGCTTCTTAACACAGCAAGCATCCAACGTGGAAGCCAGCTGCGTGTCGTGTCAGAGGAAACACCGTGCACCTGGCAACCTTGGTTAGCGTGCACTGTGCCCGGCACGCCACGGGAGTCGCTGGTGCGCGATGAGACAAGGATATCCCTACCGGCCAAACCATCCCTAAACCGGATGATGCTAGGCCAATTGTGCACAGACCTCCCGGTCACGGTTATGACAGAGCCTGGGCACGAACCCAGGGTCTCTGGTGGCACAGCTGGCAGTACAGTGCCCTTAACCACTGCGCCACCCGGGAGGCCCAGACATGAAAAAATTTAACGCCTCAAACTCTTTGTGCCTGTAGGACCATATCACTAGAGTCTCCCTGGATCCCTGGGGTCCACAGTGTGCTCTCAGTCACTGCACACTGCAGGTGACAGGGGCATGGCCTGATTGACTGTGTCACACTGTGAGCCTCAGCTGGTCTGGTTTGTCCATGCGCTGGGGATAATCCATAGAATTTATGATGCATTACATAGGAGATAGGAGGTGGGGGAGGAAATAGTTATCATCCCTTTAAGGGACCATTGCAGCCATACATTTGATGTATCTATGCCCTATGGAACTAGCATGGTGCAGGATACATTTGTTTTCTTTCTTATTTATTTGTTTTTATGTTTCGCCGACGACCATCTGAAGCCTCATTAATGAAATAATTAGCATATTTTTTTCATTATTTAGAGAACAGCATCACGAATAACAGCTAACTAAATGTGACTGCCTAGAGATTTTTTTTATTAATTACCTTTTTGTTGCAGCACAATATAATTTGAGATGTATTACTGTACGCAATACGCAATACCACATGTGTTGCATGAACAACCATGAGACTTTGGAAATAATTTCATCATGGTATTTACTTTAATGGAATAGGAAGAACTGTGAAACAGAAAAAATGTATGTTAGTAACATCTTTGATAATGTCAGGGGTGTGTACGGGAGGCGAAGTCAGGTGCAGGAGAGCAGAGTATAATAAACAGGCGCACATTAATTCCGGTCCAAAAATGACAGCACATAAGAACAATAACGTGCCAAAAACACGGAACATAGCAAAAGTATAGCGCCTGACAAAATCTACATAACAATAAACAATTACACACAAAGACATGGTGGCGAACAGAGGACTAAATACATGCAGTAATTATGGAATGAAAACCAGGTGTGTAATGGAACAAGACAAAACAAATGGATATATGAGAAATGGAGCGTCGATGACTAGAAAGCCGGTGACGTCGATCGCCGAACGCCACCCGAACAAGGAGAGGAGCCGACTTCGGTGGAAGTCGTGACAGATATGCAAGATAACATGTGGGAGGTTCATTGTTGTTTCTCCTTTAAATTCAAATGGGTTCCTTTTGTAACACCAAGACTGGAAACACAATAAAACATAATACATTTTACACATCACAATAGCAAGAGCTTTGTTAATGGTCTGAAAATAAAACTTAGCAGCAAAATAAATTCTAACTTCCATTGTTACCATGGAAACTGTCTCCCCTCCAAAGCATGTACTGTATATTTATTACTTCATGTCTATCAAAACATGTATGTGAATGAGTATTTTCATTGAACAGTGAAAAAAAACTGCTACCACAGATTCCTTCCCTCAGTGTTTCTGGAGCTGTCAGGTAGCTGAAGATGAATGTGATGTTGTCGACACACTGCAATTACTTCAGCTGGCAGTCGGTGGGAAACGCACATGTTCACTTCGCCTCTCACTCCCTCTCTTTCTTTTCTGTCTTTCTCTCACTCAAAGACATCAGATTGTGCAGGCAGTGCAACTCGGCTACAAAGGCCTTTGTGGTCAAGTCAATCTACGGTAGTGTCACACCCTGACCTTAGTATTCTTTGTTTTCTTTATTATTTTGGTTACGTCCGGGTGTGACATGGGTGATATGTGTGTTTTTGTCTCATCTAGGGTGTTGGTACTGTCTAGGGTTTTTTGTAGATTTATGGGGTTGTTTCCATCTAGGTGTTTATGTAGGTTTATGGTTGCCTAGATTGGTTCTCAATTAGAGGCAGGTGTTTATCGTCTCTGATTGGGAACCATATTTAGGCAGCCATATTCTTTGGGTATTTTGAGGGTGATAGTTTCCTGTGTCAGTGTTTGTGTCACACGGGACTGTTTCGTTTACGGTTCACTTTGTTATTTTGTATTTGTGTCATGTTCAGTCTTTTCTATTAAAACAAGGACACTTACCACCCTGCGTATTGGTCCGATCCTTGCTACACATCTTCAGACGAAGATCGGTTAGCTGCTCAGATAGCAGATGTTTAAAGTTGGTGAGGGAGATAAAAGTCTCCAACTTCAGCGATTTTTGCAATTCGTTCCAGTCACAGGCAGCTGGAACTGGAAGGAAAGGCGGCCAAATGAGAAGTTGGCTTTAGGGATGATCAGTGAGATACACCTGCTGGAGCGTGTGCTACGGGTGGGTGTTGCCATCGTGACCAGTGAACTGAGATAAGGCGGAGCTTTACCTAGCATGGACTTGTAGATGACCTGGAGCCAGTGGGTCTGGCGACGAATATGTAGCTAGTGCCAGCCGACTAGAGCATACAGGTCGCAGTATAAGGTGCTTTAGTAGGTGCTTTAGTAACAAAACGGATGGCACTGTGATAAACTGCATCCAGTTTGCTGAGTAGAGTATTGGAAGCTATTTTGTAGATGACATCGCCGAAGTTGAGGATTGGTAGGATAGTCAGTTTTACTAGGGTAAGTTTGGCGGCGTGAGTGAAGGAGGCTTTGTTGCAGATTAGAAAGCCAACTCTAGATTTGATTTTAGATTGGAGATGTTTGATATGAGTCTGGAAGGAGAGTTTACAGTCTAGCCAGACACCTAGGTACTTATAGATGTCCACATATTCTAGGTCGGAACCATCCAGGGTGGTGATGCTAGTCGGGCGTGCGGGTGCAGGCAGCGAATGGTTGAAAAGCATGCATTTGGTTTTACTAGCTTTTAAGAGCAGTTGGAGGCCACGGAAGGAGTGTTGTATGGCATTGAAGCTCATTTGGAGGTTAGATAGCACAGTGTCCAAGGAAGGGCCAGAAGTATACAGAATGGTGTCGTCTGCGTAGAGGTGGATCAGGGAATCGCCCTCAGCAAGAGCAACATCATTGATATATACAGAGAAAAGAGTCGGCCCGAGAATTGAACCCTGTGGCACCCCCATAGAGACTGCCAGAGGACCGGACAACATGCCCTCCGATTTGACACACTGAACTCTGTCTGCAAAGTAGTTGGTGAACCAGGCAAGGCAGTCATTAGAAAAACCGAGGCTACTGATTCTGCCGATAAGAATATGGTGATTGACAGAGTCGAAAGCCTTGGCCAGGTCGATGAAGACGGCTGCACATTACTGTCTTTTATCGATGGCGGTTATGATATCGTTCAGTACCTTGAGTGGGGCTGAGGTGCACCCGTGACCAGCTTGGAAACCAGATTGCACAGCGGAGAAGGTACGGTGGGATTCGAGATGGTCAGTGATCTGTTTGTTGACTTGGCTTTCAAAGACCATAAATAGGCAGGGCAGGATGGATATAGGTCTGTAACAGTTTGGGTCCAGGGTGTCTCCCCCTTTGAAGAGGGGGATGACTGCGACAGCTTTCCAATCCTTGGGGATCAGACGATATGAAAGAGAGGTTGAACAGGCTGGTAATAGGGGTTGCGACAATGGCGGCGGATAGTTTCAGAAATAGAGGGTCCAGTATGTCAAGCCCAGCTGATTTGTATGGGTCCAGGTTTTGCAGCTCTTTCAGAACATCTGCTATCTGGATTTGGGTAAAGGAGAAGCTGGGGAGGCTTGGGCGAGTAGCTGCGGGGGGGCGGAGCTGTTGGCCGAGGTTGGAGTAGCCAGGAGGAAGGCATGGCCAGCCGTTAAGAAATGCTTGTTGAAGTTTTCGATTATCATGGATTTATCGGTGGTGACCGTGTTACCTAGCGAACGTGCAGTGGGCAGCTGGGAGGAGGTGCTCTTGTTCTCCATGGACTTTACAGTGTCCCAGAACTTTTTGGAGTTAGAGCTACAGGATCAAATTTCTGCTTGAAAAAGCTGGCCTTTGCTCTACTGACTGACTGCGTGTATTGGTTCCTGACTTCCCTGAACAGTTGCATATCATGGGGACTATTCGATGCTATTGCAGTCTGCCACAGGATGTTTTTGTGCTGGTCGAGGGCAGTCAGTTCTGGAGTGAACCAAGGGCTATATCTGTTCTTAGTTCTGCATTTTTTGAACGGAGCATGCTTATCTAAGATGGTGAGGAAGTTACTTTTGAAGAATGACCAGGCATCCTAAACTGACCGGATGAGGTCAATATCCTTCCAGGATACCCGGGCCAGGTCGATTAGAAAGGCCTGCTTACAGAAGTGTTTTCGGGAGCGTTTGACAGTGATGAGGGGTGGTCGTTTGACTGCGGACCCGAAGCGGATACAGGCAATGAGGCAGTGATCGCTGAGATCCTGGTTGAAGACAGCGGAGGTGTATTTGGAGGGCCAGTTGGTCAGGATAACGTCTATGAGGGTGCCTTTGTTTACAGATTTAGGGTTGTACCTGGTGGGTTCCTTGATGTTGACATGCATGAAACCAAGGCTTTTTCGATCACAGAAGTCAACAAATGAGGGTGCCTGGGGACATGCAGGGCCTGGGTTTACCTCCACAACACCCACGGAACAGAGGAGAAGTAGTATGATGGTGGGGCTAAAGACTATCAAAACTGGTCGCCTAGAGCGTTGGGGACAAAGAATAAAAGGAGCAGATTTCTGGGCATGGTAGAATTTATTCAGGGCATAATGCGCAGACAGGGGTATGGTGGGGTGCGGGTACAGCGGAGGTAAGCCCAGGCACTGGGTGATGATAAGAGAGGTTGTATCTCTGGACATGCTGGTTGTAATGGGTGAGGTCACCGCATGTGTGGGAGGTGGGACAAAGGAGGTATCAGGGGTATGAAGAGTGGAACTAGGGGCTCCATTGTAAACTAAAACAATGATAACTAACCTGAACAACAGTATACAAGGCATATTGACATTTGAGAGAGATACAGCTAGGCATAAAGTAATCGCAGGTGTTGATTGGGAGAGCTAGCTAAAACAACAGGTGAGACAACAACAGCTAATCAGCTAACACAACAACAGCAGGTAAAATGGTGATGACTAGGCAGAGAAAGTCGGATTAACTACACACAGAGCCTGAATTTGTAGCTGGGTCCGACAGATAAAAATAAATAAACAGAATGGAGTACCGTGATTAATGGACAGTCCAGCAGGCATCAGCTATGTAGACAAGTGATTTTAATGAAGGAACTTCAGAAGAAACTTCAGTCCAATCGGGGAATTTATGAGTTAGTTCTTTATAGTTGTCTTAGTGAATGGTATAGCTCTTTATGGGCTCCTGCCCCATATGTATTACTCACAGTGATAGAACTGTCTAGCCACCTCCCACTCCCCTTTCCAACCATGTATTAGAGCAGCGACATTATAGGACACATTTACTGCAAAATGGGAGAACAGCCCAGTACAATCGGGTCTGACACATCCCATTTAGTTCAACATTTCAGTTGAATGCATTCAGTTTTGGGTAGCCTAGCGGTTAGAGCGTTGGACTAGTAACCGAAAGGTTGCAAGATTGAATCCCAGAGCTTACAAGGTAAAAATCTGTTGTTCTGCCACTGAACAAGGCAGTTAACCCAATGTTCCTAGGCCGTCATTGAAAATAAGAATTAGTTCTAAACTGACTTGCCTAGTTAAATAAAGATACAAAAATAATTAAGAAACCCTATGTTTTTTTAATCACCTTAGGCGGCAGGTAGCCTGGCGGGTAGTATCGTTGTGCCAGTAAGTGAAAGGTTGCTGGATCGAATCCCAGAGCTGACAAGGTAAAAATCAGACATTCTGCCCCTGAGCAAGGCAGTTAACCCACTGTTCCCTGGGCGCTGATGACATGGATGTTGATTAAGGCAGCTCCCCGCACCTCTCTGATTCAGAGGGGTTGGGGTAAATGCGGAAGACACATTTCAGTTGAATGCATTCCATTGTACAACTCACTAGGTATCTCCCCCTTTCCCCTTCCTTAAAGATGCAGTCTGGGATCTTAAGCACTTACACATTCGTAACATATTTGATTTCATATGACTTGCAAAAGTACACAAATGTACACAGTTATCGGGGAGCTGTTTTGGCTTGTGAGCACTACTTTCAAAACTACTGGTAGAAATTATACATAACCTTTGGAGCATCGCTTCAAGCCAAGTGATATTGCTCCATTGGAGTGCCTTCAAATCAGAAAAGGTCATTTTGAATCTATTCCAGAGGCCCTAATGGCCTAATTGTTTTTTCATGTTTGGAATGCAGTGAAAAGGGCAGTTTAATACAATACAATACAATACATTCCCCAATCAATACCAGTTAGTCAAACGTTGACAAGCCCACCAAGTTCAGACAGACAGACAGACAGACAGACAGACAGACAGACAGACAGACAGACAGACAGACAGACAGACAGACAGACAGACAGACAGACAGACAGACAGACAGACAGACAGACAGACAGACAGACAGACAGACAGACAGACAGACAGACAGACAGACAGACAGACAGACAGACAGACAGACAGACAGACAGACAGACAGACAGACAGACAGACAGACAGACAGACAGACAGACAGACAGACAGACAGACAGACAGACAGACAGACTGACTGATTGATTGATTGATTGATTCAATCCTAGGAGGGACGTGAGCCACCCATCTCTAGTTAAATACACATTTTTTGATTTTCCTCCCAACCACAAACATAAACACCTTAAAATGTCAATTAATAGCCCCGGCATTTATTTTTCAATCGTGGAGCACAACCTGTGCTTATTAGAGACAGGCTTCTATTTGAGCCAGGCGTCTATTTCCTTAATGCACACAGCTTTTGGTAAATAAAATGTTGAAAAGACTACCACATGTGTATTGTGACCGGTATGACCAGTATAAACATTATAATAACATCCATCCTAGATTAGACTTGCAAAGACTAGGCTGCCTATCATACACCCCCGATTTCACGCCTTACCATCACTGAGAGCGATACCGGCACCATAGATAGCAATGTTGACCGAATATATATATATATATATATATATATATATATATTTTATGTTTAATGCACGTGACTGTGGGAATAGCAGAGCTGTATCTATGGTAACCTTGTAACAAATTCATTTAGATGTGACGTTTATTTGAAACAGACGTTTATTTGATGAAATGTGTTCTGATGCCCAGCTATTAAAAGGGACAGGCAGCTATTTGAGACTCAGCGTTTAATAACGTTTTATGATAGATCAATGGGAGGATCTAGGGTTTATATTTCACATCCAAATGTTTAAGAAGCATCATAGACAAACCTCTCACAAACATTTATTTTAGATTCAGGAAAGGCAGATCATCAATAATAAGTTAATTATTATTAAGTCTCCACCTCTCTAAACTGTTATCTAATTACAGTGAAGTCGCCACCGCTCTAAACTGTTATCTAATTATAGTCAAGTCTCCAACTCTCTCCCAAGTGGCGCAGTGGTCTAAGGCACTGCATCGCAGTGCTACCTGTATTGCTAGAGATCCTGGTTCGAGTCCAGGCACTGTAGCAGCCAACAGGGAGACCCGTGGGGCAGCCCACAATTGGCCCAGCATCGTCCGGGTTAGGGGCGGGTTTGGCCGGCAGGGATGTTCTTGTCCCATCATGCTCTAGCAACTCCTGCGGCAGGCCAGGATGCATGCTGATGCAGTCGCCAGGTGTATGGTGCTTCCTCCGACACATTGGTGCGGCTGGCTTCCGGGTTAAGCAGGCATTGTGTCAAGAAGCAGTATGGCTCGGCTGGGTTGTGTTTCGGAGGACGTACGGCTCTTGACCTTCGCCTCTCCCGAGTCGGTATGGGAGTTGCAGTGAAGACTTTAACTACCTCGTAAAATGAAGTTAAAAAAAGTAAAAGTAGTAAAGAAAATATATAAATACTAATAATCAAATTAAAAAGTCTCCACCTCTCTAAACTGTTATCTAATTACAGTAAAGTCTCCACCTCCACGACTGTTTCCATTTAGAATCATTTATAAAACTGGAGATGAAAACTGACACAAATACTTTTTTCTGCCGGTTTGGACTTAATTTAATTTCCTCCCCTGTAAATAAAATGTCCATTTTATTTGCTCTCTTATAACATACCTTTTTCCTTTCAATCAAGCTAAAGTAAACCGACACCCACTTGCAATAACCCTTAGGAACTTACTTGGCTGGCACAGTCAACACAGGATACAACCCAGGATATTCTCCATGACAAAAACTGTTATTCCCATCCAACAGACATCTCTTGCTCTAACAGGCTCAAATTATGAGGGGCATGTTGGTGGTTCACTAACTTCAGACAAGGAGCCAAAGAGAACACATCTATTATCTGTCCCCACCTCATTGGCTAAGATGCTATTCTGGACTTGTCTCTCCCACTCCGAAATGTACAGTGGCTCCTGGCTGCTGTCAGTTTTAATAGGAAAAACTGACTGGAACCATGGAGGAGATGGAAATGCTCCGCTCCTTCAATAGAAACATTGTTTAGCAAAGTTATCAATAGTGGCAGAGTGGCCATTGCCAGATGGAAGGCTTGAATTTGACCAACCACACACAGGTCACATTGAGGAGCTTAGCGCTCTTGTGAGGAGGAGGTGGTGACACACACACAGACGTCCACTCTGTTGTCTATGGCCTTTTAATCCTTTGTTCTGAAAGAGGCGGAAAGGTCAGGATTAGCATCAGGGTCTATGACATAACTATCTATCATAGAGATTTCACTGTCACTATATGAGCCATGTTTCCCTCTGAACTCAATATCAGTGCAACACAATTGTGAAATGTGATGTAAATGAGACAAAAAATGTGTCATTAACATCAGTAGTTGTTTGCCAGACACCACTAAAGGTTATCCCAAACACCATTGAATGCTAAGACATGAGATTACACCAGTGCCACTTCTTCCTTTACGCAGACTATGTGATACTCGTAGCCCCGTGACTGCCTAGGGGGGCAAAAATAAATAAATAAACTCAGTCAGGGTCTCAATTTACTGTTGAGATTTAGAAAAGTAGAATTCACAAGGTGCAATTTCGACATTTGGTAGTGCATCAGCAGTTTTTAACTTTCAACTAACATTCAATTAGCCCATGTCAGCTAACATTGCTAGGTAGGGTAGTTTAGCCATCTATCTAAACCTTGTGGTCGGCCTAATCATTACCGGACACGCAGGGCATGTGCCCAGGGGCCCTGACATCCAGGGGGCCCTCGTTGATATTGTCGCCAAAGTCATGGAAAAAATGCATAGAAATCCAGAAAATTGGCTTTAAAACTGCAACATTTTCTCTGCCCCATGGCAAAATGTGTAGAATTAGGATGGAAATTTTGCGTCAGGCAGGTACAGTGGTTAATTTTTGGAGGGAAATTCTAAATTAAAACTAACAACCAATTATGCCCACAACACGATAGTTAGAAATGTCCAATGCACCTGTCAGTTTGAATACAAAAAAGGCACATTTCTGTATCCTTGTAGAATTTGACCATCTGGCAGCTGTTTCTCTCGTGGTGCCAAGTTCCGGGTAGAGAGCTCTGTGTGGATGTCTCCTGGGCTGGGTGCCATGACTAAGAGTCACTGACTCTGGCTCCACTGTCTGGTGGCAGTTTAACTGTTGCTAAAGCACAGTCTGAGAGAGAGAGAGAGAATGTTGTAGTAACATTTTGTGCAACAGTTGGCTAACAATTTGACATCATATATAGCTGTCGGTTTTTAAAGGGTGGTTGTATCGCATTGAACATTGAGGTAGAGTATGTATCTGTCGCCCTGGACTCATATACCTCATGTAAGTGAAATGGGGGGACATGGTGATGATGATGATTGATTGTGGAAAGATTGTCAAAGTTGTGAATCTGAATAGCATTAAGAAATTAAACAATGTGTAGGCATATTTAGGAAGACCTACCTCACATATTTTGGATGTTTCTGTTTTTGGAAAACATGTATTTAATCTCGATAACTAAGAGGTTAAAATGAGGGAGGTCAGTTTACTGTTTTGGTCAGCAGCATGTGCTTGCAACTGATAGGTCACTGGGCAGTGGTCTGCTCTCTCTGGCTCCGAGAGGCAGGGAATGATTGCTCGGATCCAGAGTAACGGATTTTGCCCCGCCTACAAGATGCGCTGATTGTTCTTGCTTGTTCAACGAATCAACTTCCCAGTGCGCACTGAACTACTCCGCGTCAATTTCACGTTCAATGAATAGCCTTCTCAAAATTGTTGATGTTGAGGAAACATTTTACAACTTTGAAGAACATATTGAAGGTAAAGCACATTGAAATACAGATAACGATTATGGAATAGGCTTTATTGGCGTTTTTCTCTATATAGCCACACGGTCAACTTCAACAAATTGTTAGGCTAAATCAATGAAATCGTACGCTAAACAATGAAATATAAGGATGGAGGCAATTTAATATTTCATGTTATAACTGAGAAATCAACGCGTCACACTGGCCACGGTTTGTGCAGGACCTCTGCAAAGGTAGGATATTATTTTCCTTCAGCATACAACATTCCTTGTTCACTTGTTGACATTCATTACATCCTACGAGTATAAGTTAGTTTGAGTGAACATCGATGTGGGTAATAGAAATATCATGCATCGACTGTCATGTCAAAAACACAGTATCTGCTTCTGCCATGACTTGAGTCGCATCGTTTCCTTATAACATAATCATATTGCTTGGCATGCCTGGCAGTGTTAAAACAAATAACAGTTATTAGGCGTATCACTTAATTGAAAACGTTTTCAAAGACCATAACTCAGGATCCTCTTGAACACTTTTTTTTAATGTCTATAATGAACTAATCAGACTGTGGGCAGTAATTAATATTGGGAGACTGGGTGTGTGATACCCCCTAGTCAGTTGGACAGGTTGCTGACATTCTGCACATAGCTCCTCTCTCTATTGGCTTTTTAACTTGACCCCATAGCCAGCTGTTATGCAGGGCAGCATGTGTGCAGCGCAACAACTGGAGGAATACCCATAGGGGTCCCCAGTCCTTCTCTCTCCAGTCCTACCCTTGTGCCTCTGATTCTGCATGTTTCTAAACACTCTTGTGTATGCATTTACCCCATAAAGCCTTTGTACACTAACTAAACCTTTCTCTCTGTACCGTAGGCTATATCTCTACCAATAATATGTGCTATCTCCATTTCATTCTGAGTGAAACTCTCTCAGGATGCATGCAGTATGAATGTAGCTAACACTGGCTCTCATCCTAGCCAACTCTAACTGAATAACACCCGTTGCTTCTCACAGCCAGACTCTCTCAGCCTCAGACAGCTTTTCTTCTTCTGTAATGTGTCAGGCCTGGGAAAATGCTTCTCTAGCTCACAGGAAGTGTCAGTCAGGGCCCTTTCTCTTTCTGTCATATTGAAACTACAATGTTTTCTTCACAGATAAAATAAGTTCACAAACCTCCTCCCACACTGCAGTGCCAGGTGGCTTGGAGGCAAAAATGTCCATTCATTAGAATCCACATAATAATCCTGTTGCTGCAGGATTATTTCCCTGCTGTAGCAGACTGGCTCAAATATCCTACATCTGTACTAGAGAGTTGGAGATACTCTGAAGTGGCTGGTGGTGAAGAAGCATGGGAACGGTCTGTCCGAGAGACTGTGGCGGCTCTAATGACTTCTATGGAAATGACAGAGTCAGACTGGCCTTAAAAGGCATTGTTTGTTTAAGATGACCTGAACCAAAATGTCATTTCTGAAAAGGATTCAGTGATTGGTCTGCCTGTTTGTAGCTGGACATAATGTGTGGTTTTGACAGAATGTTAAAGATGTCTATAACACCATTACCATGTAGGATGATTAATACTGTAAACCTGTCTTCTCTACACACTACAAATTAGCCATATCTAGTTAAACCTCTCTCTTCATTCATTCAGTCAATCAATCAAATGTATTTATAAAGCTCTTTTTACATCAGCCGATCTCACAAAGTGCTATACAGAAACCCAGCCTAAAACCCCAAACAGGAAGCAATGCAGATGTATAAATACGGTCTCTAGAAAGGCAGGAACCTAGGAAGAAACCTAGAGAGGAGCCAGGCTCTGAAGGGTGGCCAGTCCTCTTCTGGCTGTGCCAGGTGGAGATTCTAACAGTACATGGCCAAGATGTTCAAACGTTCATTGATGACCAGCAGGGTCAAATAATAATAATCACAGTGGTTGTAGAGGGTGCAACAGGTCAGCACCTCAGGAGTAAATGTCAGTTGCCTTTTCATACCCAATCATTCAGAGTTAGAGACAGCAGGTGGGTAGAGAGAGAATTGAAAACAGCAGGCCCAGGACAAGGTAGCACGTCCGGTGATCAGGTCAGGGTTCCATAGCAGGTAGACTGGGGGCAGGAGGGGTCAGTAAACACTGTAG
Source organism: Oncorhynchus mykiss (assembly GCF_057628025.1). Classification (NCBI taxonomy): domain Eukaryota; kingdom Metazoa; phylum Chordata; class Actinopteri; order Salmoniformes; family Salmonidae; genus Oncorhynchus; species Oncorhynchus mykiss. The sequence goes on along the minus strand of NC_143045.1, from coordinate 22,568,095 downwards.
CCCCGCCCGACGATACAGGACCAACCAGGCAGGATATAACCCCACCAACTTTGCCAAAGTAAAGCTCCCACATCACTAGAGAGAGCTCTTCAAACCACCAACTTACTACCCTGAGACATGGCCGAGTATAGAAGATCTCCCCCACGGTACAAACCCGAGGGGGGCGCCAACCCAGACAGGAAGATTACATCAGTGACTCAACCCACTCAAGTGAGTGGGTTGATCACCCCTCCTAGGAATGGCATGGAAGAGCAGCAGTAAGCCAGTGACTCAGCCCCCGTAATAGGTTTAGAGGCAGAGAATCCCAGTGGAGAGAGGGCAACCGGCCAGGCAGAGACAGCAAGGGTAGTTGGTCGCTCCAGTGCCTTTCCATTCACCTTCACACTCCTGGGCCAGACTACACTCAGTCATAGGACCTACTGAAGAGGTGAGTCTTCAATAAAAACTTTAAGGTTGAGACCAAGTCTGCGTCTCGCACATGGATAGGCAGACCATTCCATAAAAATTGGGCTCTATAGGAGAAAGCCCTGCCTCCAGCTGTTTGCTTAGACATTCTAGGTACAATAATGAGGCCTGCGTCTATGTGTTGCTATGTACGGCAGGACCAAATTGGAGCCCATGTAATGCTTTGTAGGTTAACAGTAAAACCTTGAAAACAGCCCTGGCCTTAACAGGAAGCCAGTGTAGAGAGGCTAGCACTGGAGTAATAGGATACATTTTTTCTCAATTTTTTTATGGCCATGAAAGCAATTCTTTCTAGTTATCACAAACCAGTTATCGCAAACACATCACTTAACCCTATATAGAAGATAGAATGTGGATAATAGAGCATATCAAACCCAAATAGACTGTGTCAAATGCTTTGTTGGAACAAATCGCATCTATTAAGCTTAAATGAATGTGCCGTCATCTAATTAATTCCTAACAGGCTCAATCAGGCTGAATAACCCAGACATTTCCTCCTGTGATTAAACAAACACTGTCGGTCTGGTGAAAACCCACCTTTCACTGTTTTGGAATGAGACTCTGTTAAAGCTTGTCTGTCTGACTGACTTTTTTACTCACAGCATACAGTGTCACATGTTCCACACTCCAATCTGGGCCCATGTAAGTGTCCACACTGGAGCAAGTGCTATTTTTAGAACACACAGAATGCTGTAAATAAAAGATGAAAGCTCTCCTTTCCTCCATGGACGTGGACCAAAACAACATTCAGCTCTTTTTAGGACGGATAGAGTCAGAGGTAGACATAAGTATTCAATGCCAGGCTGATTAGTTGTGATGCACTTCATCAAGCAGAGTTTGGTTTAGGATGGCACTTTAATGTGTGTAGTGTGAAGATACAGTCACAGTACAAGGCCTTCAATGCACACAAGTATGCCTTTGGAGAGTGTTTGTATGATATGAATCCTTGTAGCCATTGATGTAAGATTCATGCGACAGATAAACATAGTACAGATACTTTCCAGAGGCATTTAAAATGCTATTTGTGTTTACACAGGATTTTTCTGCGTAACTAATTTCTATCTGTGGTCCATTTTGATTGTCATGTACCATCTGACATTGTTGTCACATGCACATACAGTAAGCAACACAGAAGCAGTTGTATAGCTTCTGTATACAAGATGAATGGTCATGAATACAGTGGTTTGGTACATAATGTGTCCCACTACAGTGGGTTAATTAGTGATCAGATTCCTGTGAAGCCTGTAGCGTACTGTGAGGCCTGTAGCGTACAGTGAGGCCTGTAGCGTACAGTGAGGCCTGTAGCGTACAGTGAGGCCTGTAGCGTACAGTGAGGCCTGTAGCGTACAGTGAGGCCTGTAGCGTACTGTGAGGCCTGTAGCGTACTGTGAGGAATGTGAGATCTGTAGCGTTCTGTGAGGCCCTCAGCGTACTGTGAGGCATATGGGATCTGTAGTGTACTGTGAGGCCTGTAGTGTACTGTGAGGCATGTAGCGTACTGTGAGGCCTGTAGCGTACTGTGAGGCCTGTAGCGTACTGTGAGGCCTGTAGCGTACTGTGAGGCCTGTAGCGTACTGTGAGGCCTGTAGCGTACTGTGAGGCCTGTAGCGTACTGTGAGGCCTGTAGCGTACTGTGAGGCCTGTAGTGTACTGTGAGGCATGTGAGATCTGTACCGTACTATGAGGCCAGTAGCATACTGTGAGGCATGTGGGATCTGTAGCGCACTGTGAGGTATGTAGCGTACTGTGAGGCCTGTAGCGTACTGTGAGGCCTGTAGCGTACTGTGAGGCCTGTAGCGTACTGTGAGGCCTGTAGTGTACTGTGAGGCCTGTAGCGTACTGTAAGGCCTGTAGTGTACTATGAGGCCTGTGGGATCTGTAGCATACTGTGAGGCCTGTAGCGTACTGTGAGGCCTGTAGCGTACTGTGAGGCCTGTAGCGTACTGTGAGGCCTGTAGCGTACTGTGAGGCCTGTAGTGTACTGTGAGGCCTGTAGCGTACTGTAAGGCCTGTAGTGTACTATGAGGCCTGTGGGATCTGTAGCATACTGTGAGGCCTGTAGCGTACTGTGAGGCCTGTAGCGTACTGTGAGGCCTGTAGGGTACTGTGAGGCCTGTGGGATCTGTGGCGTACTGTGAGGCCTGTAGCGTACTGTGAGGCCTGTAGCGTACTGTGAGGCCTGTAGCGTACTGTGAGGCCTGTAGTGTACTGTGAGCCCTGTAGCGGTCTATAGTGTACTCTGAGGCATGTGGGATCTGTAGTGTACTGTGAGGCCCGTAGTAGCGTACTGTGAGATCTGTAGCGTACTGTGAGGCCTGCAGCGTACTGTGAGGCATATGGGATCTGTAGCGTACTGTGAGGCCTGTAGCGTACTGTGAGGCCTGTAGCGTACTGTGAGGCCTGTAGCATACTGTGAGGCCTGTAGCGTACTGTGAGGCCTGTAGCGTGCTGTGAGGCATGTGAGCTCTGTAGCGTATTGTGAGTTCTGTAGCGTATTGTGAGTTCTGTAGCGTATTGTGAGTTCTGTAGCGTACTGTGAGGCCTGCAGCGTACTGTGAGGCCTGTAGCGTACTGTGAGGCCTGTAGCGTACTGTGAGGCCTGTAGCGTACTGTGAGGCATTTGAGATCTGTAGCGTACTGTGAGCCCTGTAGCGTTCTGTGAGGTCTATAGCGTACTGTGAGGCATGTGGGATCTGTAGCGTACTGTCAGGCCTGTAGCGTACTGCGTGGTCTGTGAGATCTGCAGCGTACTGTGAGGTCTGTAGCGTATTGTGAAGCCTGTAGCGTACTGTGAGGTCTGTAGCGTACTGTCGCGTACTGTGAGGTCTGTCGCGTACTGTGAGGTCTGTAGCGTACTGTGAGGCCTTTAGCGTACTGTGAGACCTGTAAGCATACTGTGAGGCATATGGGATCTGTAGCGTACGGTGAGGTCTGTAGCGTACGGTGAGGTCTGTAGCGTACGGTGAGGCATGTGGGATCTGTAGCGTACTGTGAGGTCTGTAGCGTTCTGTGAGGTGTGTGAGATCTGTAGCGTACTGTGAGGCCTGTAGCGTACTGTGAGGCCTGTAGCGTACTGTGAGGCCTGTAGCGTACTGTGAGGCCTGTAGCGTACTGTGAGGCCTGTAGCGTACAGTGAGGTCTATGGCATTCTGTGAGACCTGTGAGGTCTACTTTAAATTTTGTGTAGGAAGGACTGGGTAGGACGGGGTAAATGTGGTTATGTGAGCAAGCAGGGTTTATGTTCTCCTCACAGCTTAACAGCACTCATGGTATTTCTGCAACACCCTCCAGTGCTTTGGAGCATAACGCAATCCTCTTACGTTACATATTAAATATCTAAATGGGTCTGAAAGTTTTCTGTTCAAACAGTGTTGTTCTCCAATCTGGTCTCCAAGTCTGTAACCTTTCATCCTGAAAAAAAGAGAACCTGAATTGCATAAAATCTTCTGCAATGTTTGAATATTTTATGAGTGATACAGTATGTTCGTAATTGTTTGTTTGTTGTTCATGTAGCTTACTTTTGTCGGTCTCATTTTCTTGTTGTTAGTAGTTACTATCTTGTCTCATCGCTACAACTCCCATACGGGAGAGACGGGAGAGTCTTCCAAAACACAACCCAACAAAGCCGCACTGCTTCTTAACACAGCGCACATCCAACCCGGAAGCCAGACGCCCCAACGTGTCGGAGGAAACACTGTGCACCTAGCGACCTGGTCAGCGTGCACTGCGCCCAGCCCGCCACAGGAGTCGCTAATGCGCAATGAGACAAGAATATCCCTACCGGCCAAACTCTCCCTAACCCGGACGACGCTAGGCCAATTGTGTGCCGTCCCATGGACCTCTCGGTCTCGGCCGGCTGCGACAGAGACTGGGCTCGAACCCAGAGTCTCTGGTGGCACAGCTAGCACTGCGATGCAGTGCCTTAGACCACTGCGCCACCCGGGAGGCCCGTCTGTCTCATTTTCAAGTAGTAGCTTTGTTTGATGACTCGAGTCCACTGGCGTTCTGTATCAGTAGTTCATCTGGCAGTATGGTCACTGTGGATCAAAGTATGATTCTCCTTGAAGAGGAGTCCTAGACATGCAGTAGACATGCAGTATGAACTAGGGTATAGCCTGAAAGTCTTTGACAAAGGTATAAATCACAGCAGAGCACTAGAGCCTGCAGGCAGCTCTGTCCTCCACAGCACCAGCTGTTTCACTCGCACACTCTGACTTCCTGCCATGCTGAGAGGAGAGCGGACTACTCTTATCAGTCAGAGATGCTACCATAGCTCTATTATAGTTTAGGCTTATAGAAAAGATGTTGACGATAATTCATGATAGCCCTGTGTGTGATACTTACAGGTAGTACGGTCAAAGTACTTCAAAGTATCTATTTTCTGAGTATTAACCATGCTTTGCACCACAGAGAGCAGGCAGGACAATGAAATGTTCAGCTATGTATCCTCTGTGATCTCTCTCTGAATGGTGTAAAAGTCTTAACTGATTGCAGTACTTAGAGCTGCTGTTCTGTTCTCACCAGAGCCTTACATCATGTGCTTACTTTTCCATGAAAGTCTTAATGATCGTTAACATGACTCTGAAATCTGCACATGCTTTGTTACTGCGTGCTGTTGACATGGCGATGGACGAACAATAAAATGGGGAGAAGACAGAACAATACTGTGAAACGTTTGATGGTCAGAAATGAGGCATGAAAGAAGGCTAGCGGTCAAGTAGTCAGACTGTAGCGCAGAGCGATGGACCGCAGCGGTCCAAGTAATGGAAAATAGCCATCTATGTCTCAGCTGTAACAGCAAAGTGACTCTGTGGTGGGTCCAGCTGTTGGTCCTAATAATGTACACCAGGCACAATAAATGATGAGGGCATTTGAGGTTCCTCCATCTGTGCCTGATGGCCTCGAGTCGCCACACGTTCCTTTTTAGGGGGAGGCCAGCATCTTAGAAAGGCTCGGGGACAGTGTGGTCTTCTGTACCGCTTTGTTCCTTTTCTTTAGCATATTTATTAATCATTTCCATGTGCACTTTCATGTAGAAACCATATGTTATATGCAGTGGCAATTTTAGCATGTACATCTTGGTGGGGCAACAAATATATATGTTTTTGATGCGTGCCAGGTGGTAAACAGAGCCCTGAATGATGCATTGCCACTGGTTATATGACATGACTTCACTGTTGTGCTGTTACAGTGGAATATAACACCTTATTAATGAAGTGACTGTATAGAGGTGAGACCACTCTTCTCCTCCTGTCTCTTCATTCTTAGCACCAGACTCTTGTTTAGTGGTGGTTACATCACCTGTTCACCTGAGCATGTCCAGGGCGACCGGAACGTGTGAAGCTGTAAAGATAATTTATAAAGCATGTATAATGCATGCTGTTTTCCCACTGCCATGCTGAGCCTGCCAACAGGTTGGTCTGTGGAGAGGGGGTGAGGGTTGATTTAGAGAGGTGGGGGGGGGTAGCTGTGGAGCACGCTCAGACCGGACTAGATGAAAGGTCTAAAGGAGTCCCGCAGTGTCACCACGAGTCTCCGTTTCCCCCGGTAACTTAATCTGCTGCTGATGAGTCACGGGGACAATCACCTTGGAATTTGACACCTGGATGAGAGGTGTGTGTGCGTGAATTGCCGCTCTCTATTGTACTACCTTCCAACTTTAAAGGCATAATCGACCTGAAGAGTGATATTTTAATTTCTCCCAAATTTGCTGTCGATCGTTTCACAGATTGTGGGACGTTTGTTCATTACTGTCTGTATTGTTAATACCTAGCATAAAAATAATTGGATGGCTAAGACCTGAAGGTGAACTGTCTAAACATTGTCCTCCTTTTAAATGGTAATTTGACAGAATAATACATTCAGTAGTGTACAGTGGAGTGTTGTGTAGAAAACAAGCTGATATTACATGGTACAGTATCGTACTGTAGGCAGCTTTTGGAAACAAAAGTTTTTTTTGTTTTTTTTACCCCCTTTTTCTCTCCAATTTCGTGGTATCCAATTGCTGGTAGTTACTGTCTTGTCTCATCGCTACAACTCCCGCACGGACTCGGGAGAGGCGAAGGTCGAGAGCCATGCGTCCTCAGAAACACAACCCAACCAAGCCGCACTGCATCTTAACACAGTGAGCATCCAACCCGGAAGCCAGCCACACCAATGTGTCGGAGGAAACACAGTACACCTAGCGACCTGATGTAGTGTCTTCTAGTTCATCATTGGCTGCTAGTAATAGCCCAATATTTGACCACGGCACCCAGGTGAATGTTGTTATCTCTTGGGGCCAGTGCTGGCTCAGTGATTTGAATCGCTAGATTTCTTTACTATGTCTCAAATTCAGTTGCAAATGCAACACCTTGGCACATTCATCCATCAATCTTCCCAGTTGTTGTAGTAGGCTAGGTAATATTAATACAATTCATCTAACGAAGGTATTATTGTTTCAGTTTTATACAGGTTACAGACCTCTTAGTTTGAACTTTGAACATTCAAGATTTTAAAAGTTTTGTTTGGAAGCGGAAAACATCCTCTTCCACTATCAAAGACCAACTTGATTTACAAGATCAAGGCCTGTACTTTTATATAGAATAAGCAGTATGACTATAAGCAGAATAAGCTATTTCTGCATAACGTTTTCAATACTGTGTATTAGTCAATATGCTAAGCTTAGGTCATGGGAAACTGGCTTGTTCAACCCAGATGGTTATGATTACCATTGACTTCTCTGTGTGTCTGCTGTGCTCTGACCTACAGGCAACTGCCAAAATAATGGAAACACTTGAGTGAATGTTGGTGTTTCCTTTATTTTGGTATTTACCTGTATATCCTCTGTGGGTTGGTTCAACAGCCAGTCTGCTTTAGTGGTTATTTCTACCCACGCTGTCTCTTCACACTGTTTATAAAGAGGCCATGGAGCAGGCTTGTTGACACATAAAACTGTTAGTGTTGTTGACAGATACAGCCGTTTGAGTGTGTCATAGAGGACATGAAACCTGCCTTTTAGAGTATGGGGTAGAGGACAGGAAACTTGCCTGCTCCATACAGTAACAATGGAAGGCTAGAGCTCCATTCTGCAGTAACAGGTTATTACTTCATCAAAGCCTTCATCCAAGTGTTTTTCTCTTTCATAATAATTGTCTTCTTCATATCCCCATGTCTCAGATATTTACACTTTCCCCATGGCAATATCACTTACCCATCACACAGTTTAACAAATACATCTGCTACTTAAATAAAGTGATCGTCAATGTGTCTTTGGGGCTATGTACAGTATATTACACGGTGAGTATATCTGAAACTAATACTACAATTGCATCTGAATTTGTACAGTGAAATGTAGACTTGAGCACATGGCTAGTGGTTCAAAACTTCTCTTATTGGTTACTGTTCTCTGAGTTAGTAAGGTGTATGGTGGTGGACTCAGACAGTGGAGACACAGAGTAGCACTGCCTGCTAACAGCATTACATGCATTACATGGAGATCCCAGTGTAAGAACAGGTTAGTGTAAATGAGAAAGTGTGCGTGTGTGTCTCTACATATTTGTTTGTGTGTGTTTTCTGTCTGTTCATTGTGTTTCCTGGGTGCATGTTTGTGTGCGTGTCTTTGTGTGTGCGTGTGTGTGTCTGTCTGCTTTGCTGTGTCATTGCCCTCAGCACCCCTATCACCTCCCTCTAACCTGTAGGAAGTGTCTGTGCGGAGCCAGAGAGGACAGCGGGACACTGGCGCTCCAGACGACGGACTGCAAGAGCCTACCCAACCTACAACACAGGCATGGGACAGTAACCAATAACCTGGAGCATACAGTACAGCATACAGTATAGAGCTCATCTTTTCGGTCAACTTCAAGACTGGAGGGTTGCTGATACTTGGAGTCTTCCTGTCTAGCATTGAGAGTAGCAGACAGTCAGTCCTAGCAGCCAGCAGTGGACAGTAGGCAGCCAGCGAGCAGAGGGAGCGAGAGAGCTGTGAATGTTTAAGTGTGTAACAGGGCCTGCCAGTCCCGGGGGAGAGCGGAGGAGTACTGTTACACTCCCTGACAGACCTTATACATGTTTCATCTGCTCCTTGGAGAACAGACGCCCCCTTTGTTGTCTCATCCATCCGTCTCTCCTGGCCCGAGACGCTTCTGCAAATCGCTAGTCTCGCCGTCGCCCGACGACCAGCAACAGCCACACATCTCCCCACAGCTGAGGACCAGGCCAGGCCCAGGGTATCTGAAGGGCTCACCTGTAAGCAAACCTTGAAAACCAGTGGTGAGGAACCAGAATAGGATATAAGGCTATATGAGAGATCAGTAAATGAGGACGACCCAGTATTTTTTGTGTGTGCTGTGCTATTGGAGCATCTTGGCACCTGACTCTCAACAACCAGCTACCGCCTCAGCTTCCGCCAACTACAGCTCCCAGCAAGCCTGCCAACTACTAAAACGGCGAGCCAGCCAGCACCTCTCCTCCAATATCCACTGTCCTAGTAGCAGTCTCTGAGTGTGATTGTGTGTCTGTGAGTCTGAGCCTCGACCATGAACGAGAACTTACGGCCCCCGTCGCTCCAGTTGAGCGTCCCTCGCGATGCCCCTGCCTACTCGGATGGGGGGAATGGCGGGGTCTCGGATGGTCCTGTGTGGTCAAGCTCGTCCACCCCAACACTACGACGCAAGCGCTTCAAGATGCGGCGCATGAAGAACGTGCCCAGCGAGAGAGAGATGGAGAAATACAGGGGCAGGCTGGTGAATGGGTGGCTAGTCTCTACCCGCTCCCACTCGGACTCCAAGGAGTACCTGCAGCTGCCCTCCATCGAGATCACCCCATCCAGTGACGAGGATGGGGCCACCTGGTCCAACTGCTCTACGCCCAGCGCCTCACCCCGACGCAAGCGCTTCCTGCTCCGCAAGTGGCTGAGGGTGAGAGAGAAGAAGGAGCACGCCGGCAGCGAGAGCAGGTTGGTATGGAGTATTACCTCCCCCAAACTTAAACTTCTCCTTTCTTCCCTCCTGTTTCTCCCTTAAACCCTTCATGCTGCTTTGAGCCTGCTATCACTGTCCACTAACGTTTTAGCCAGTACTAACACTAACAGAAAGAACCTTGTCAAGGTCCTTGTCATGTTAGAATGTCTGTTTTTTTTTTAATTGAGCTGTAAGATCGAATAAGAATCACAGGTGTATGATCGTGAGGCAGCAGCCTGCTGCCCATTGTGCTGCCCACAAAATCAATGCTGCCCATTGTATTCAACATTATATGTATGTATTACATATGTATCAACATATGTATGTTTTACACACACCACAAGGCAGGAATAAAAGCTGTCTGTTAAAAGCTGTTAGTAGCGCCTGTTCAAATGCAGTGTTCAAATGCACCATGAGCTAGAGGTAACAAAATCATTCTGAAAATCCCTGCTGAACTGCACATAGATGTATTTAGAGAACATAGAGAACGAGGGTCAGTGGATTCAAGCAGTCTAATGATTTGGTTACTGTGCATTACCATGTAAAGAGCCCCATGATCACTAGTTTCAAGTTATATTGTTACATGCACAGGATACAGCAGGTGTAAAACAGTATAGTGGAATGCTTAACCTCTGCGCTATTTCCTAATATTCCACAATAGAAGTAGTAATATAGATAAGAACTAAAACACTTGAAATGCAAGACACTTGAAATGCAAGACAACACAAAAAAAGAAAAGAACAAGAATGCAGTTATATACAGGTCTTACAGTATACACAGATCAAATGCAATTTTATTGGTGACATACACATGGTTAGCAGATGTTAATGCGAGTGTAGCGAAATGCTTGTGCTTCTAGTTCCGACCATGCAGTAATATCTAACAAGTACCTTAATCCCACATGTGTAAAGGAATGAATAAGAATATGTACATATAAATATGTGGATGAGCGATGGCTGAACGGCATAGGCAAGATGCAGTAGATGGTATAGAGGACAGTATATACATATGAGATGAGTAATGTAGGGTATGTAAACATTATATAAAGTGGCATTGTTTAAAGTGACTAGTGATACATGTATTACATCCAATTTTTAATTATTAAAGTGGCCAGAGATTTGAGTCAGTATGTTGGCAGCAGCCACTCAATGTTAGTGATGGCTGTTTAACAGTCTGATGGCCTTGAGATAGAAGCTGTTTTTCAGTCTCTCGTTCCCAGCTTTGATGCACCTGTACTGACCTCGCGGGGTGAACAGGCAGTGGCTCAGGTGGTTGTTGAACTTGATGATCTTTTTGGCCTTCCTGTGACATCGGGTGGTGTAGGTGGCCTGGAGGGCAGGTAGTTTGCCCCCGGTGATGCGTTGTGCAGACCTCACTACCCTCTGCAGAGCCTTGCGGTTGTGGGCGGACCAGTTGCCGTACCAGGCGGTGATACAGCCCGACAGGATGCTCTCGATTGTGCATCTGTAAAAGTTTGTGAGTGCTTTTGGTGACAAGTTAATTTTCTTCAGCCTCCTGAGGTTCTTCACGCTGTCTTTGTGGGTGGACCATTTCAGTTTGTCTGTGATGTGTACGCCAAGGAACTTAACTTTCCACCTTCTCCACTACTGTCCCGTCGATGTGGATAGGGGGGTGCTCCCTCTGCTGTTTCCTGAAGTACATGATCATCTCTTTTGTTTTGCTGACGTTGAGTGTGAGGTTGTTTTCCTGACACCACACTCCGAGGGCCCTCACCTCCTCCCTGTAGGCTGTCTTGTTGTTGTTGGTAATCAAGCCTACCACTGTAGTGCCGTCTGTAAAATTGATGATTGAGGCGTGCATGGCCACGCAGTCATGGGTGAACAGGGAGTACAGGAGAGGGCTGAGGATCAGCGGGGTGGGGATGTTGTTTCCTACCCTCACCACTTGGGGGTGGCCCGTCAAAGTCCAGGACCCAGTTGCACAGGGCGGGGTAGAGACCCAGGGTGGGTGACGAGTTTGGAGGGTACTAGGGTGGGTGACGAGTTTGGAGGGTACTATGGTGTTAAATGCTGAGCTGTAGTCGATGAACAGCATTCTCACATAGGTATTCCTCTTGTCCAGATGGTTTAGGGCAGTGTGCAGTGTGATTGCGTCGTCTGTGGACCTATTGGGGCGGTAAGCAAATTGGAGTAGATAAGGTCTTACCGTATACGCAGGTCTTACCGTATACACAGGTATTACCATATACACAGGTATTGCCATATACAATCTATTACAGTATATACAGGTCAGTCCAGTGCCAGCACTGTTAATACAATGTGCAGGGGTTCTTGAGTGATTAAGGAAGGAATATACATGTATAGTGCATTCGGAAAGTATTCAGGCTCCTTGACTTTCTCCACGTTTTGTTACGTTGCAGCAATATACAAAAATGTATTAAATTAGATTTTTTGGCTCATCAATCTACACACAATACCCCATAATGACAAAGCAAAAACGTGTTTTTCCTTTTTTTTTTTGCAAATATAAAAAAATAAAATATCTAATTTCCGTAAGTATTCTGACCCTTTACTCAGTACTTTGTTGAAGCACCTTTGGCAGCAATTACAGCCTCTAGTCTTCTTGGGTATGATGCAACAAAGCTTGGCACACCTGTATTTGGGGAGTTTTTCCCATTCTTCTCTGCAGACCCTCTCAAGCTCTATCAGGTTGGATGGGGAGCGTTGCTGCACAGCTATTTTCAGGTCTCTTCAGAGATGTTTGATCGGGTTCAAGTCTGGGTTCTGGCTGGGCCGTTGTCCTGTTGGAAGGTGAACCGTCACCCCAGTCTTTCCCTCGATCCTGATTAATCTCCAGTACATTACTCTACAGTAGATTACAGTTTTTGTTTAAATACAGTACTGTAGACCATAATACACTGTACTTTACTGTACTGCACTATAGCCTACTGTACCGAACTATACTGTGCTATACAATTGTCTAAACTTGTCAAACAAACAACTATGATGGGTACAGAATTGATCACAAATAATTTTGATATCAATCATTATTCTAATGAGCTCCACCCCCAAACAAAACCAGTCTTCTTCTTTGGGAGTGGCAATCATTAGAATAATAGCCAGTTTAATTGGACAGATATACACTGCTCAAAAAAATAAAGGGAACACTTAAACAACACAATGTAACTCCAAGTCAATCACACTTCTGTGAAATCAAACTGTCCACTTAGGAAGCAACACTGATTGACAATAAATTTCACATGCTGTTGTGCAAATGGAATAGACAACAGGTGGAAATTATAGGCAATTAGCAAGACACCCCCAATAAAGGAGTGGTTCTGCAGGTGGTGACCACAGACCACTTCTCAGTTCCTATGCTTCCTGGCTGATGTTTTAGTCACTTTTAAATGCTGGTGGTGCTTTCACTCTAGTGGTAGCATGAGAAGGAGTCTACAACCCACACAAGTGGCTCAGGGAGTGCAGCTCATCCAGGATGGCACATCAATGCAAGCTGTGGCAAGAAGGTTTGCTGTGTCTGTCAGCGTAGTGTCCAGAGCATGGAGGCGCTACCAGGAGACAGGCCAGTACATCAGGAGACGTGGAGGAGGCCATAGGAGGGCAACAACCCAGCAGCAGGACCGCTACCTCCGCCTTTGTGCGAGGAGGAGCAGGAGGAGCACTGCCAGGGCCCTGCAAAATTACCTCCAGCAGGCCACAAATGTGCATGTGTCCGCACAAACGGTCAGAAACAGACTCCATGAGGGTGGTATGAGGTGGGGGTTGTGCTTACAGCCCAACACCGTGCAGGATGTTTGGCATTTGCCAGAGAACACCAAGATTGGCAAATTCGCCACTGGCGCCCTGTGCTCTTCACAGATGAAAGCAGGTTCACACTGAGCACATGTGACAGAGTCTGGAGACGCCATGGAGAACGTTCTGCTGCCTGCAACGTCCTCCAGCATGACCGGTTTGGCGGTGGGTCAGTCATGGTGTGGGGTGGAATTTCTTTGGGGGGCCGCACAGCCCTCCATGTGCTCGCCAGAGGTAGCCTGACTGCCATTAGGTACCGAGTTGAGATCCTCAGACGGATAATATACCTGGGCATTACAGATCAGACTTTTGACCAAATTCGTAGTTACTGCGTTTTGCCTTTGTAGGGCAGTGTGTGAATGTTTAAATGTTAAAACTTTTAAATGAGAATGGGAAGTTAATGTTAAAGGGATACTTCCTTTATCTACTTCCCCAGAGTCAGATGAATTTGTGGATAGCATTTTTATATATCTGTCCAGTATGAAGGAAGTTAGCTTTGTCTTGCGAAACTACCTCTAACTAGCATTTGCCCAATGACTGGGAGTCTATGCTATCTGCTAGACGCTAGTTAGCAAATGCGCTAGCGCTAGTTCACAACTTCTTCAAATTGCACGCAGAGACATAGAAGTGGTATCTACGAGTTCATCTGACTCTGGAGAAGTAGATAAAGGGCCTCATTGCCAAAATCCGTAAGTTTCCCCTTGTTTTTTTTCTTCCACAAAATTTAAATCACAGTGCAGGTGTCCCAAAACTACCACTAACAGGTCCCGATCATTATCATCCTAAAAAAATAGAGAATCTTTAACTAATTCCTAACGCAACACTGCTGTAATGTTAGTAATAGATATGCATCTTTCAAATTATTTGCCAAGGATATAAAGGGTTCCGCACGTGCACAAGACAGGTTGCGGGAGACAATGCACGCAAATGGATTTAGAATTTTGGAATATTTATACCTTACAGTTGAGACATCGAGCGTCCATAACCTCGATGTTAATTTGGGCCAAAACACTGCAGACTCAAGTGATCACTATCGAACACAACAGAAAGTAGCTACTTGATAAAGGCCTTAGGGGCCAAGTGTTCAGTTTGAGATTCTGCCAGTAGATAACTTCATTGCCCTCTAGTGGTCATATTCAATATGCCCAAAATACGCAATAGGAACGTATTCTGCATTGTGCACCTGGAATTTATGAATATTTCTTATTGTTTTAATGGAAAACCCCTAATAGCCAGTGTGTAGAGTTAAACATGCGAAGGAGGATATTACACGTTCTACTTTTGTGTACCTATTTAGGATACATGACAATGAAGATAATGACAGGGGACCCATGATGTCATACTGTTACCATAATTCTGTTACCGGGTGTTAATCCACATCACTTACTAAATAACTAAAAGAGATGTTTTGCAAATTCAAGGTGCCATGTCATAGCTAACCACATTCTTTCTGCAGACATCTTTGAATCTTATTTCGGGAGCAGGTAGAGGCTTGAGTTTTTGGTAAACATGGTCAACTAGAAAACTGAGGGAGATTTTAACCTCATTCTATTACCCAGCTTCACATCTGCACTGTTTTTCAAGTAAATGTTTTTTTTTGTAAAATTGACAATGGAATTTGTTAAAAGCAGTCCTTGTGTATAGAGTTTTGTTGAACTTTGCAATCAATGGTTCTAATATGTACAGTATGTTGGACATACTGCTCTTTCATTGAAATTATGTGAAAACAACGTTGATTCAACCCAGTGGGAGGTTTGCACCGGAGTAACACACAGCACACTAACATCAAGCATTTATTTCACTGTTCACCTTTATCTGTTGTTAATGAAGCATGTGACAAATAACATTTGATTTGATTTGTCAGCAAATTACACAAGATGAGAACCTGCAATGCAGACTATTCTTGTTATGTTAAGGGGAATGGAGAAGCTTCTAGTTCTGCTGGTATTTGTGTTCTCCCTCTCCCCTAACAGGGAGCAGAGATGGTAGTAGCAGATGGTAGACATACAGAGGGTTATTATGTCATGTCCATGCCATTTGACTGAACATCCTATTTTACCTAGAAGCATGTGTGCATAACCCTATCAGCTCCCTAAGTTAGATAAACTGGACCATTACCATTTCAGACTAATCACATCTACAGTGGGGAGAACAAGTATTTGATACACTGCCGATTTTCCAGGTTTTCCTACCTACAAAGCATGTAGAGGTCTGTAATTTTTATCATAGGTACACTTCAACTGTGAGAGACGGAATCTAAAACAAAAATCCAGAATATCACGCTGTATGATTTTTAAGTAATTAATTTTCATTTTATTGCATGACATAAGTATTTGATACATCAGAAAAGTAGAACTTAATATTTGGTACAGAAACCTTTGTTTGCAATTACAGAGATCATACGTTTCCTGTAGTTCTTGATCAGGTTTGCACAAACTGCAGCAGGGATTTTGGCCCACTCCTCCATACAGACCTTCTCCAGATCCTTCAGGTTTCGGGGCTGTCGCTGGGCAATACGGACTTTCAGCTCCCTCCAAATATTTTCTATTGGGTTCAGGTCTGGAGACTGGCTAGGCCACTCCAGGACCTTGAGATGCTTCTTATGGAGCCACTCCTTAGTTGCCCTGGCTGTGTGTTTCGAGTCATTGTCATGCTGGAAGACCCGGCCATCTTCAAATCAAATCTTATTTGTCACATACACATGGTTAGCAGATGTTAATGCGAGTGTAGCGAAATGCTTGTGCTTCTATTACTGCGACAATGCAGTAATAACCAACAAGTAATCTAGCTAACAATTCCAAAACTACTACCTTATAGACACAAGTGTAAGGGGATAAAGAATATGTACATAAAGATATATGAATGAGTGATGGTACAGAGCGGCATTGGCAAGATACAGTAGATGGTATTGAGTGCAGTATATACATATGAGATGAGTATGTAAACAAAGTGGCATAGTTAAAGTGGCAAGTGATACATGTATTACATAAAGATGCAGTAGATGATATAGAGTACAGTATATGCATATACATATGAGATGAATAATGTAGGGTATGTAACATTATATTAGGTAGCATTGTTTAAAGTGGCTAGTGATATATTTTACATCATTTCGCATCAATTCCCATTATTAAAGTGGCTGGAGTTGAGTCAGTGTGTTGGCAGCAGCCACTCAATGTTTGTGGTGGCTGTTTAACAGTCTGATGGCCTTGAGATAGAAGCTGTTTTTCAGTCTCTCGGTCCCAGCTTTGATGCACCTGTACTGACCTCGCCTTCTGGATGATAGCGGGGTGAACAGGCAGTGGCTCGGGTGGTTGTTGTCCTTGATTATCTTTATGGCATTCCTGTGACATCGGGTGGTGTAGATGTCCTGGAGGGCAGGTAGTTTGCCCCCGGTGATGCGTTGTGCAGACCTCACTACCCTCTGGAGAGCCTTACGGTTGTGGGCGGAGCAGTTGCCGTACCAGACGGTGATACAGCCCGACAGGATGCTCTCGATTGTGCATCTGTAGAAGTTTGTGAGTGCTTTAGGTGACAAGCCGAATTTCTTCAGCCTCCTGAGGTTGAAGAGGCGCTGCTGCGCCTTCTTCACGATGCTGTCTGTGTGGGTGGACCAATTCAGTTTGTCTGTGATGTGTACGCCGAGGAACTTAAAACTTACTACCCTCTCCACTACTGTTCCATCGATGTGGATAGGGGGGTGTTCCTTCTGCTGTTTCCTCTAGTCCACAATCATCTCCTTAGTTTTGTTGACGTTGAGTGTGAGGTTTTTTTCCTGACACCACACTCCGAGGGCCCTCACCTCCTCCCTGTATGCCGTCTCGTCGTTGTTGGTAATCAAGCCTACCACTGTTGTGTCGTCCTCAAACTTGATGATTGAGTTGAAGGCGTGCGTGGCCACGCAGTCGTGGGTGAACAGGGAGTACATGAGAGGGCTCAGAACGCACCCTTGTGGGGCCCCAGTGTTGAGGATCAGCGGGGTGGAAATGTTGTTGCCTACCCTCACCACGTGGGGGCGGCCCGTCAGGAAGTCCAGTACCCAGTTGCACAGGGCGGGGTCGAGACCCAGGGTCTCGAGCTTGATGACGAGCTTGGAGGGCACTATGGTGTTAAATGCCGAGCTGTAGTCGATGAACAGCATTCTCACATAGGTATTCCTCTTGTCCAGATGGGTTAGGGCAATGTGGTTGAGATTGCATCGTCTGTGGACCTATTTGGGCGGTAAGCAAATTGGAGTGGGTCTAGGGTGTCAGGTAGGGTGGAGGTGATATGGTCCTTGACTAGTCTCTCAAAGCACTTCATGATGGCGGAAGTGAGTGCTACGGGGCGGTAGTCGTTTAGCTCAGTTACTTTAGCTTTCTTGGGAACAGGAACAATGGTGGCCCTCTTGAAGCATGTGGGAACAACAGACTGGGATAGGGATTGATTGAATATGTCCGTAAACACGCCAGCTGGTCTGCGCATGCTCTGAGGGCGCGGCTGGGGATGCCGTCTGGGCCTGCAGCCTTGCGAGGGTTGACACGTTTAAATGTTTTCCTCACGTCGGCTGCAGTGAAGGAGAGTCCGCATATTTTAGTTGCGGGCCGTGTCACTGGCACTGTATTGTCCTCAAAGCGGGCAAAAAAGTTATTTAGTCTGCCTGGGAGCAAGACATCCTGGTCCGTGACTGGGCTGGTTTTCTTTTTGTAATCCGTGATTGACTGTAGACCCTGCCACATACCTCTTGTATCTGAGCCGTTGAATTGAGATTCTACTTTGTCTCTATACTGACGCTTAGCTTGTTTGATTGCCTTGCGGAGGGAATAGTTACACTGTTTGTATTCGATCATGTTTCCGGTCACCTTTCCCTGATTTAAAAGCAGTGGTTCGGGCTTTCAGTTTCACGCGAATGCTGCCATCAATCCACGGTTTCTGGTTTGGGAATGTTTTAATCGTTGCTATGGGAACAACATCTTCAACGCACGTTCTAATGAACTCGCTCACCGAATCAGCGTATTCGTCAATGTTGTTGTCTGACGCAATACGAAACATATCCCAGTCCACGTGATGGAAGCAGTCTTGGAGTGTGGAATTAGATTGGTCGGACCAGCGTTGAACAGACCTCAGCGCGGGAGCTTCTTGTTTTAGTTTCTGTCTGTAGGCAGGGATCAACAACATGGAGTCGTGGTCAGCTTTTCCGAAAGGAGGGCGGGGCAGGGCCTTATATGCGTCGCGGAAGTTAGAATAGCAGTGATCTAAGGTTTTTCCAGCCCTGGTTGCGCAATCGATATGCTGATAAAATTTAGGGAG
The DNA here is from genome assembly GCF_057628025.1 of Oncorhynchus mykiss. NCBI lineage: Eukaryota > Metazoa > Chordata > Actinopteri > Salmoniformes > Salmonidae > Oncorhynchus > Oncorhynchus mykiss. Next base: position 22,549,632 of record NC_143045.1, on the reverse strand, counting down.
TTTTGTTTTCAGATTAGCCTTGTTAAAATCCCCAGCTACAATGAATGCAGCCTCCGGATAAATGGATTCCAGTTTGCAAAGAGTCAAATAAAGTTTGTTCAGAGCCATCGATGTGTCTTCTTGGGGGGGAATATATACGGCTGTGATTATAATCGAAGAGAATTCCCTTGGTAGATAATGCGGTCGACATTTGATTGTGAGGAATTCTAAATCAGGTGAACAGAAGGACTTGAGTACCTGTATGTTGTTATGATCACACCACGTCACGTTAACCATGAAGCATACGCCCCCGCCCCTCTTCCTACCAGAAAGATGTTTGTTTCTGTCTGCGCGATGCGTGGAGAAACCAGCTGGCTGCACCGATTCCGATAGCGTCTCTCCAGTGAGCCATGTTTCCGTGAAGCAAAGAACGTTACAGTCTCTGATGTCCCTCTGGAATGCTACCGTTTCTCGGATTTCATCAACCTTGTTGTCAAGAGACTGGACATTGGCGAGAAGAATGCTAGGGAGTGGTGCACGATGTGCCCGTCTCCGTAGTCTGACCAGAAGACCGGTCCATTTCCCCCTTTTCCAAAGTCGTTTTTTTGGGTCGCTGGCTGGGATCCATTCCTTTGTCCTGGGTGAAAGGCAGAACACAGGATCCGCTTCGCAAAAGTCATATTCTTGGTCGTACTGATGGTGAGTTGACGCTGCTCTTATGTTCAGTAGTTCTTCTCGACTGTTTGTAATGAAACCTAAGATGACCTGGGGTACCAATGTAAGAAATAACACGTAAAAAAACAAAAAACTGCATAGTTTCCTAGGAACGCGAAGCGAGGCGGCCATCTCTGTCGGCGCCGGAAGTAACTGTGCTCTTACTGAGGGAAGGAGGTTGTTGGCCAAGATTTCGCTTCCATCCTCCCCTCAATACGGTGCAGTCGTCCTGTCCCCTTTGCAGAAAAGCATCCCCAAAGAATGATGTTTCCAGCTCCATGCTTCACGTTTAGGATGGTGTTCTTGTGGTTGTACTCATCCTTCTTCTTCCTCCAAACACGGTGAGTGGAGTTTAGACCAAAAATCTCTATTTTTGTCTCATCAGACGACATGACCTTCTCCCATTCCTCCTCTGGATCATTCAGATGGTCATTGGCAAATGTCAGACGGGCCTGGACATGCGCTGGCTTGAGCAGGGGGACCTTGCGTGCGCTGCAGAATTTTAATCCATGACGGCGTAGTGTGTTACTAATGGTTTTCTTTGAGACTGTGGTCCCAGCTCTCTTCAGGTCATTGACCAGGTGCTGCCGTGTAGTTCTGGGCTGATCCCTCACCTTCCTCATGATCATTGATGCCCCACGAGGTGAGATCTTGCATGGAGTCCCAGACTGAGGGTGATTGACCGTCATCTTGAACTTCTTCCATTTTCTAATAATTGTGCCAACAGTTGTTGCCTTCTCACCAAGCTGCTTGCCTATTGTCCTGTAGCCCATCCCAGCCTTGTGCAGGTCTACAATTGTATCCCTAATGTCCTTACACATCTCTCTGGTCTTGGCCATTGTGGAGAGGTTGGAGTCTGTTTGATTGAGTGTGTGGACAGGTGTCTTTTATACAGGTAACGAGTTCAAACAGGTGCAGTTAATACAGGTAATGAGTGGAGAACAGAAAAACAGGTCTGAAAAACTAACAGGTCTGTGAGAGCTGGAATTCTTACTGGTTGGTAGGTGATCAAATACTTATGTCATGCAATAAAATGCAAATTAATTACTTAAAAATCATACAATGTGATTTTCTGGATTTTTGTTTTAGATTCCGTCTCTAACAGTTGACGTGTACCTATGATAAAAAGTATAGACCTCTACATGCTTTGTAAGTAGGAAAACCTGCAAAATCGGCAATGTATCAAATACTTGTTCTCCCCACTGTATATCCCCCACTAGGGATGAAAAACCAGTTTGTTCACACCGTATTATCTGTCAATGGTTCACATACACATACAGTATTCCTTTCTGCTGTTGAATAGTGTTGTCTTGGTCTGTTTTGCTGTGAAATAAGTGATATATGAAGACTGAAAAGACCAACAGTGGGCTTATGTTACAAAAACCACCACAACTCAATATTAATGATCCCATCATCAATTATTTATTTGGCAGTATTGCAGACCCAAGATATTTCCATCATGTTGGGTAGAGGCGACACAGATAGCGAACATAACGAGATATTTGCATATTTTTCTCCATCTCAACTCTTGTAGCCCTAAGGGAACCACTGCCTCTGACTGCCTCTGCAGCACACAGCCATGAATCAAGCATTCACAAAGGAAGCTGTGACCAATGACGGCACACTATTTTCAGGGCTGTGCCGTTGGTCCAGACTTATCCCACAGTGGATGTCTGTTTGTCATATGCTGCTCTGGCTCCAGCGTTCTCCTCCCACTCTTTATATTGCTATGATTTACAACGTAGTGCAATGGGGGCTGTCAGTGCCAGCATGGTGTGTAAGTGCATGCATGGTCAGAGCAGCCTTGATGGGAACAAGGAACTGCTTCTTGCTCAGGTGATGTAGTGAGGAAATTGGGGGATGGTCTGGTGGAAGCTACTGTATATGTCCCCTGAGGGGCTGGCTCTCAGTTCCAATACCATGGCCATATCAGAGATGCTATGTGCAGCCCCTCGCAACTGCAACACCACAATAAATGTACTTCATACATTATTCACTCCCACAGCATGGTTCTGGAAATGGATGGTCTGTCATACTAGCCTTTGCACACCAACAAAGTATAGTTTCCAGGTTTCCTATTTTGCATTGAGATTCTGTCTGTAGCAAGCCTCGGGTGAAGCCATTGTAGTCACATCTGGTTCAAGGCCATTGTCAGTGTACTTGAAAGCAATGCAATAAGCATTCATTGTGTTGTAATTGTATTGAATGCCCTGAACTCAGTCATTTCAACAATGCGTAAAAGTAAATCAGTTACAGAGGAAGTATTGTTTTATTGTTACATTCTTACTCAAGGGTGATAGCTCATAGCCACATTTTTATATACACTATCTGTTTCACAAGGTAAATCTTGGAACCTGAAGGAATGGATGACTCTAGTTTCTACGGCTACAGGTTACTACAGCTTAAGTCCAAGCTCAAGTGCGACCTAGCTGTGTATTTGATCAGTTAATGTATAAACATGGTACGATGACATTGATAGTTAAACTGGCTTGTGTGACTTATGTACCCCTCCGGACGTTCTTAGCACATTTTAGCAGGACTTCACAGAGAACGCCCGTCAAACATGCTGTGAGTACAGTACGCTAACTACCGATAACGCTATAAGTTGTACCATGGGAGAATACTGGACCATGGTTTAGGCACTATTCCTTAGCAGTTAGCTGAATTCCTGTTCGACAATCCAAGACAGTGCACAACTATGTGTGCTTTGTCTGACTCGGAACAGTGTTTCAAATGAGCGTCTAGGCCTAATCATTGCCAAAGACGTGTTTGATAGCGTCTGAAGTTGTCTTAGATGTACTATTATCTGTCTAGTGTTTGAATTGTTTCAATGGCAAATGTATTCCAGTTAGAATGCAAATCCCACTGTGTGGATTGTCTATCATTCTCTCATACAGCAGTAAGATTGAAAGTGAATGGCCAATTCACCACAGCTAAAGGCTGTTCTTTGGCACGACGCAAAGTGGTGTGCCTGGATACAGCCTTTAGCCGTGGTATATTGGCCATATAACACAAACCCCCGAGGTGCCTTATTGCTATTATAAACTGGGGGGGCATTGTATGAGTGTGTGTGGGGGGGGGGGGGGGGGGAGCGGTGTGTGAGTATAGTGTGTGTGTGGGAGGTCTGGCAGTGGTAGTCGCTTTTGCCCCTGTGGAGTCTCTGTTGTGAGCAGATAAGACCTGGAATTATTTAGGGAAACAGGACAGTATCTTTCACCAGGCATTAGTGTCTCTGTCTGGACTGTGGATTTAAGTATTTCAGAGACAAAAGCTTTCGGCAAGATACTGGAGATTAAAGATAACAGTTAACAAGACTTGGAAAGTGTTGCTAATGCAATAGAAGAGATTAGAAATGCCTCCCAGATGAAATTTTAGACAGGTTATTTCTGATATGGTTTGTTCAAGAGATTTCCAGGAGCAGATTATTATTTTTCTTTAGTGTACAGGTTTTCCTCAGCTTTCAACTAAGGAATGTGGTGAAGGAGAAATGTTAACCCTGCTCACGTTTTTTTTGTAAGTGGCTATTTCTTGCGAATCAACCACTGTTGATACTTATACAGATAACATAATAGGAGATATGGTTGCCGAGGGGATGGTTGTCTCATAGTCTATTAAAGTCCTCCATTTTGTTTGGATTGCCTCTCAGAAACTCATCCTGAAAAGCAATTGCTTTGGAATTAATTCAATGCTCGGAGAAAACACCATGACCACTACTCTGTGTGCCTCTAAGTCTGATGCAATGCCAGTGCTCTTTAAACCTACAGTGTTTTGTTACATCTCCTGCAGTAGCTATCATGTTCAAAGCACATATTGAACCAATTGTGTATGAGTTATGAATGATTTAGTGAGGCTTTATGCCACTTCAACTTTCATTGCTTGTGTTTTGAAAGAGGCATGCACAATGGTGTACACTCCATACACTAGTCTGACCATCACACACATGCAAACAAACTCAAGAGCAGTGAGTTTACTAATAACCTACACCTGATTTATTGTAGAGCAAGTACAATCCAGGCATTGCTGAATGTTTCATTAGGGTATACATCTCCCTCCAACCCTTAAAACAACATGAATAACTACCTGGACAACTTAGGCACAACTTCACTGTCTGGCATGCCAGTTGAGAAACCACAGACTCTAACTTGACAGTGGGGAATACGACCAAAGCAACAACAACAAAAAGGCCCTCTCTAAAAAACCAATGGAGTCATGGACACAACCACCATTTTACAAGGTCTCAAAACACGTAATGATTGACAGTATTTTACTGAAGCATTATTTAGCCTAGTCTGCAGTTTTAAACTGGCTCCTCAGAGGCAACGTAGTGAGCAAAAAAATATTTCATAGGTTCTGTTTTACTTTTGAAGACTGGAGGAAACATAGCTCTCAGTTTCTCTTTTGGATAATTCTGAACATCTGTCTTATGCAAATGTATTATGTTAAAAGCTGCCCCTATGACTGTATGATCATGTTACAGACGAAACGTGCTCATCCTTAGACATCAGACCATTTCTCAATGTCAGCTACCTACAGGTAATGACAAAATAAAGGATACACTTGAGTAAATGAGGGATACAAAGTATATTGAAAATAGGTGCTTCCACACAGGTGTGGTTCCTGAGTTAATTCATCAGTAAACATCCCATCATGCTTAGGGTCATGTATAAAAATGCCCACTTTCCTGTTATTTTTAGCTACCGTGGCTAGAAGAAGAGATCTCAGTGACTTTAAAAGTGGCGTCTCAAAGGAGCATAGGGTGTTTAAAGGGTGTGTGTGTGTGTGTGTGTGTGTGTGTGTGTGTGTGCGTGCATCTCAGTCACCAGATCTCAATCCAATAAACCACTTATGGTAGATTCTGGAGCGCCGCCTGAAACAGCGTTTTCCACCATCAACTAAACACCAAATTATATAATTTATTGTGGAAGAATGGTGTTGCATGCTTCCAGTAAAGTTCCAGACAAGGTGCATTGAAGATGTTCTGGCTGCTCATGGTGGCCCAACACACTATTAAGACACTTTATCTTGGTGTTTCCTTTATTTTGGCAGTTACCTGTATGTCTTCAACATTTCTGGAAGGACTTAAAATGCCTCTAACTGGGAATCAAATCAGTATACAGAGATAGAATGGGTTTAATGGGTATCCAAGCAGCACAACAGGACGGGTGGGATTCTCTTAAATGCCACAGTATATGGTTGGTGAACATCTCCACCACAGACCTTTACCTCTGTATCTCTGAATGACTCATGATCAGTGTTTGTGTCTTGTAGTGCCATCTAGTGGATATAACTAAGAAGTGCATCTATTGTGGTGAACTGATGTACATATTCTCAGGACACAGAATCACTGTAGCAGTGAAATGTTCTATGAATGCACCTGGAGTGGGTAGGGCCACATGGTATGTTTTCATACGATTTATTCTGTGTGATTGTGTATTGGTGTATGACTGACATGTGTTCCTCTCTGTTGTGTTCTGTCACACAGCAGCCAGCAGAGCAGCCAGCAGAGCAGCCATGACGATGACTCCTCTCGCTTCCTGACTCCCTTCATCCGAGAGGAGAGGTAAATACAAGAAGATTCTGAATTTACTTGTATGTGTATTCTGTTTGTATTCTACGTTTTGTATTTATGCAAAAGGGTTTAATTGTTTGTCTGGTTTGATGAAAGCAAGGGGAGAGCGCTGACTGTATGAATCAGGATGCTCAGGAAATGACTCTATTCTGTCTACTTATTATTCTGCTGCTTTTTCACCACTAGATGGCAGTTGGTCCTCAGCACTGCTCTTTTTCACCACTAGATGGCAGTTGGTCCTCAGCCCTACTCTGTTTCACCACTAAATGGCAGTTGGTCCTCAGCAGTGCTTGGCATCTGGACTGTAACGCTCATTATTGACCATTTAGAGGCACTTTCTATGGTGTTGGTAATGATTGCAATGAACATGTTCTTCTATGGGACATGTCAGTCTTCAATTTAGCTGTTTTTAATCATTGTAATTTAGCAACAATAACAAGAAGTAATATGATAAGGTAAGGATTCAAGGCACTTGATATTATCAAGCAATCAATCAAATGTATTTATAAAGCCCTCTACATCAGCAGATGTCACAAAGTGCTATACAGTAACCCAGCCTTAAACCCCAAACAGCAAGCAATGCAGAAGCACAGTGGGTAGGAAAAACTCCCTAGAAAGGCAGGAACCTAGGAAGAAACCTAGAGAGGAACATGGCTCTGAGGTGTGGCGAGTCCTCTTCTGGCTGTGCCGGGTGGAGATTATAAGAGTGCATGGCCATTAAGGCCACATGGTTCATCAAGATGTTCAAACGTTCATAGATGACCAGCAGGGTTAAATTATAATCACAGTGGTTGAGGGTGCAACAGATCAGTACCTCAGGATTAAATGTCAGTTGTCTCGAGACGAGACGAAAACAGCAGGTCCAGGACAAGGTAGCACCTCCGGTGAACAGGTCAGGGTTCTATAGCCGCAGGCAGAACAGTTGAAACTGGAGTAGCAGCACGATAGCCAGGAGTCATCAGGCCAGAAAGTTCTGAGGCATGGTCCTAGGGCTCAGGTCCTCCGAGAGGGAGCGAGAGAGGCCCCATCCGGCGATACTCCCGGACAGGGCCAACCAAGTAGGATATAACCCCACCCACTTTGCCAAAGCACAGCCACCACACCATTAGAGGGATATCAACAGACCACCAACATACTACCCTGAGACAAGGCTGAGTTTTGCCCACGAAGATCTCCTCCACTGCACAAGCCCGTGGGGGAGCAAAACCTGTCAAAAACACGTCTGTGACTCAACCCTCTTAAGCGACGCACCCTTCCTAGGGACAGCATGGAAGAGCACTAGTAAGCCAGTGACTCAGCCCCCGTAATAGGGTCAAAGGCAGAGAATCCCAGTGGAGAGAGGGGAGCTAGACAGGCAGAGACAGCAAGGGCGGTTCGTCGCTCCTCACTAAGTGAGTGACCTGTGATTATTAAGCATGCTAAATTTGCTAGCAATTGTAATTCACATGTTAGTGGCAGGGCTTTGAATGTGAGTGAGAACATACTCTTCCTCTCTTTATGTGGTGTGAGTGGGCTGTGGTGTGAGTGAGCTGTGGTGTGAGTGAGCTGTGGTGTGAGTGAGCTGTGGTGTGAGTGAGCTGTGGTGTGAGTGAGCTGTGGTGTGAGTGGGCTGTGGTGTGAGTGGGCTGTGGTGTGAGTGGGCTGTGGTGTGAGTGGGCTGTGGTGTGAGTGAGCTGTGGTGTGAGTGAGCTGTGGTGTGAGTGAGCTGTGGTGTGAGTGAGCTGTGGTGTGAGTGAGCTGTGGTGTGAGTGAGCTGTGGTGTGAGTGAGCTGTGGTGTGACTGGGTGGTTGGCTGCGGCTCCAGCTCAATATTACCTCTGTCAGCAGTGGGGATATATCGCAGTGGTCTCAGGGAGCACAAATGTCAGGCATGGGGAGTAAATCAGATAGAGAACAGAGAGAGGGAGAGAGTGTGGTGCTTGCCTGCCTCCCTGCCTGGAGAGAGAGAAGATCATACCTCAGCTATGAGATACCACATCAGGAGGAACTCAATGGCCTGAGCTCACTCTGGAGAAAGGGAAGGCTGTTTGAAGCTTCTGAAGGCACCTGTCATATCTGCCTCTTTCAAATGCTGCCTCTTTCAAATGCTGCGTCTTTGTAATGAAAATGAAAATACAGTGGTTTAGTGGTGACAGAAAAAGATATTCAAACGAATCACAGCCAAATTGACTGTGAGGAAACTTGAAGCAGTGATAATGGCTTTTGAATAAATTGAAATACAGAGTATTAACCATTATTGAAGAATCAGCTGAGCTGGTGCTGTTGAAGTCCCCCCTTTTTATTTCTCTTTATTTCTCTCACTCTTCTATAGTATCTACGGTGGGCTACAACATTCTACTCTCCCTTTCCTCTCTCTCCCTCTCTCTCCTGCTCTCCTCTCCGTCCCGCTCTTTTTCTCTACAGTTCCTCCCCCGCTATTTCTCTGTGTACTGCTCCGAATAGGAACCTTACGTTTGACCTTATGGGATTTCTCCTGAATGCTACTCTTTTCTCTCTGCTTGCAATACCTGGCTGCTGCTGCTGGGGGTTGAACGGTCTGTACCCAGCTTTAGAGGGTACGGAATGTCATGTCTCCTCTGCAGGTAACAGCTACATTTAATGTCTGCTCTGGATGTTCTGTCTGATCTGTGGCTGTCTGCAGCGGTTTGTTTGCTCACAGTGCAGCTACAGCACGGCACAGGCTAGCTGGCTTACCGGTAGGCTAGCTGGGATGCCGGTGGCAGTGTGTAGATGTTCCTGTGCAATAGGAGCAGGCTAGGTTATTAGCGTTAGCATTTATTGCACCAGCTGAAGAGGTTTTGCTCTGACAAATGCATTCTGTGGTTTGTTGTGTTTGCTAACTGGCTTACAAGATTATCCAGGATGACTGCCTCTTCTCTCATTGTTTTATGTGCCATTTGCAGAATTCTGCGATTGGACGATAACTGTTGATTATGCCATGGTTTGTTAAGGTGTTCACCTGTATGAGTGAAAAATACGAGGATGCCCCTGTGAATGACATCTCCTTTCTCATCTCTCTGCCTTCCAGGTCTGACAGTCCAGCGGACAAGATCAGGTAAGTCTATACTCTTCCCTATGCTTCCTTTTCTCTGCTGGGGTGGTGGAACCTTTGCTCTGTGGTTATGGAGTGGTGTATAGGTTGTGGGGTTAGATGGTTGTGGGGTTAGATGGAGTGGTGTATTGGTTGTGGGGTTAGATGGAGTGGTGTATAGGTTGTGGGGTTAGATGGTGTGGTGTATAGGTTGTGGGGTTAGATGGTGTGGTGTATAGGTTGTGGGGTTAGATGGCGTGGTGTATAGGTTGTGGGGTTAGATGGCGTGGTGTATAGGTTGTGGGGTTAGATGGCGTGGTGTATAGGTTGTGGGGTTAGATGGCGTGGTGTATAGGTTGTGGGGTTAGATGGCGTGGTGTATAGGTTGTGGGGTTAGATGGCATGGTGTATAGGTTGTGGGGTTAGATGGCGTGGTGTATAGGTTGTGGGGTTAGATGGGGTGGTGTATAGCTTGTGGGGTTAGATGGCGTGGTGTATAGGTTGTGGGGTTAGATTGTGGGGTTAGATGGCGTGGTGTATAGATTGTGGGGTTAGATGGCGTGGTGTATAGGTTGTGGGGTTAGATGGGGTGGTGTATAGGTTGTGGGGTTAGATGGCGTGGTGTATAGGTTGTGGGGTTAGATGGCGTGGTGTATAGGTTGTGGGGTTAGATTGTGGGGTTAGATGGCGTGGTGTATAGATTGTGGGGTTAGATGGCGTGGTGTATAGGTTGTGGGGTTAGATGGGGTGGTGTATAGGTTGTGGGGTTAGATGGCGTGGTGTATAGGTTGTGGGGTTAGATTGTGGGGTTAGATGGCGTGGTGTATAGATTGTGGGGTTAGATGGCGTGGTGTATAGGTTGTGGGGTTAGATGGGGTGGTGTATAGGAGGCTGCTGTCCTGTCACCCTATGGCCCCCAGCCCACACACCCTGCATGTGCTAGATCTGTGGCTTTGTCCCTGCTGACTGAGGTGTCTGAATACGCTTTTCATTTGGAAAGGCGAGTCGGGAATACAGTTGCAAGCCATGGAATGTCATTGTTTGTTTTTTACTGGAGAAACAACATCAGTCACAATAAGGGAAACAAACAGGGCTTTGTTAGTGGACAGCAGGCTGCTGCGATTCGTCTGTTAGCTACGCTGTTTGGTCAGGTTTGAAGATCTGTGTGCAGTCACTTCATTCTGAAGGGTCTCTTTAGACTCTTACACCTGTGGAGACACTTGCCAGGTCTGAGTAACACTGTTTATATGACACAAGCCTTAAAGGTGAGTGATAGTATTGCAATGGGGAGGTATGAAGGTTTTGATTTGGATGTGTAGTTTGGTAGTTGTCTTTGTTCCCCTGTCATTACTCCTTGTGCATGTTTGTAGGAGGGGAAACTACTATCAACACACAATTCACAGTTCAGTAGGTCTGTCAGCAGTGTGTGATTTTAGTGTGGATGTGTGTGTATATGGGATAACTGGTTGTTGTTGTGTTAAGGTTGGGATTGCTGATTTGAAGTGATTTTATAGGTAGGGAGAGGGGTCTAAAGACAATGTTGATGTGTTTGCAGGTGAAGCTGCTTAAAACACAGGGAGCTGATCCTCCGTTGTCCCTCGTCATTGTTAGGCAAGTTTGAAGTAATTTGTCTTGGGTTACCATGGTTACTTACAATTAATGTGGTTACACAGATATATCCTCTTTCATAACTATCTTGTAACATTTTCAAAATGCATTCCTAATGGTCGTTAATATCTATGACCTTATCTGTTCAGATCGTGGCGGACAGGATATGATCAGGCACACTGGTGGAGTGGTGGTATGTGTCTGGCCTGGGTTGAATAGCCAATCATGCAGGTTGTGTGATGAACAGACAGAGCCAGGTTTGGACCACTATAGCCCCTGACCACCATCACATCACGGGAGCTACAGATGGTCGACTAAACTCCATCTAATACTCTTTCTTTTGTGTCCAGCCATTAAGTCCCTGCCTTTCAAAATAGCCAATACAGTAAGCCATAATAAGTGTATTGTGAGAGTGTGGATGAAGCCGATTTGTTGCTTTTCTATAGCCAACTTAAGTGTACCTTCATGTCAACTATGCAACTCAGCAAAATATTATAACTTTGTTTAGAAATGTATCTCATGCTTTAAGACAACACAGGATGGAAGCCTCGGTCTTCAGAAGCTTGCCAAGCTCAAACATCCAGCTATAATGCTAGACAGTCATGGTTAAGGCAGATCACTGAGAGCATCTTCATGCATTATTGAGAAGTGTAATTTCAGGGCACAGGAAGTGCCTTTTATCTTTCTAGGCTGTGCAATAGAGCTCTCGGTTCTGTGGTCAACAGGGTATTTACCCTGCAATGAGACCAGAAGACTGGAGTGCTAGTGCCTTGGTGGTCATGATTCACACAGTGTTGACTTGCGATCAGTATGTTGTTGGTTGTATTGGCCACTGTAAGTAATACATGCAGAAATCCATTCAGTTGGCCAAAGTGTGGATGTGTTGTCTAAAAACTGTTTAAACCTGCACTTTTCAGGACTAAAATAAAAAGATGTTGACTTGAGTCGTGATATAGGTTTCGCTGCGTAGTAACAACAAAGTTTGTACGCTGTTGATCTTTTGGTTGAATACACCAAGCCGATGTGTTAATTGGGGTATTTGGAAGGAAAACATAAAAATACAAGGGTGTTACCAATGGTAACGACAGTTCTCTTAAATAAAATACATTCTGTTTATATACCAGAGGTAGCCAATGTGATGTTATTGGTCAATTGCCTCCTGTTACACAGCTTGTGAATGCCGTATGTATTAGCTCCACACAGGTTCAGCTAAATGGACTGTAAAGTTATTCCTTCAGTGCTTGTGAGGCGTTATCCATTTATTCCTCAATGGAATAGATTTCTCACATCGTTTTTCTTCCGCCTTTCAATCGGTAGATCGTTGATCCATCCCTCCGTCCGTGGGGTGAGACATTACCTATTCCCCCTTCAGTTTGTGAAACCTGGTCCCCCTCTTTACTCTGTTAGGGAGCACTGGAGGAAACAAAATGAATAAATAATTTGCAGAAAATTGACATTGTTGCAGAGGGGAGTTAAGTGAATCTTTTTTCAAATAATACTGCACCTTGTTAAGTCTGTTTATACAGTAGTTGCAGTACTCCATCTTTGATTTTATGAGGTGACATTCACTAATGTTTGTCACTGAGCTATAATATAATGATGAAGATGATTATGATCATGATGATGCCAATGATACGGTAATGATGATGGTTTGGGATTTTAAATGATGACGTGATAATGGATGACTGATAATTCTGGGTCAGGGGCAGGACAGCTATGACTGTAGGAGATGCTGTGAGGTCATGACGCAGCTGCACCCCCCTCCCCCCCCCTCTCTGTCTCTCTCTCTCTGTCTCCGTGCAGTGGAGTGAAGTGCTGATATGCCTATTCACATAGACACCGCTAGGCTCCAGTCTAGAGCAACTTGAGCTGCTAACACATGTCTCGCAGCTCCTACAGCACAGAGAGAGAGAAAGGACGGGCGAAAGAGAAAGGAGAGGGAGAATGAGAGAGCATTTGTGGAGGAGAGGTATGGTAGGAATGTAACCAATAGAGCACCTGACCTGAGCAGGAAACAACCTCTTTACTGGAGAATTTTAGAGGAAATAGCTTAACATTTTATTAACCATATGGAATTTAAAGCAGAAGATGAGTCGGATGTTGTGTGTTAGATTTTTACTTTGATGGTTATAATGGAAGCATTTGAGCCACTCAACCTTAACTCTTTGGACTTGATGTTGGTTTTAATGCTTCTCAGAAGAACAACCTACTGAGACGTTTGCTGTCTACGTTAGACATCACATTTTATGCTGGCATGAGACTTGAGCTGTCTTTGTTAGAGCTTGGGTGTGTTGTGTGAGAGGGGGTGAGGTGATTGTACTCGTGGGGGCCGGGAGGATGACATAGCAGGCCAGTAGTGTTGTGACAGACTGAGGCTGACAGAGAGACGCAGTGGGACAGAGAGCAGAGCGGGCGAGGCCATGAGAGCCAGGCGAAGGGACAGCATGGTGTCTGTTCACCATGCACAAAAATAAGGTCAGGTTCTTTTGTCTCTATTCTTATCAAGTTTTTACCTATAGTTTATTAAGTCTTGTACCACATGTAAAATGAGTCTGTTCTACAGTATTTGCGCTGTTAATAGAATGTGGTCTCTTCATATGGGGTTGACATCTTGTGTGTATAAAAGTGTATTCCACTTTTCTACTTTCCATTTTCTAAGAAAGTGAGTTATGAGTAAAACTGCTGTGTTAAAGGTCCAATGCAGCCGTTTTTATCTCAATATCAAATCATTTCTGGGTAACAATTAAGTACCTTACTGTGATTGTTTTCATTTAAAATGGTCAAAAATGAACAAAAATAGCTTCTTAGTAAAGAGCAATTTCTCAATCAAGAATTTTGCTAGGACTGTTTGGGGTGGTCTGAGTGAGGAGGGGGAAATTAAAAACGATCTGTTATTGGCAGAGAGGTTTGTAACGCTCTTTCTTACTGGTGTATTACCACATTTACTGCCTGGTGATGTCACCAGGTAGGCCAAAACTGGCTCTAATTTCAGGTGACCTTTTCAAACAGCTGTTATACAAAAAGGGCATTATCATCATGTTCACAATATATAAAACGTTTTTGACTGCACTGGGCCTTTAAGTCGTTTTTTTTCTGCTGATGGTGACATTGACTTCTCTAATCTTTGTTGTTAAATGCATTTTGTGTTTCAATATCCAATTAACCTGCTGCAACAGTTTCAACAGCCCCAGCACTTCATAACAAACATAACACATAATGTGGAATTTGATCCTTCGTTACAACACCTATATATGTAACATAATCAGATCGACACTCCAGTTAGCTGACAGTAGCTTAAATCACTACAGAACATTAGACAATTATAGATTTATAATTGTTTAAGACCTCCAGTGGAGTATAGGGATCTTCCAGCCGGCTTGTGGGCCTCCCAAATCTGTCCTGGGATCTGTGCTGCTCAGTCGGCTCCATTAGGGGTAATTTGGCTAGATTTATGTTCCCTGTCAAGCTGAGAACCCAGTGCGGCCTGCGGGCACTCCCTGTAACCCCACAGTGATGAATACCCGACAGACCATTTTCTGCTATCCTTGCGTAACTCTCTTTGTCTCTTTTCAATTACTGTGAATGATCGTCACTAATGAGCACATAGAGGGCTATTAGGAGAAGCCCACCTCAGTCCACCATTACTGCAACATGGTCATTCTGCAGGTAATAGATTGGTCCAAGTTAACCAGTTTACCAAGAGGGGTTTCTCTGACACACATAATACTATATGTGTTTTCAAGTGTCTTGGTTTTTAGATTTTTTTAAAGACTATTTTAAGATGTACAGTTTCCAACAGTAAGCGTTTGATGTCCCACATGGAGGCTGATTTATTAAACACACAAACAAACCCAGTCAGAAAGTCTATCAGTCAGTCTCACAGGGTTTAAACAGCTCCTGCTACATGATGGGTGGGCATCTGTCTCACCTGAGATCTGCCTACACAGGTGAGGCTAGTTACCCAGCTAGACACTCAGTGGTCCCAACTGGTGTATTAATGATATGGCTGGTACTTTGTCTCTCATCTCTGTCACCAATAGGGAACTGTACATGTTGTACTAATGTTTTCCCCTCACTGATCCATCCTTACACATCCATTAGACCATGTGTCTGCAGGTAGACCTGAACTTGAGCTGCTGTGCTGTGACGTGCTGACTAATCATCAGACCTCTGGTGACTGGCTGTAATTCTGTTATGATCATTAGTGAATCTGTCCTGCTGCTTAGGCCCAGTAAACACCTGCATCTCACCACATCAGCAGACAAACTACTGAATGCTAATTTTACTGCGTACAAGCACTCATGTACCCATCATTATGAGCAGAGTCCATCTGCCCAATACCCAGTTAGGTAATTAAGTTAGATCCTTAATTGTGGAGTAGCGATGGGCTGGTGATGAAACCGCTGCAGGCCCACGTGGGTAACTTACCAGGGATACTGCAGAACTACAGAGAACTGTCAACTGGCAGATGTGTTCAAAGAGGACATGCAGAGCCTAAATGAAGTTTAAAAATATCCCTCTCTTCTTCATCCCATCCCTCTTTTTTGGGAGGTATCTCCCAGACTTCATAAATCAAGAAGTAATTTGTATCCTATCTGTCCAGACGTGATAGATTTCTCCCAAGCTGGCCTAAAGGTGCCATATATTAATCAATCTAGGGCAGTCCACCTCTAGCCCAGGGGTGGGGAGATAGGAAGACCCTGGTTCAATGTCACTACCCCAGAGGGGCCAGCTCTCTGAGGGCATGGGTCTCTGTCACTCTGCCTACCCGTGGGATGAAAGCCCTGGAGGATCTGGCACTTATCAGAGGATGATCAGAGGGAGCTGTGAGGGTATGGAGAGACAGATCAACCAAAGCAGATGGTAGAATATGTAATCTGTTTTGAAGCCACCATATTTAACAATATCTCAGGAAAATTGAGCCAAATGTAAGATATTTTTCTGTAAAGAATTCAGCTGAATGAATTCAGCCTTAAATAACAAGCGTGGGTTTGAGGGAAAATCATCAGCCAGCCAAGCTCAGGGAACCACTTTAATGGGTGCCGGGAAGCCCACTTTCATACATAAGTGAGAGAGTGGGAAGTTATGAGTCTGCCTAGTGAGTGGAATCCAGTAATGTAAGACTCTCACCCTCTGAGGATATGAATTGATAGAATGAACTAAGGGCCGCCGAACAGTGATTCAAAGGAGGTGTGGGCACAGCGCTGCATGCTGAGTCACTGGTGGAAGAGAGAGGCCTGGAGGATGAGCCACTGGCCTCCCACACACATCAACACTCCATGACCTTGGGTGATTGTTTTGTCTGTGTTCCCTGTAGCCAGTGGGCACTGGAGAGAGGCAGGGATTTCCCCTATATGGGTTTTAATTCTGCACCATCCCTTGGTAAACCAGTGGCTCTAAATGAGTTAGGCTAGGATAAGGCTATTATTTTGATCTAAGTAGATATTACAGAGTTGGCTCTGTTATTATAATCTGAATGAAGCCTGTCTTTCTCTTATGCCACTCTCCACACACACTCTTTATAATAATACGATAATAGCAGAACAGAGCACACATCATCCTAAGCATTGAAATATCATGCTGCTCTTCATCACGTTGAGCAAAGCCAGACAGGGACAATGTTCATATCCTCAGGCGTCTGCTAGCCTGGGCCTCCTTTAATAATGGGGGTTCTGCTGTATGTTGTTCCTCAGAGGACCAGGTATACAGATACTGACTCCCCGCCAGTGGGCTGTGGTGAACTAACAGAGCTCTCACAGTGCTCTCACCCCTGCCCGGTGGCATGCTTCAAGTTAGGTATCATGGTAATTCTCCTGTGTGCCACCCCATGCCTTGTTTCCTCAGCCATATTAAAGTCTCACACCTTCTTCTCTACTGATAGGCCAAGCAGAGGAAGTGGAAGAAACTGATATGGAGACCACAAAGGTAGGATATACTGTATTCAATAAACAGACACAAGTACTGTAGTTTGTTTAAAAACACTCAAATCAAAGCCTTTAATATTCCACCATTCATACTGTACTTCCTATAATGTATGTCCTACCCAGATAAAACCCTTCACTCAGCTGTAACTATATTCAGGAATACCACCAGAGGGGGCATTCTCCCTATGGTGTGAATGCCATGACTGCCCTGGTGCTGTGTTGACCCAATGGCTCGTCAGTCTTCACATATCACAGTCTCATTAAATACTGTACTAGAGTTGCTGCCACTTGTCCTTTCCTGCAAGCACATGGTCTATCAGGTTTCTGTCAGCATTGTATTGTATAGGGACAGTCACCATGGCTCCAGTGTGCTCTGCACTGTACTGCCTGCACAGTCACCCTGGTTAGCTGATCCAGAGGTGGCCCACAACTGTATTGTATGTCCCTAAGGAACAGGATAGCTGTATCCTAAAACTAGATCCAGACTAGATGTATTTTAACAGCTTTACCTGAGTTGCATTGGTGCATTCGCCCCACTCCAATTGTACCGGTGGATTTGTCAAACAAGGGAACGCAACCAAATATGTCAAACCATTAGGGTAATAGATGATCTGATCTGAGATTACGCTAGCAGAGTTATGTAATATGTGTTGTTTGTGTCAGTTTCTGATGTCCATCAGAGTATACTATAACCTCCTTTTTGGTGGTACACGACCTGATGATGATGTAATCTCAGCTTTCCATCAATTCATCCCCTGAGGTGGGATTGTAGAGGATGTACTCTGTCTTTGTGGGATTTTGGAATGTGAAGTTTGGGCCTGCAAGGCTGTTTTCTGGAAGCTTTGGTAAATGATGCTGCTTTTTCACAGTGAGTGGCGTGCATCATCTGCTCAGCTCAAAATAGCTCAAGTGCCATTCTTGAATGCCTTGTGGGGTTTTGTGGCATGACAACTAACAGTAACAGATGAAAGTGTGTGTGTGTGTGTGTGTGTGTGTGTGTGTGTGTGTGTGAATGAAAACACCAGGCAAGGTCCACATATGGCCTTCAAACAGCGGGCAAACTACTACTGACTTTGATAATGACGCATCCCATGTATCTCTATGGCAACAGAGTATTCTTTTTGGGGTCTGGAAAAATACAGAATGTTTGTTTTGCTCTTGGAATGTTTGTTCGTATCTCAAGGTTTTTATTTAAGCTGTTCAGAAATATGAGACAGAGATGTAAATCGTCATGTGTCATGGATAGGAAAGTTTTAGAAGAGGGTGAGAAGTGGGAATCATGAAGGAATAGGGAGGGTGAAGAATGTGGTACGTAAAGTAACACGTGAAATACTTTTATACGGTTGTTTAGCTATGGGGAAGAGGTGTCCTGGGGGGGCGGGACGGGTAGTTCGATCTGGTCACGCAGCCTCGACCTTAATAACAGCTTCCTCCACCAGGAAGTGCGGTTTGTAAGGATACGGGTTTGTAAGGACACCTCCAGTGGTTTGCATCTGAACACAGAGCTATAAACAGACAAGAGGCCTGGAGCTGAAGTTGATCTCACCATGCATGCACATGGGCATTGTTGTTATGAGAATAGAGGGTTAAGGTTACGTCATGATGCTGTGCCTACACTCAGCACAGCAAGCATCACTGTGTACAGTTTTATCCATTTGGAAAGGATGTAATACCCCAATGTGCAATTGGCTTTTTTTGTATTAAAGAGTAGGGGTGAGTATTATGTTTCCCAGCTTTATTAGAAGGCACATTCAAATCAAATTGTATTTGTCACATGATTAGTAAACAACAGGTGTCGACTAACAGTGAAATGTTTACTTACAGGCCCTTCCCAACAATTCAGAGAGAAAAATGGAAAAGGGAATAAATATACAATGAGTAAAGATAACCTGGCTCATATGTGCAGGTAACTGCCAAAATAAAGGAAACACCAACATAAAGTTTGGTCACCACGAGCCACCAGAACAGTGTCAATGTGCCTTGACATAGATTCTACAATTGTCTGAAACTCTATTGGAGGGATGTGACGCCATTATTCCACGAGAAATTCCATAATTTGGTGTTTTGTTGATGGTGGTGGAAAACACTGTCTCAGGCGCCGCTCCAGAATCTACCATAAGTGTATGATTGGGTTGAGACCTGGTGACTGACACACACACACACACACACACACACACACACACTTTAAACCATCTATGCTCATTTGAGACCCCTCTTTCAAAGTCACTGAGATCTCCTCTTGTAGCCAAAATAATGAGCAACTGGTTATTTTTCTACATGACTCTAAGCATGATGTGATGTATTAATTGCTTAATTAACTCAAAACCACACCTGTGTGGAAGCACCTGCTTTCAATATACTTTGTTTTGGCAGTTACCTGTATGTCCACTGCAGAGATGAATAAGTCAAATATTGAAGGATGAAGTTAGGGACAAGTAGTGGGTACTGTAAATACAATACTGTAGTACAGACAGGCCCTGGGAGCACCATCAGTGAGGACACAGCCATACAGAATAAAATAGAATGCTGACTAAACCTGATGAGAGCAGAACACAATCCTCCAGTCCTCACCACACCATTAGACATCCCTTCCTGGAACAAACACAGCTGCCACTACTTTTTGCATTCAGGGCCCATCTTGGGTTTAGTCATTGATATACTGTAAGGGTACAGGAGCACGTCTCTCACGAAAAGTCTAAGTGGGATCCTTGAGATGTCCCAACTCTGATTTTACCCCATTTTAGTAAAAATTATAAATTATTAAGGTAAGGGGTTAAGGTTAGGGTAAGGTAAGGGTTATGCTTAAGGTTATGGTAGGGGTTAGGGTTTAGGGTAGGGACGTTCCAAGGTTCCCGGATAGCACAACCCATCTCTCACTGTGGCAGAACTGCAACCTACAAGTTGTTTGTCATTGTCACATCACTTACTATCCCCTCCATTTGACCCCACCACACACTAAGAGGTGTGTTTGATACCCTGTTGCACTCTCATCAAGTCTGTTTTCTCTTTCTCTGTCCGTCTTCACAGTCAACAGACAGCAAGAGTTGCTTTGTCAGTCATGGTGTCTGGAAACTTAAATGTTTTTACTCGACTGGCTATGTTGGAGTTGTCTATTGGTTTCTTTATGCATCCAAACAGTCTGTTCCCTGGCCCACCCTCTCCTCTCCTTTTTTGTTCTGGTATTAATTCTGTGTGTTGGATTTTGTGTGAGAGCCTGTCTATTTTGGTCCTGCTTCCCTTGCAGAAGCAGGAAGTGGCTGTGTTTTTAATGAGTGCTTTAATGTACTTTGATTTTATTTATGGTGGAGCCAGAGCATGATCACATCTCTCTTTTAACTTTTGGGAAAACAGTGTTTCCTTGACTTGGCCATTGTTTCTACCCTGTGGTGTTTTGGTTATGTCTGGGCTGGCTAATCCCATAGTATTTAAACTATTGAACTGTATGTGTGTTAGATTTGTTCATGTGGATTACATCAGGTGTGCGTGGTTGTGACAGTAGGGCCATTACAGCTCTCTGTCTCTACCATTGGCCATGTGCGACTGTGGGGTTGGCATTAGCGAGCGTGGACACATTTTCCCTGGTCGGTCTGACGGTAAACAAATGTGACAGCCACTCAGTCACCTGATCGCCCATAGTGGCTGGCAATGGTCAACCTATACGTGTCTGAAAAAAACAGTGACCATAAATATGGTCCTAGGGAGAGACTCCCAGCAGGCAGCACAAAATCTGGCCTGCCTGCCTGACAGAAGAAAATAGACATCCCATCCCACACACCACACCACAGTGTGGGAGTAATGCAGATTAGCTAGAAATACTATTCTTAGGAACAAATAAAAAGTCTGGGCTGGATTTGGACTCAGGACATTTGAAATAGTTACATAAATCATGTGTGTCTTGCTGTTGACTCGCATAAGTGACATAATAAATGTACTGAGATTACATAATAAATGTACAGATATGCTGAAACTACAAATGTATGTCAAGATCTACAGCCACTGCAAGCTGTAGATCAGGACATTGACATTGCTGTTCTTTAAAAATATATACAATTTTTAAACGCATACCATTTGTTTTTCTACCGACAATTATAATTCCTGTGATAGAGATTATTATAACTGGCACAAACCTTTAATAGTCAGTGTTGCTGCTGGTGTAGTGCAGTCAGTAGTGGGTGTTGATGAGAGAGGGACAAATCTGTCCCACCTGCCTGACAGGGAAAAGGCTATACGTACACTCCTGACCTGAAAACTGATATTTCATTCAAGATTTGTTTTAAATTAGGTTAAGGGCTTGGTAAGGATCAGGTTAGTTGTTTGCAGGTCAGTAGTCTCCTTATAATCTCGCCCGCTTGACAGGCTTTCTCTCCTACAGGGAGCTGTCCATTCAGCACCACCCTGCTACTGTGCTGGAGCCTCAGCCTCACAGACAAACCTCCACAGCATCCTCCTGTTGCATTCTGTACAGTGCAGAAGAATAGCAAGGGCTGAAATCATCTCAACATCAAATGAACAGTCACTGGATGAAAATAACTAGTGAAAATAAATGAATGAATATCAAACCAGTTATAGTAAGCACTCACTTAGCCACAACAACATCCCTAAAAACATCCAACTGTAAAAGGCCACCTGAGCTACCTCCTCAATGCCCATAGATGGCCAGTGTAGTTGATTACATTCATTAGTCTGATGACATCGTTAGAGCAACAAGCTTTTGCGTCATTATTTTGTTCATGGAAGTGTTCTTCACAGGCAGGGACACAATAACCATGTCAACTTTGTACGCAAAGACACTGGGCAAGAGAAAATGTGACGTGTCATTGCTGAAAATTCTGCTGGTTTCCAGGAAACATCATGTGGAGTGGAAGACATTGTGGTGGTTTGTGTCACTCTGTTACTGTGGAGCCCAGTGGCTCTCTGGGTATCGTTTATCTGGGAAAACATCTCAGACCTCAAGTATACGTCTCTTTGGTAGTGGTTCATCTTTCTCTTTAGTATTCCATAAAGGAACTGGGTATGAGTAAAGTATCGTCCTGCTGTGTGAGTTAATCTGAGTTGATGGCTCCCTCACTGTTCTATCCTTCTGCATCAGCTATAGCACACAATGAAGCTATAAACAATGTATTTTGTCCATGCTTTGTCAAATCAAATGACATGTTATTGATTGCGTACATTTGATGCAGATTTTATATGGCGAAATGATTTATGTTCCCAGCTCCAACAGTACAGTAATACCTACAATACACTCTAATCCCCAAAAGAAAAAGAAAATCATTAAGAAATTTAGAAATATTAGAACGAGCAGCGTCAAACCCCGGAATATAAATACAGCGCATTCGGGAAAGTATTCAGACCCCTTGACTTTTTCCACATTATGTTACGTTACATCCTTATTCTAAAATGGATTTAAAAGCTAGCAAGCTAGCAGTCATCATAAATCAAGTTGACATTCTACTGGCACATTATTTTTAATCATTGTCATATGAAGAGAAATAATGAAGAGAAATTCAACAATGAGTGGTTTGGAAGATATTAGTGGCTAAGCAATCGCTGACTTGCATAAAGCTGGAAAGGGTTACAAAAGTATCTCTAAAAGCCTTGATGTTCATCAGTCCAAGGTAAGAGAAATTGTCTATAAATGGAGAAAGTTCAGCACTGTTGCTACTCTCCCTAGGAGTGACTGTCCTGCAAAGATGACTGCAAGAGCACAGCACAGAATGCTCAATGAGGTTAAGAAGAATCCCAGAGTGTCAGCTAAAGACTTACAGAAATCTCTGGAACATGCTAACATCTCTGTTGACGAGTCTACAATACGTAAAACACTAAACAATAATGGTTTTCATGGGAGGACACCACGGAAGAAGCCACTGCTTTCCAAAAAGAAAACATTGCTGCACTTCTGAAGTTTGCAAAAGTGCACCTAGATGGAAACTACAGTTAAGTTGTTTGGAAGGAACACACAACACTATGTGTGGAGAAAAAAAGGCACAGCACATCAACATCAAATCCTCATCCCAACTGTAAAGTATGGTGGAGGGAGCATCATGGTTTGGTGCTGCCTAAGGGCCTGGACAGCTTGCTATCATTGATAGAAAAATGAATTTCCAAGTTTATCAAGACATTTTACAGGAGAATGTTAGGCTATCTGTCTGCCAATTGAAGCTCAACAGAAGTTGGGTGATGCAACAGGACAACAACCCAAAATACAGAAGTAAATTAACAACAGAATGGCTTCAACAGAAGAAAATACACCTTCTGGTGTGGCCCAGTCAGAGTCCTGACCTCAACCCAATTGAGATGCTGTGGCATGACCACGAGAGCAGTTCACACCAGACATCCCAAGAATATTGCTGAACTGAAACAGTTTTGTAAAGAGGAATGGTCCAACATTACTCCTGACTGTTGTGCAGGTTATTGCTGCCAAAGGAGGGTCAACCAGTTATTAAAACCAAGGGTTCACATACTTTTTCCACCCTGCACTGTGAATGTTTACTCGTGTGTTCATTTTCGACGAGTAAACTTATTGTTTGTGTTATTATTTTAAGCAGACTGTGTTTGTCTATTGTTGTGATCTAGATAAAGATCAGATCAAATCTTATGACCAATTTATGCAGAAATCCAGGTATTTCTTAAGGGTTCACATACTTTTTCTTGCCACTGTATGTATACTGTAGCTAAGAAAGTAATACTAAGTATATGTTGTGTAGTAAGCTATTAGTAGCCCATGTGCCTCTTCTTAATAATTTGGTCATTTTTTCCCTCTTAATTTCGCCTACTGTTCTGACTTGGTGGTGCACATGTAGCCTATAACCTGTTTTAGAGAAATGTCATCATTGAATATTGTAAGAGCTTTCATTGTCTGCTTTTTGCGCCCTTTATTTATCCTACGGTTCTGACTTGGTGTACAGGGAGAATACTGTAAGATTGGCCCATGTTCTGAATTATGTATGTTTAAAAAGTGCTGAACAAATAGCTATATTGACTACGTCCTAGCTCGCTCACTAATGTCTTTATCGAAATTACGTCGTCCCCTTATGCTGTAGTTTGTATATCTTAATTGTCAGTAGAAACCACCATTTGTTTAAGCAAGTCAGCCACATTAGCTATGTTTTTTTAAGGCAGTAAATTAAGCTGAATTAACTGTTTCACTGCCAGACAAGGCTCCGCTGATAGCCAGGTGTTGCCTTGGTAAGGTTTTGGGACTTCTGTTGGAACTCTGCTGTTGGGACAGCTTAATGTAGGCCCTAACAGTTTGTGGGCACCGTTTGTCACCGTTATAGTGCAATTAATGTATTGTTTTGTGTTGTGTAGTGGCTTTGCTGGCATGCATTCCCGCACCAAGATTTACATGCTAAAATTGCCACTGTACATATGAAGTGTGTAAAATAATTTGTAGACATTACTAAAGTGACCAGTGTTCAATGACTATGTATACTGAACAATAATATAAACGCAACATGGAACAATTTCGAAGATTTTATGAGTTACAGTTCATATAAGGAAATCAGTAAATTTAAATAAATTCATTAGGCCCTAATCTATGGATTTCACATGACTGGGAATACAGATATGCATCTGTTGGTCACATATACCTTAAAAAAAGGTAGGGGTGTATATTAGAAAACCAGTCAATATCTGGTGTGACCACCATTTGCCTCATGCAGCGCGGCACATCTCCTTCACATAGAGTTTATTAGGCTGTTGATTGTGGCCTGTGGAATGTTGTTCTACTCCTCTTCAATGGTTGCTGGATATTGCAAAGGAGAAATTATCCCTAACAGAGATGTAAAAAAAAGTTGTGCATAAAATTTGAGAGAAATGTGTGTATGGAAAACGTGTGTGTATGGAAAATGTATGAGATCTTTTGTTTAGCTCATGAAACATGGGTCCAACACTTTGCACGTTGCGTTTATATTTTTGTTCAGTGTACATATGGAAGCTGTGTTTAAGGTGCAGGGCTGAGTACTGGGTGGTAGCCGGTTAGTAACAGTGACTAAAGACATGTCTGTGATAGTGTGACAATGTCTTATCACATCTCTGGAAGATATTTTGGCATGCTCAGCATCTTGTTGGAATCTGACAATTTGGAGTGTAATTTACATAATTCTGTGAGGTAAGATGCTCATTCTGTGAGCCCCTCTGTTCGGTCTCCCTCTCAGGCCCACCGGAATGGGAGCAGAGTGGGGGGGGGGGGGACAGTGAGGGACAGTGACTCAGCAGCAGGTTCTCTCTCTCTGCTGATGTGGATGGAGCAGCAGATTTATCACGGGTCTGACTCTGAGTCGGATCTCTGCCAGGCTTGTTCTGGTCACCAGAACATTAATATGATCTCACCCTCCTTTCACACCCAGGTTCCCTCCCTCCCTCTTTCCTTCCTTCATCAAATCCCTTGCTTGCTTCTTAAACTCACTCTCCTCATGCTCTGTGGATGCACCTCCCTCGTGAGAAAGAGACATTAAAATGAAAAAACATGTCATTTAACTATTTTAAGAAGGCCTAGTCTGCCGTGTTGACAAGTGCTTTGTTTCACCCCATTATTCCCTAATGAGTCGCACTTACATATTAGTACAATGAATACACATGATTGAATTTGTGTTATATGTATTCTGCTGTAATTCTACCTACCTAGTGTAATAAGCTAGAGAGTCAGTAAAGGTCTGGGTTGTGGTAACAGACATGGAGAGTGGTTAACATTAGTGATAGCTGCATTAGCTGTCTTAATGAGGTGTCATGTGTGCCCTCTTTAAGGTGATTCCAATGGGGGGATGGGGTGCACTCTGACCCAGTCAGTGCCTGTAGTTTAGTTGCCTAATGTGTTTGGAGAGTGTTGTCTTTAAGGGGGCATGGAGTTGGTGCTTTGTGACACTAATGCCCAGTAGCTTCAGGAAGAGATATAGCTTCCTCACCTCCCCATGTATAATACCTTTAATGTTCTCAATGTGTTGTGAAAAGAACATCCATGAAAAAACCCATGGCAAAACATGTCAACCCTCTCACAAAATATGTTCCCATATGTAAGCGCACACACACACACACACACACACACACACACACACACAGTCTTGTACTACTAACCTTGTGGGGACACACAATTCAGTCCCATTCAAAATCCTATTTTCCCTAACCCGTACTCTTACCTTAAACCTAACCCTAAAACTTACCTTAGCTCGTAAACCTAATCCTAACACTAATTATAACTTTTTAAATGTTGTATTTAACCTTTATTTAACCAGGTAGGCTAGTTGAGAACAAGTTCTCATTTACAACACCGACCTGGCCAAGATTTAGCAAAGCAGTGCGACACAAACAACAACACAGAGTTACACATGGAATAAACGAACATACAGTCAATAATACAATAGAAAAAGTCTATACAATAAATAGGCCATAGTGGCGAAATAAATACAATATAGCAATTAAACACTGGAGTGATAGATGTGTGCAAGTAGAGATACTTAATGGTATGGGGATGAGGTAGTTGGATGGGCTATTTAGAGATGGGCTATGTACAGGTGCAGTGATCTGAGAGCTGCTCTGACAGCTGGTGCTAAAAGCTAGTGAGGAAGGTATGAGTCTCCAGCTTCAGTGATTTTTGCAGTTCGTTCCAGTCATTGGCAGCAGAGAACTGGAAGGAAAGGTGCCCGAAGGAGGAATTGGCTTTGTGGACAACCAGTGAAATATACCTGCTGGAGCGCGTGCTATGGTGACCAGTGAGCTGAGATAAGGCAGGGCTTTACCTAGCAAAGACTTATAGATGACCTGGAGCCAGTGGGTTTGGTGACGAATATGAAGCGAGGGCCAGCCAACGAGAGCACACAGGTCGCAGTGGTGGGTAGTATATTG
This sequence comes from Oncorhynchus mykiss, assembly GCF_057628025.1. Lineage (NCBI taxonomy): Eukaryota > Metazoa > Chordata > Actinopteri > Salmoniformes > Salmonidae > Oncorhynchus > Oncorhynchus mykiss. The sequence goes on along the minus strand of NC_143045.1, from coordinate 22,522,967 downwards.
GGCTTTGGTGACAAAACGGATGGCACTGTGATAGACTGCATCCAGTTTCCCCGAGTAGAATGTCGAAGGGTATTTTTTAAATGACATCGCAAAAGTCGAAGATCGGTAGGATAGTCAGGTTTACGAGGGTATGTTTGGCAGCATGAGTCAAGGATGCTTTGTTACGAAAAACCCTAAACCCCCTGTCGCGTCCTGACCTCAGAGAGACATTTTATTTCTCTATTTGGTTAGGTCAGGGTGTGATTTGGGGTGAGAATTCTATGTTGTCTATTTCTTTGTTTTTGGCCGAGTATGGTTCCCAATAAGAGGCAGCGTCTATCGTTGTCTCTGATTGGGGATCATACTTAGGCAGCCCTTTCCCACTTTCTGTTGTGGGATCTTGTTTTTGTTAGTTGCTGGTTTAGCGCTACATTACTTTACGTGTCGTTTATCTTGTTTTTTAAATAAATGTTCATGTTCATTTAATCAATTCAGAACGTAGCCTACCACGCTGCACCTAACCCTACCTTTAACCCTAACCCTACCTTTAACCCTAACCTTAACCCTTCCCCTAACCTTAACCCTTCCCCTAACTTTAACCCTTCCGCTAACCCTAACCTTAACCCTTCCCCTAAACCTAACTTTAACCCTTCCCCTAACCCTAACTTTAACCTTTCCCCTAACCCTAACTTTAACCCTTCTCCTAACCCTAACTTTAACCCTTCTCCTACCTTTAACCCTAACCTTAACCCTTCCCCTAACCTTAACCCTTCCCCTAACCTTAATCCTTCCCCTAACCTTAATCCTTCCCCTAACCTTAACCCTTCCCCTAACTTTAACCCTTCCCCTAACTTTAACCTGATACTGTAAAGGCAGTTCCTTTATCATGTGGACCAAACACTCGCACTCAGAGCGGACTGCAGTGTTTGTCTGTACACAAACACACACACACACACACACACACACACACAAAACAGCTATTATACAGTGCTGCCATGTCTTCCTACAGGGACATATTCTGCAGGGTTATTTTCAGTGACATAACAATGGAGGCTCCCCAACCCGAGCTGCACCAAGATGGGGATGCATAATTAAAAGCCGTAAGGGATGAAGGAAGGCCCTTATAAAAGAAATGTCTCTGTATTATTCAGTAAGGCCAGTGCCATGGTAACTGTTATGTGGCAAGCTGAATTTGTATTATTCGTAATGATTCCGATGGAAGCATCCAACACATGACAAAATTCTAGACAATTTCCCCTATCCCTTAACACATACACAGACACCCACTTACACGCTCTCTCTCTTTCCACTTGCCATGAAAAGAACAACTGCAAAGTGGCCTGGGTTTGCCAGAATTTCAGAACAAAATCTTGTCTCGCTCTTTCTGTCTCTCTCTGAGTGAGACACACGATTGTTCTCCCTGGACTGGAGCTTTGCTGTTCCTACTGTCTCTCTCTCTCAATTCAATGCAATTCAGAGGGCTTTATTGGCATGGGAAACATATGTTTACATTGCCAAAACAAGTTAAATAGATAATAAACAAAAGATAAATAAACAGTAAACATTACACTCACAAGAGTTCCAAAGGAATAGAGACATTTCAATTGTCATATTATGGCTATATATGTAACGTCTGCATCCAACTCACACTCTCAAGCATGTAGATCCCCTGAACGCAGTTCACTCTCCAGATCCCAATCGCCTGAATTCTGATCACCTGTTCACACACCTGTATGTCATTATCACACACTATTTAGTTCAGTTCTTTGCACCCCATCATTGTGAGGTATTGTTTGTTTTGTGACACTTCTATTCTGAGCTCTGTTTTTCCCGTAATTTAATCCTCCCATGTATGATCGTTTTTGCCTTCCTCACTAACAACGCCTTTTGCCTATTCCCTGTCTGTACTTTAGCCTATTGTATTTCCTGTTATCAACATATTGCCTGATCTCCCGGAAGACATGAATAGCCTTTTCCATGCCTGTACTGTTGCCTTTTTGGACCCCTGTGTATGACCTTCTGCCTGCCCTTGGACCCAGCTACCTGCCTCCTCCTGTGGTCCTTTACAAATAAACACCTGCTCTTGAAACCATCGATCTGTCTCCCATCGTGTTCATTACAATATAGAGTGTTGTAACGATGTGCAAATAGTTAAACTACAAAAGGGAAAATAAATCATAAATGTGGGTTGTATTTACAATGGTGTTTGTTCTTCACTGGTTGCCCTTTTCTTGTGGCAACAGGTCACACATCTTGTGGCTATGTGGAGTTCATCAAAATTGCATTTGTTTTTGGTGGGTTTGTGTAATCTGAGGTAAATATGTGTCTCTAATCTGAACATACATTTGGCAGGAGGTTAGGAAGTGCAGCTCAGTTTCCACCTCTCTGTTTAGAACAAAATAGCATTCTAGTTTTCTTGTTCATTCATTCCAATATGCCAAGTAATTATCTTTTTGTTATCTCATGATTTGGTTGGGTCTAATTGTGGTGCTGGCCTGGGGCTCTGTGGGGTGTATTTGTGTTTGAACAGAGCCCCATGGCCAGCTTGCTTAAGGGATTCTTCTCCAGGTTCATCTCTCTGTAGGTGATGACTGTTAATATCTCTCTGTCTCTGTCTGTGTATTTACCATATTCTCTCCAAGCGGCCTGTTGTCATCTCCAATTCTTTATAAGCTTTCCTCCCGCGCGGTCAGAGCTTGCCAGGGATATTTCTGCCAAACAGTTCATTTTCGGGATGGAAAAAAGTTTTCAGTGTAAACTTTAATGACTAAAACCAGAGAAAGTATGTGGAAAAGATAATGTCATATATTTTTATAATATAATCTTGGAGAACTAACAATCAACCAAAGTAAAAGCTGGACGGTCTGGGAGAATAAATTCCTAAAACAATGAATTTAGCAGTATTGATTTTGTTATTAGGTTTGAGCAAAATAACACAGCATTAGCCATGACAGAATGCATAGAATATGTAGGTAAATAGCTTTAAATGTGCAACATTTTCTCTCAGTTCCATGGCAAAATGTGTAGAATTGCAGGAATTGACCTTTAAAACATCTCTATGCTCTATGAACATTTTTGTAGAATTGCAGGAAATTGGCTTAAATTCAAGAATTCGGTATGATGGGGGCTTCTAAAATGTTCTCTAAAAGTCAGCCGAGCCAACAGCCAACCGTGTCCATTGCCATGCCCCCTGCCACGCCCACCACCTAAGCCCCTTTTAAATCCAGAAAAAAAACCTTCTTTCCCTGTATCTCTACAGAGAGATGAACCTGGAGATGAACCTGGAGAAGAGCACCCTGTAATACATAACATTATTAGTGCAAGGATAACGTAATAACATGATGCTGTTAATGTACAGTATGTGACATAGACAAGCACCATAGACTAGCAATATAATCTGTCACAGGTTGATATGTTTTAGGTTCTAAGCTTCCTTTTATCTATTTGTGGTCAAATGAAACGTGCTCTGAAGTGTTCAGAGATGCACCTAGCATCCTATAATAATCAATACAAACCTGCAAAACAGCAGTCATATAACTAGCTGGCCATATTTTGCTTCAACATACTCTTGTGTGTTTGATTACTGGCATTGGCAAGGGGATAGTACAGCTCATATCTGTTGATTATGTGTGAGGAGAAGGGATGGTGATGAATGTATCTCAGCTTTGGGTTATTTTTGGATTGACTGTCATTCAAGTGGAGGTAGATTCTGGCTAAGACATAGTTTTCACAGGCTAAGTGCCATTTCCTAATCATATTCTCACACGTTTCTATCCAAGCTTTCCAATACTACTGTGCGAGGAAAACCGATATAACAGAAAGCAGGGGACACTGACCCAAAGGCAGCGGCTCTTCTTTATATAGGCTGAAACAAGCCTGTTGTAATGATGTATAGTATGGAGTCAGGCCGGGGCAGTTGAGTGTTAACAGAATCTGAGAGCATTTAGTCTACAGTGTTAACACTCCCTGTATTCACACAGAGGCCTGCACCTCGTCATTAATGGACTGTGAGCCGTGTTATTTAGGAGCAGCCAGGCGTACACAGTCCACAGCGTCCGTCCGTGCCATTCCTGCCTGACGGGTGGCTAGCTAATGAAAGTGCACGCTGAAGGGTTCCATCTGTACGCTTGTTTTTTCAATGAGCGTTGACTGAACATGAAAGTTCTTTTCCATTAAGCTTTTTAAAAGCATAGTAAAGACCGCCGTACATGAGAGAGAGACCTTTGAGCACCAGGGGATTTACGGAGCAGTTGGAATATAATCATTCTCTCTCCCAGATAAAAAAGAATGGGTCAGGTTTTGATTCGTCATAGGCCTGCTGATAAAGGCAGAATGGACATTTCGCCGTTTCTAACCCCACTCAGCATGTTTTTGTAAAGCACAACATTTTAATTGAATTACCCTTGTATTAAGGCATTGTTTCTCTTTTCAATGTTTTTATTATCATTTTCAAAGATTTACAGGATTTCATATAGTTAATTGTGTTTCATCCATATCAGGTTATTTCGATGCATTAGTATGATTTTTTTCTAGATAAAATCCCTAATCTCAGACTAGTCATTCTGTAATACAGTCGTTGGGTGTACAGGTACATGAAGTATTGACTTGATCACAGTGGTTCCCTATAGTGGTCAGATTTCCAGGGGTACAGCAGTAAGTTGGGGCATAATAATACAGAGACATAAAGAAATACCCCTCTCTCCCAGTCAGGCGGTCCTGCATGTCACAATCACCACTCCTCACCACCCCCAGGCCCAGAAACCTGTCCTCCACAGATGGCCCAGTCCCTGTCCCGTTGGCAGTTGGTGCCATGCCGTGTGTCCTGTGGAGGGCTTTGTCCTGTTGGCAGCCTGTTTCCTCTCCCTCTGTCACCTCTCAGTGACCCTGCCCCCAAAACTCCCTGCAGTCACAAGTGCGCTGTCTTTCTGTCCCCAAGTGCCTCTCAAAGCAGGGCAGCAGGGATGGATGTACAGTGGTACTTTCACTGTGATACATATCTAACTTATAGTCTAGTGTAAAACACTATCAGATTGTGGCTTGTATTCACACACACACACACACACACACTACAGTTTTGCTGAATTGTCTCAGCAGGACTCACTAAATTTCTTCTCTGTGTCTTGTCTGCTGAGTGTAAGGGGGAGAAGTGTTGTTTTGACAAAGTTCTAATGTGAGTAAAGCACATTGATCCATGCTCAGAGGATGATGCTCTCAGATTGGAGCTTGTGCCACACTGCTTTCAGCGAAGTGCACTTTAAAACACCATGCCAGTAGATAACCTAGTGTGTGAGTGCTATCCTAATATGTCCCAACACCCATTGACAGGATAAATATCTGATTGTGAGGCGGTCCATTCTCCCCAACTCCACCCCTCTCTGTTTCTCTCTCTCCCTCCCTTTCTCTCTCACTGTCTTTCTCTGGTCTCCCACTTCAAGAGTGGTGGCAACACACACACATGGCTTGTCGCCGTGGTAACCACATGGCCAAATTACGCCCGGCTGAGACAGACACTTCTGATTCAGCTGTGCAATGCCGCATTGAGGTTGCCATGGTGACGGTGTAAACAGTCCTTTGGCCCAGAAAGACAGAACAGAGTCTCTCAACATTGGGCGGTCATTGGAACAGCGTCTAAAAGAACACAATACTGACCCGTGTGGCACTAGTAGTAAAACAGGCCTGTGGCAGAACATGCCATTTAGCTACTCCTATGGACCCCATACACTACCCAGTCATGCCTTAGTGTTTCTCTCAGTCTTGGTCAGTTGGGCCATCTGGGTCTCCCTTGGGTGCACAACAATGAGAGCAAATAAAAGTAGGTTAGTTTTGATGTGAGGCCAGGCAGTCTTATCCAGGCAGGGAGAGACTGGGCTGTGAGAAGAGCATGAGAAGGTTAGGTGTTGTGACCTAACTTTGGACAAAGAGTTCCACCCCCTTGGATAAGGCCTTTTTGGGAGAACCTGTGGGTGAAGTTTTCCGCTCAACCTGATGAACTTAGTGATATGGTGTATCCAGGCAGCATACACATCCTTAATAGGCTTTGAAAAAAAGTATAAATCACAACTTTGCCAGTGGTATTTTTACATGCTCTCTGCCTTGATGGAACCACTCAAGTCCAGCCCTGCGGAAGCAGCAAGAAGCTAAAGCCTGATGTAGGGTAATATTAATTTGTGTAAATGAGTTATTAATTATGGCCGTGTTTACACAGGAACCCCAATCTGATCTCTTTTTTTCACTAATCAGATCATCTCTGAAAAATATCTGCTGTGAAAAGATCTAATGTGATTGGTCAAAATACCAATTAGTGGAAAAATATCTGAATTGTGCTGCCTGTTTAAACTTAGGCATACCTAGCTTCACATAGGCTATGTAGCCTACTGAAGTGGCATTGGCTGATAAATTACCTTGTTGCCAACTTAAAACTACAGTTTCTTAGCGAGTCATGAGGATGACAGTATTTAAAGTGGTAACTTCAAATGCAAAGGTCAGTGAAAATAACTTAAGCAAGCGTTTTTCACTGCAGCAGATTGACTAATGACGAAGGTGTAAATGCGAACATCTTTGAAGTGCAGATTGACATATGGTTTAAGGTCTGTAGGAGTTGGACCATTAGATTTATGATCCATACGCCAGTGTAATATCTCAAGTATTTCATTGTTTCCTGTTTTCATTACACCAGCTATTGGTGGTGCTGGAGGCAACTATAAGTAAATAATAAACTGTAAATATTGAATCCACTATATGTTGTGAGATTAAAGTGTAAATACAAAAATTATACTGAACAAAATAAAAACGCAACCTTTAAAGTGTTGGTCCCATGTTTCATGAGCTAAAATAAAATATCCCAGACATTTTCTATATGCACAAAAAGCGTATTTCTCTTAAATTTGTTTACATCACTGTTAGGGAGCATTTCTCCTTTGCCAAGATAATCCATCCACCTGACAGGTGTGGCATATCAAGAAGCTGATTAAACAGCATGATCATCACACAGGTGCACCTTGTGCTGGGGACAATAAAAGGCCACTCTAAAATGTCAGTTTTGTCACACAACACAATGCCACAGATGTCTCAAGTTTTGAGGGAGCGTGCAATTGTCATGATGACTGCAGGAATGTCCACCAGATCTGTTGAATGTTCATTTCTCTACCATAAGTCGCTCCAACGTCGTTTTAGAGAATTTGTCAGTATGTCCAACCGGCCTCACAACCGCAGACCACGTGTAACCACACCAGCCCATGGGCCTCCCGGGTGGCGCAGTGGTTAAGGGCACTGTACTGCAGCGCCAGCTGTGCCATGGGTCCCTGGGTTCGCGCCCAGGCTCTGTCCGGGTTAGGGAGGGATTGGTCGGTAGGGATCTCCTTGTCTCATCGCGCACCAGCGACTCCTGTGGCGGGCCGGGCGCAGTGCGCGCTAGGCCCTCCCATTGGGTCCTAATGAATTTACAGAGAGACAGGATGGACAGCTGATCGTCCTCTCCAATTGACTGATTTCCTTAAGTGAACTGTAACTTAAGTAACGCACTCAGTAAAATTGGTGAAAATGTTGTATTGTATTTTTGTTCAGTACACCTTGTAAATAGACGCATACGGGAATAGAAAGAGATGCTTGTATTGCCTATTGACATTTCATAATTAGAAATGGCCTAGTTCTTACGTGTGTTACCTTGGTTTGTAAACTCAGCAAAAAAAGAAACGTCCTCTCAGTGTCAACTGCGTTTATTTTCAGCAAACTTAAAACTTCTTAGGGCTACAATCCCGTTACCGGGATCGATATGACAATAGCCAGTGAAAGTGCAGAGCGCCAAATTCAAACAGAAATCTCATAATTAAAATTCCTCAAACATACATGTATCTTATACAATTGTAAAGGTAATCATGTTGTTAATCCCACCAAAGTGTCCGATTTCAAATAGGCTTTACATTTTCCCAGCCAAAGAGAGGAGTCACAAAAAGCACAAATAGAGAGAAAATTAATCACTAACCTTTGATCATCTTCATCAGATGACACTCATAGGACTTCATGTTACACAATACATATGTTTTGTTCAATAAAGTGCATATTTATATTTAAAAAATCTCAGTATACATTGGCGCGTTACGTTCACTAGTTCCAAAAACATCCAGTGATATTGCAGAGAGCCACATCATTTTACAGAAATACTCATTATAAATGTTGATGAAAATGCAATTGTTAGACATGGAAATATAGATACACTTCTCCTTAATGCAACCGCTGTGTCAGATTTCAAAAATACTTTACGGAAAAAGCAAACCATGCAATAATCTGAGTACAGCTTTCAGATGACAAAGCAGCCAAAAAGATATCCGCCATATTGGGTAGTCAACAGAAGTCATAAATAGCATTATAAATATTAACTTTCCAGAAATGCACTCCCAGGAATCCCAGTTCCACATTAAATGTTTGATTTAGTTTGATAATGTCCATCATTTATGTCCGAAGAACTACTTTTGTTTGCACGTTTGGTAAACAAATCCAAAGTCATGAAGCGCTTTCCCTAGATGCAGACGAAATGTCAAAAAGTAAAGTTTCTGTCCGTATAAACGTGTCAAATGATTTATGGAATCAATCTTTAGGATGTTTTTAACATAAAACGTCAATAATGTTCCAACCGGAGAATTCCATTGTCTTCAGAAGTGTGATGGAACAGAGCTCCCTCTCATGTGAACGCACATGGTCAGAGCATGGTCAGCTCATGGCAGACCTTACTCATTCCCTTCTCATTCGGTCCCACTTCACAGTAGAATCCTCAAACAAGTTTCTAAAGACGGTTGACATCTATTGGAAGACTTAGGAAGTGCCAACCTTAGATTTCCCACTTCCTGTTTGGATTTCTTCTCAGGTCTTTGCCTGCCATATGAGTTCTGTTATACTCACAGACATCATTCAAACAGTTTTAGAAACTTCAGTGTTTTCTTTCCTATATTAAGGATAATATGCATATATTAGCAACTGGGACTGAGGAGCAGGCCATTTTTCATCCAAGCTACTCAATACTGCCCCTGCAGCCATAAGAAGTTTTAACATGAGTAAATATTTGTAGGAACATGACAAGATTCAACAACTGAGACAAACTGAACAAGTTCCACAGACATGTGACTAACCAAAATGGAAAAATGTGCCCCTGAACAAAGGGGGGAGTCGAAATCAAAAGTAAGTCAGTATCTGGTGTGGCAACCAGCTGCATTAAGTACTGCAGTGCCTCTTCCTCATGGACTGCACCAGATTTGCCAGTTTTTGCTGTGAGGTGTTACCCTACTCTTCCACCAAGGCACCTGCAAGTTCCCGGACATTTCTGGGGGGAATGGCCCTAGCCCTCACCCTCCGATCCAATAGGTCCCAGATGTGCTCAATGGGATTGAGATCCAGGCTCTTTGCTGGCCATGGCAGAACACTGACATTCCTGTCTTGCAGGAAATCACGCACAGAACGAGTAGAATGGCTGGTGGCATTGTCATGCTGGAGGGTTATGTCAGGATGAGCCTGCAGGAAGGGTACCACATGAGGGAGGAGGATGTCTTCCCTGTAACGCACAGCGTTGAGATTGCCTGCAATGACAACAGGCTCAGTCCGATGATGCTGTGACACACCGCCCCAGACCATGACGGACCCTCCACCTCCAAATCGATCCCGCTCCAGAGTACAGGCCTCGGTGTAATGCTCACTCCTTCGCCGATAAACTCGAATCCGACCATCCCCCTGGTGAGACAAAACCGTGACTCGTCAGTGAAGAGCACTTCTTGCCAGTCCTGTCTGGTTCAGCGGCAGTGGGTTTGTGCCCATAGGCGACGTTGTTGCCGGTGATGTCTGGTGAGGACCTGCCTTTAAACAGGCCTAAAAGCCCTCAGTCCTGCCTCTCTCAGCCTATTGCGGACAGCCTGAGCACTGATGGAGGGATTGTGCGTTCCTGGTGTAACTCAGGCAGTTGTTGTTGCCATCCTGTACCTGTCCTGCAGGTGTGATGTTTGGATGTACCGATCCTGTGCAGGTGTTGTTTACACGTGGTCTGCCAATGCGAGGAAGAACAGCTGCCAATCCTGTCTCTCTGTAGCGTTGTCTTAGGCGTCTCACAGTACGGACATTGTAATTTATTGCCCTGGCCACATCTGCAGTCCTCATGCCTCCTTGCAGCATGCCTAAGGCACGTTCGCGCAGATGAGCAGGGACCCTGGGCATCTTTCTTTTGGTGTTTTTCAGAGTCAGTAGAAAGGCCTCTTTAGTGTCCTACCTTTTCAGAACTGTGACCTTAATTGCCTACCGCCTGTAAGCTGTTAGTGTCTTAACGACCATTCCACAGGTGCATGTTCATTAATTGTTTATGGTTCATTGAACAAGCATGGGAAACAGTGTTTAAACCCTTTACAATGAAGATCTGTGAAGACAGGGTCCTGAAAAAGGGACGTTTCATCTTTTGCTGAGTTTAGGTGGGTTTGTAGGTGGGTGGACTGTACTGTATGTGTATTGTAAGTTTTATATCAGTGTGCTCTGGGGTGTAGTGGGCCTTCTGGGGATTGGTTGTATGATTCAGAAGAGGCCAGAATGTAAAGTGACCTGAATGCCGGTGATGTCAGCCCCTCCATTCATGAACAGCATGAATAATTGAGTGGCCAGCAGGCTCAGAGCACCAAGCAGTGGCAGAATGCAAAGTAGAGCCACCACTTTCTCTTCCTCCCTCACTCTCTCTGCCACTGTCACTCTCCCTCTCTCACTCTCTCTGCCACTGTCACTCTCCCTCCCTCACTCTCTCTGCCACTGTCGCTCTCCCTCCCTCACTCTCTCTGCCACTGTCACTCTCCCTCCCTCATACTCTCTCTGCCACTGTCACTCTCCCTCCCTCACTCTCTCTGCCACTGTCACGTTCCCTCCCTCATACTCTCTCTGCCACTGTCACTCTCCCTCCCTCATACTCTCTCTGCCACTGTCACTCTCCCTCCCTCACTCTCTCTGCCACTGTCACGTTCCCTCCCTCATACTCTCTCTGCCACTGTCACTCTCCCTCACTCTCTCTGCCATTGTCACTCTCCCTCCCTCACTCTCTCTGCCACTGTCCCTCTCCCCCTCTTCTACTCTATCAGCCTGTGTGTGCCTGTGAATATTGGACAAAACTGGTGATTGTGAGAGTCGAGAACACCCTTGCTTGGATACATACATAGCAGGCGCAAAAATCATGAGGAAGCGGTGACAAATGCATGGGGAACAGGGCGCACCAGTCAAGAGGAAGAGCTGACAAACGCACAGGGAACAGGAGAGAGGGGAGTCTGTGAGTGAAAAGGGGAGGGAGGGAGCAGCCTCAGAGAGATAGACACAGAGAGATAGAAATAGGCTGTGGACTAGCCTCAGTACACCCTCCAAAAGGAACGATCTGTGCTCTCTCTGCTTCCTCTCATCCGCCTGGCATGCTCCGGAACCCATCCTCCCCCCTTCCCCTCATCCTCCTGTCCCTCCTCCTTTCCCCCATCCGTGGCTCCCTCTGGTTGAATGAAGCCTTGGCTTGAAAGGGGGCTGATCGCATCGGAGCTGGGTCTACATGGCTACCAGGTTAGTGGGGAGGGAGAGAGCAGCCTGCCTGTCTGCATGCAGAAAGACAGACACACTTGTGCTGCATTCCATTGCTGTATATGCAGATGGGTGGGGGTGGAAGGGGAGTGTCAGTCAACAGCACAGCGATCCTCTTGTCCCATTTGGCAGGTGTTGTCACAGGGACGTAATCTAGCTTGTTATTAAGAGATCACGCTGGCAGGAGGAGATCAGACCCCTAAGCCTGCTGAAGGAAATCTCCCAGGGCTCTTCTCTTCTCTCTATTCTGTTCTGTTCTCTCCCGGGGAGAGAGGAGGTGAAGTAGCTCTCAGATGAGCCTTGGATGAACGGCTTCTTGCTGCTCCTTTCTCTATATGAGGATATGGAGGTTTTTGAGTGCATCACAGCAACCAATGGAAGCTGGATGTTTGTGAACAATGTAAAGGATGCTGTTGTGCCTATGATTGACTGGTGAGGAGTTGAGACCATCGATCGGCTTGGATATGGTGGCCTTGTAGTTCTGTGGCCCAAGTGGATTTAACGTTGTGTGTGTGTGTGTGTGTGTGTGTGTGTGTTAGGCAGGTAGGTAGTTGGGGGGGGGGGGGGGGGTAGTGTGTTTATTGTATGGAGTTTATTGCATGGGTGTGTGTATGTGCTGTTTGAAGCTATGTCATGCATGATTTGTGTGCGTGCGTGTGTTGCCGTTGAGCTCGGTCCACCCCTGCACTTTTAGCATGGTGAACCACAAGGTCCATTGCCAGATGGGTATTTTCCAGGGTCAGCAAAAGCGTCAGTGAGAACAAGGCCCCTCGGAACAGCCCGGAACTCTGTGCATTGTGAAGCGAAGCGTTGCCCTCCTCATTTGGATAGCCTGAGCCCAGAGATTTAGAGCACATTACAAAAAGACAACAACAAAGTTTCACCAGCAGACGGATTTGCTTTTCTCACTGGGCATGTGTAGAGTACCAATCTCATTATAATGCTTTTCAACCTGCATCTTATTGCTCAGTGTTCTTTCTTTGACCATAATTTGCTTGTGTGGTCTATATTTGGTCTATTTGTGTTCCATGTGCAGTCCAAGTGCATTGTTTTGTCGTTCTGCTGCAGTATGTACAGTCCATGTTCTTATCAACCTTATCTTACATATAATACAGTCAGGACTGATTGTTTCTGGTGCTGTAATGCAGATCAGCCCAGCTGCTTCCCTGCCTTAGGGACCTGCTGTAGCTACACACTCAACCTGGTCTCAGGGCAATTTGTAGGATTTGGTACGTACGTTTAGTATGATAAATTACATTACTTTAGGATACGTTATGAATGTAAAAAATATCATACAAATTAGAGGATGTACAGTATCATATGTCTTACCCGGTCGTACAGCAGCATATGAATTGTTTGAAGTAACATATTATACATATTTGAGAACGTATAGTATTATATGTCTTTCTCTGAGGCCAGTTTGCTAGTTGCATCGTAACAACAAAGAGGAATTATGGGCAGAATTTCTGTTGGTGGTTAGGTGAACTAACGACAAAGGTTAGGTCAAATGGGTTAAGGGTAGAATTAGGGTTAGGGGAAAAGTTAAAATGCTACAGTTGTCTTCGACTCGAGCATGCAACCTTTGGATTGCTAGACGGTCGCAACTAAACACTCATACATCCTCCCTGATAAACCTCCCTACTTTCTGTCTAAAGTAATTAGACCATTAGTAGGTATCATACGTCTTGGAGGGGCTCAGAAATAAGTATTGTATGGCTGTGAGGCCAGGCTTCAAAACTGTATGCAAATGATGTTATTAGATGGCAGGTTGAGTATTATACTAATATAGCGGGAAAAGTGGCAGGTTACCCAGTTCTACTCAATCCTCAATCACAGTCAACCATGATAGTGTTGTCTCTCTCCCTCCCTCCCTCCCTCCCTCTCCAAATCCCTTATTTCCAGTTAAAAGGCCAAGCTCAACAGAAGGTCTGTCTCTGCCCAGTAGATTATATATAGAAGCATATTATGAATATTTAAAGAAATTCTCTCTAGTCACAGTTGCTATAGCAATATTCATATAGACGGTGCTTTGTTGCGCTTCATTTGTGGGGGCGAGAAGCCAGATAGGCTTTTTAGCTGTTTACCCACAATCCGCCATGCATTGTCTCTCACTCGTCATGACAACCACATCATTTTCTCTTACGAGTCATAATATACAAATGGTGCAGCTACTTTAATATTTTGTGTCATTGTTCTGGGTCAGCTTCAGGTATAGGCTAACGTCCAGAAACAGCTGTCTCTATTGTTCTGCAGTAGGATGCCATTCTTACCGCCCATGTATCTGTCCTCTCCTCTCATGCTGAACAAACGGGAGACAATTTACTTGACAGTAATGTGTTCGGTTCATAGAGTAACTCATTGTAGCATGTGTACTTATTCCTCATGTTATTATTTGTTTAAATTCTGCATTGTTGGGAAGGGCCCATAAGTAAACGTTTCACTGTTAGTCTACACCTATTGTAGCATGTCCCAGTATGTGACAAATATCATTTGATTTGATTTGGCTAAGGCTATAACGCTCTTGTCTGACTGTACATGTTAGCAGCATGTGTACCTGGTCTTGTCTAATAAGCAAAGACACACATTACTGGGAGTGAGCTGATCAAACCTCCAATCATATGCTGAGGATTTATCCATGTTCCCATTGTTCTGTTTTATCTCGAGGAGAGCACTGCCAAGAATTCCCTGACGAAAAGCAGTGATGTTGGTTTCCATGGAGACGCAGCCTTTATCATGTTGAGGGATGTGTGATCCAACTCTGAATGCTCACGATAACTGGCTGCACTGTTCTGAACATTTTTCAGACGCACATTCAATGCATTTAGGCTCTAGTCATGCAATATTAGTCGGCTTAAGTTGATGATTCATGTTTTGAAATACAGGTGCATAGGCTTCTATCCAATCAGGAGACAGAGAACAGAGCTGACAGCAGGTGATGTTAGGGCCTGTGATCATTATGACCCTGGGGTCAGTCAGAGCCATTACACTTATGGAGTGAGACTGGCCATAATGGGGTTATAAACCCACAGTTAATGGTAATGATGATGACTGGCAGATATCTGACTGGGTAGTTCTAGTATGGTGTGTGCTCAGTTCTGATCTTAACTCTGTCTGGTTCTGTAGATCTGATGAAAGTCAGGTGAGCGTGAGATTGTTAGTAACTGAGCCAGGATGTGACATGAAAGATAATGCAGCTCACACAGCCCACTGGCATATGAGAACTGTTCTGTGTGTGTGCTTGTGTGTGTCAGTGTCTGCGTGAATGTGCACCCAGGTGCATCTGCGCCCTGTGGGTGCGTACGTCTATACTTCTGTTTGTGTGTGTGTGTGTGTGTGTGTCAGACAGTCTCTGGGTTCAGGCAGTGATTCACATGCAGGAGAAATAGCAGTGTCCTCTGCTTTGTACCAGCTCATTGCATTATTCGCTGATACCACAGCACTACATGTTATGAGGGCCGCTTGTGAGACATTTCCTGTACACTCATATATCCTGTGCACTCATATATCCTGTGCACTCATATATCCTGTGCACTCATATATCCTGTACACTCATATATCCTGTGCACTCATATATCCTGTACACTCATATATCCTGTACACGCATATATCCTGTACACGCATATATCCTGTACACGCATATATCCTGTACACGCATATATCCTGTACACTCATATATCCTGTGCACTCATATATCCTCTACACTCATATATCCTGTACACTCATATATCCTGTACACTCATATATCCTGTACACTCATATATCCTGTACACTCATATATCCTGTACACGCATATATCCTGTACACTCATATTTCCTGTACACTCATATTTCCTGTGCACTTTTACATGCATACAGCTGAAGTCGAAAGTTTACATACACCTTAGCCAAATACATTTAAACTCAGTTTTCACAATTCCTCACATTTAAGCCCAGTAAAAATTCCCTGTTTTAGGTCAGTTAGAATCACCACTTTATTTTAAGAATGTGAAATGTCAGAATAATAGTAGAGAGAATTATTTATTTCAGCTTTTATTTCTTTCATCACGTTCCCAGTGGGTAGGAAGTTTACATACACTCAATTAGTATTTGGTAGCATTGCCTTTAAATTATTGAACTTGGGTCAAACGTTTCGGGTAGCAAGCCTCCCCTTTTTCCTCCAAACATAACAACGGTCATTATGGCCAAACAGTTCTACTTTTGTTTCATCAGACCAGAGGACATTTCTCCAAAAAGTACGATCTTTGTCCCCATGTGCAGATGCAGTCTTTTTTATGGCGGTTTTGGAGCAGTGGCTTCTTCCTTGCTGAGCAGCCTTTCAGGTTATGTCGATTTAGGACTCGTTTTACTGTGGATATAGATACTTTTGTATCTGTTTCCTCCAGCATCTTCACAAGGTCCTTTGCTGTTGTTCTGGGATTGAGTTGCACTTTTCGCACCAAAGTACGTTCAACTCTAGGAGAAAGAACGTGTCTCCTTCCTGAGTGGTATGACGGCTGCGTGTTTATACTTGCATACTATTGTTTGTACAGATGAATGTGGTACCTTCAGGCATTTGGAAATTTCTCCCAAGGATGAACCAGACTTGTGGAGGTCTACAATTTTTTTTCTGGGGTCTTGGCTGATTTCTTTTGATTTTCCCATGATGTCAAGCAAAGAGGCATTGAGTTTGAAGGTAGGCCTTGAAATACATCCACGGGTACACCTCCAATTGACTCAAATTATGTCAATTAGCCTATCAGAAGCTTCTAAAGCCATGACATTTTCTGGAATTTTCCAAGCTGTTTAAAGGCACAGTCAACTTAGTGTATGTAAACTTCTGAACCACTGGAATTGTGATACAGTGAAATAATCTGTCTGTAAACAATTGTTGGAAAAATGACTTGTGTCATGCGCAAAGTAGATGTCCTAACCGACTTGCCAAAACTATAGTTTGTTAACAAGACTTTTGTGGAGTGGTTGAAAAACAAGTTTTAATGACTCCCACCTAAGTGTATGTAAACTTCCGACTTCAATTGTATACCGTTACACACACATGAGTATAGGCCTATACTCACAAATGCTCAAACATATTCTGAATCATCATTGTCTTGTATATTGAAGTATTATGCATTAGGTACATGTGCATACAGTCAGTTCTCCAGAAACATGCAGTACATTTGTACAAACACACTTTTGCTTATCAAATAACAACACCACATAATTTGTTTGTAACCACAATATACTCGATCAGAGCTGATGATCCATCCCATTAGTTAGATGAGAGATCAGCTCTGGGTACTGCAGAGCACAGCCACAGGGATCCCTGACAGTTAGGATCAGCCAGTTCACTACCCAGCCCCACCCAGTACACTACCCACAGCACCACCCATTTAACCACCCAGTTCACTACCCAGTTCCCCACCCAGTTCCCCACCTAGTTCACTACCCAGTTCCCCACCTAGTTATCCACCCAGTTCCACACCTAGTTCCCCACCTAGTTATCCACCCAGTTCACTACCCAGTTCACTACCCAGTTCCCCACCTAGTCCACTGCCCAGTTCCCCACCTAGTCCACTACCCAGTTCCCCACCTAGTTATCCACCCTGTTCCCCACCTAGTTATCCACCCAGTTCACTACCCAGATCCCCACCCAGTTCCCCAACCAGTTCACTAGCGTTGACCAATAGCAGTGGATTATAAAGGGAATAGGGTGTCATTTGGGACGTTGTCTTTGCAGGCTGGTCTCAAGAGACAGGACCTAATAAACAGGTTGGCCTGTGGTTCAGGAAGGGAAGCGTCCCTTGCTCCACTCCTCCACTTCTCTCCTCCTTTCCTCCCCTCTCTTCCTCGCCTCTCCTTTACTCCTCTCCTATCCTCCTCCTCTCCTTCACTCCTCTCCTATCCTCTTCCTCTCCTTCACTCCTCTCCTATCCTCCTCCTCTCCTTCACTCCTCTCCTATCCTCCTCTGCACTCCTCTTCTATTAGCGCTACATGTTTCTCTTCCTCTATCCAATCTGTCTGTCTTGATCGTCTGTAATGTAGGCAGTATACAATGGCCAGGAGAGTTTGATTTTGGGAAGGCTGGAGATGGAGAGATAGAGAGGGAGAGATTGAGAGAGAGAGGCTGGCACCGTTCCTCCTGTCCCCTGCTACAGTGTTCTCTGGTCATATTTTCAGATTGACAATTGCACCATAACTCAACTGAATATCAACAACATTATAATAACCATGGTACTTAACTGTCCCTGTTACTCTGAGGGTCTGCTCATGGACTTGTTCTCATCTGTCCAGAATCGTTAGAAAAGCCTTATTTTGTCTATAGCTCATCTTTCCATGGTGTCGATAACTTGTTCAGTCTGAAGAGATTGAAAACAGCACCTACATCATTAGGATTTTTAAGCATGAAAATGAGATTGCAGAAAAGATATCCAATAAAGGTTTAAATGTCAATGTCAGGTGGATTAAGTCCAATTATTTTCCAAATATAATTTTTCAGTGTGTATTTACACGTGCATCCCGGGTGAGTGCTTCTCCTGGCTCTTCAACGATACAGCAGTGGGATATTACATCTATTATCTGACTCATGGTTTTCACTAATCCTCATGACTCATGTAGAGTATGCCATCTGTTTTTGACCATGCTATTTTTTCTGGTGCTTGCTGTTGCTGCTGTTGTTGGTCTGTGGGTTATGTAGGCTAGCTGCTGCTGCTGCTGTTGGTCTGTGGGTTATGTAGGCTAGCTGCTGCTGTTGTTGGTCTGTGGGTTATGTAGGCTAGCTGCTGCTGCTGCTGTTGTTGGTCTGTGGGTTATGTAGGCTAGCTGCTGCTGCTGCTGTTGTTGGTCTGTGGGTTATGTAGGCTAGCTGCTGCTGTTGTTGGTCTGAGGGTTATGTAGGCTAGCTGCTGCTGCTGCTTTTGGTCTGTGGGTTATGTAGGCTAGCTGCTGCTGTTGCTGCTGTTGTTGGTCTGTGGGTTATGTAGGCTAGCTGCTGCTGCTGCTTTTGGTCTGTGGGTTATGTAGGCTAGCTGCTGCTGCTGTTGTTGGTCTGAGGGTTATGTAGGCTAGCTGCTGCTGCTGTTGTTGGTCTGAGGGTTATGTAGGCTAGCTGCTGCTGCTGCTTTTGGTCTGTGGGTTATGTAGGCTAGCTGCTGCTGTTGCTGCTGTTGTTGGTCTGTGGGTTATGTAGGCTAGCTGCTGCTGCTGCTGTTGGTCTGTGGGTTATGTAGGCTAGCTGCTGCTGTTGCTTTTGGTCTGTGGGTTATGTAGGCTAGCTGCTGCTGCTGCTGTTGGTCTGTGGGTTATGTAGGCTAGCTGCTGCTGTTGCTGCTGTTGTTGGTCTGTGGGTTATGTAGGCTAGCTGCTGCTGCTGCTGTTGGTCTGTGGATTATGTAGGCTAGCTGCTGCTTCTGCTGTTGTTGGTCTGTGGGTTATGTACACTAGCTGCTGCTACTGTTGTTGGTCTGTGGGTTATGTAGGCTAGCTGCTGCTGCTGCTGCTGTTGTTGGTCTGTGGGTTATGTAGGCTAGCTGCTGCTGCTGTTGTTGGTCTGTGGGTTATGTAGGCTAGCTGCTGCTGTTGTTGTTGGTCTGTGGGTTATGTAGGCTAGCTGCTGCTGCTGTTGTTGGTCTGTGGGTTATGTACACTAGCTGCTGCTACTGTTGTTGGTCTGTGGGTTATGTAGGCTAGCTGCTGCTGTTGTTGGTCTGTGGGTTATGTAGGCTAGCTGCTGCTGTTGTTGTTGGTCTGTGGATTATGTAGGCTAGCTGCTGCTGTTGCTGCTGTTGTTGGTCTGTGGGTTATGTAGGCTAGCTGCTGCTGCTGCTGTTGTTGGTCTGTGGGTTATGTAGGCTAGCTGCTGCTGCTGTTGTTGGTCTGAGGGTTATGTAGGCTAGCTGCTGCTGCTGCTGTTGGTCTGTGGGTTATGTAGGCTAGCTGCTGCTGTTGTTGGTCTGTGGGTTATGTAGGCTAGCTGCTGCTGCTGCTGTTGGTCTGTGGGTTATGTAGGCTAGCTGCTGCTGCTGCTTTTGGTCTGTTGGTTATGTAGGCTAGCTGCTGCTTCTGCTGTTGTTGGTTTGTGGGTTATGTACACTAGCTGCTGCTGCTGTTGTTGGTCTGTGGGTTATGTACACTAGCTGCTGCTACTGTTGTCTGTCTGTGGGTTATGTAGGCTAGCTGCTGCTGCCGCTGCTGTTGTTGGTCTGTGGGTTATGTAGGCTAGCTGCTGCTGCCGCTGCTGTTGTTGGTCTGTGGGTTATGTAGGCTAGCTGCTGCTGTTGGTCTGTGGGTTATGTAGGCTAGCTGCTGTTGTTGGTCTGTGGGTTATGTAGGCTAGCTGCTGCTGTTGGTCTGTGGGTTATGTAGGCTAGCTGCTGTTGTTGGTCTGTGGGTTATGTAGGCTAGCTGCTGCTGTTGGTCTGTGGGTTATGTAGGCTAGCTGCTGCTGTTGTTGGTCTGTGGATTATGTAGGCTAGCTGCTGCTGCTGCTGTTGTTGGTCTGAGGGTTATGTAGGCTAGCTGCTGCTGTTGTTTTTGGTCTGTGGGTTATGTAGACTAGCTGCTGCTGCTGTTGTTGGTCTGTGGGTTTTGTAGGCTAGCTGCTGCTGCTGCTGTTGTTGGTCTGTGGGTTTTGTAGGCTAGCTGCTGCTTCTGCTGTTGGTCTGTGGGTTTTGTTGGCTAGCTGCTGCTGTTGTTTTTGGTCTGGGTTATGTAGGCTAGCTGCTGTTGTTGTGGTTATTGATCTGTGGGTTATGTAGGCTAGCTGCTGTTGTTATTAACTGTATTAGTGGGTAGCTTTCAAGCCTATTTGCCGTGATATAACCTGAATACTCACTCCGGGGATGAATGGGAACATACGTCTCGGTCTTTACATGGTACACTAGTAGGCCTAGCATTACCTGTGGGACGGCAACACATTAGCATCATTAACATTTAGCCAGCAGCATTCCACCCTGCATCCCATTGCTGGCTTTCCTCTGAAGCTAAGCTGGGTTTGTCCTGGTTGTTCCCTTGATGGGGGACCAGATGCTGCTGGAAGTTAGAGGGCCAGTAGGAGGCACAGTGATTGGGGACAGGGCAGTCATTGGGGATATTGCCCTGTGTAGGGTGCAGTCTTTTAGATGGGACGTTAAACAGCTGACCTGACTTTCTGTGGTCAGTAAAGAACCCATGGCACTTATCATAAGAGTAGGGGTGTTAACCCCGGTGTCCTAGCTAAATTCCCAATCTGGCCGTCATACCATCACGGTCACCTAATCACCCCCAGCTTCCAATTGGCTCATTCATCACCTTTCTTCTCCCATATAACTATTCCACAGGTCGTTGCTATAAATGTGTTCTCAGTCAACTTAACTTACCTGGTAAAATAAGTGTAAAAAAAATGGCTTACACTTAGATAAGGTGTTTAAAGAACTGTAGAGTGGTACTATTAGTTACTACTGTTAGTCATGTAATGTGTGTCATTTGTTTTTTAATGGGTTTTGCTCCGTCCCTACATTTTCTAACAGTGCAGAATATGTCGTTTCATGATGTGATGAAAGAGTTTAGAGAAATATAATTAATACTCCCTCTCTCTCTCTTTCTCACCCCCAGCACTGCCAGTAACTCGAACAGGAGTACGCCTGCTTGCTCGCCCGTCCTGCGTCCTAAACGCTCGCGCTCACCCACGCACCAGAGCCTGGAGCCTGGTGAGAATATGGTGGAGAAGGGCCACTCGGACCACTCCTCTGATAAGTCTCCCTCCACCCCCGAGCAAGTGGTCCAGCGAACCTACTCTCTGCAGTCCGCCCGCAGTGGAGGCAAGAACTCCAAGGTGAGCCTCACTGCGCAGGTGGGCCGTCTCCGTCTCAGAGCCCTCTTCTTTCCACCACCCACACTACAGTACAAGATCATTGTCCTCTTTCCACCAATAGCACTACAGCACAGTACAGGATCATAGTCCTCTTCCACCAATTACACTACAGCACAGTACAGGGGAATAGTCCTCTTCCACCAATCATACTACAAGACAGTAGGTCATAGTCTCAAATAGTACTGCCAACAGTGCCATTTTCAAAATGACTAGTTCATCATACAGTGCATTCATAACTCACAAATAAATAATGTCAGTCTGGCCTATCACTTCAGTTCAGCAAGACATTTGTATCATCCCTGAACATCACTTCCAATACAATCTGAAATCAACATTTATTTGGTGATCACTGAGGTGATACAGGGGGATTAATTATGTTTTGTGATAAGATTTGTGTTTTTTACTGTTTACCCCTGACATAGTGTCTTGATAACCTCCAAATGTTGCCAGTAAAGTCTTCTTGTCTTCCTGCATTCCATAAAACATGTTCTGTAAGAAATAGTCAACGAGAAGGAGTGAGATATAGTGATATCTTGTGAAATGGCATGGTTTTATCAGCTTTTATTTTCCATTCCATAGTGATTTTACCCCCATCATACCTCCGCATCGGCACACCATACTGGATCAAACATGCCATCCTCATGTAGACCCAATTGACAGTGGTATAATGTACTCCTGATAAACGCTGCAATGACTCTGATAGGGTAATGTCCAACTCCCATCCTCAAACTATAGGTCAGATCTAACTGTCACTCTCGTACAATTGGCCAATCATAGACTGAGTAACGAGACCCTCAGCACATCAGTTGTGGATAAGGACCCATCATCATCAGGAAAGATGCTTCACTATATTCAGATTCACTGTATTCACTGTATTCTTCCCTTATTACCTCCCTCCCTTTCTCCCTCCCTCCCTTTCCCCTCCCTCCATCCCTTTCTCCCTCCCTCCCTTTTCCCCTCCCTCCATCCCTTTCTCCCTCCCTCCCTTTTCCCACCCTCCATCCCTTTCTCCCTTTCTCCCTCCCTCCCTTTTCCCCTCCCTCCCTCCCTTTCTCCCTCCCTCCCTTTTCCCCTCCCTCCCTCCCTTTCTACCTCTCCCTTTTCCCCTCCCTTTCTCCCTCCCTCCCTTTCTCCCTCCCTCCCTTTTCCCCTCCCTCCATCCTTTTCTCCCTCCCTCCCTTTTCCCACCCTCCCTCCCTTTCTCCCTCCCTCCCTTTTCCCACCCTCCATCCCTCTCTCCCTCCCTACATCCCCTGGACCCATCTGGTCCTATCAGAGCAGCATTGTAATCACAGGCCGGGCACTCAGTCAGTCAGCCCACTCCATCGCAGCACTCAGGCAGTCATTAACTGCAGCTATCTCAACTCTGCAAGGCTCGTTCTGACAGAGGGTAGTAGGCAGGTCAAGAGGCTGTAGTCTCACTTCTCGCTCATCCGAATCTGAATTGAAGAGTAAGGTAGTGGAGTGAAGGACAGGAGCTTTGACTGTGGGTAACTCAGCGTACATCTCAAGCAAAACATGAACATGAGAATATTGGGTGATACATTTAGTACTTTCCTCCTCTGAAAATCTTATTGTTGTGAAGTGATAAGGAGTGTGGTAGTTGGCAGTAATGGCTCTCTCACCTCTCATCCGTTTTCCCATTCACTCACTGTTCACAGTGCTCCCCAGTCCTTGTGGTGTCAGACACCTGTTGCTTTTGTTGTCACTGTGTTCTCCTCTTCTCTCATCCTTTCTTCTTGACACAGAGCGCTTGCTTTCTCTTACTTTCGCTGCTGCCATATGAAATGTCTGTGTTCTGAAACTGACTGTTTAAAAAAAAGGGTTCTTTCAGCTGTTGTATCTTGCAGTTTTTTAGTTTCTGATTTCTTTGTTCTTCTCCTGATGCATGCTAGTCTCACAAGCGACTTTCCAAAGTAAGCATTACTCTTTTCTGTTCTTTAATCCCACCCCACCTCCATGTCTTGTGAGCTGTCCTGTGCCCCCTCCACCCACCTCTTCCATCTGAACACACTCCCTGCAGATGGTATCCATGTTGCTATAACCTTCTCCTCTACCCCCCTCTGCCACCCTGCCACCTTTCCTCTCATCTAACTCCCTGCAGGGCTGCTGGCTTTCAGACACATCTCTCTCCCAGCTTGTCTCAGTGTGCTTCTGTTCTATCTCCTCCAACCCCTGTCCCAAGTCCATTAAAACTTCAACATAGCTCGTTGTTGTGTCTAAACTAAGAGCACCCTAATCTCTGAGATGCTGAGTATGTGCCTGAATGCAGAAGGACGGTGGCAGGGGGAGACTGTCAAATTCCTTCCGCATCCCTTTCCACCACTCCTGTGTGACATGAATTTTTGATGACCCTAGAGCTTTCTACATCAGAAGCTCCTTTTCTCTGCCTCGCACCAAAAGCCCAGAATACACCACTCCTCTCCTCAGACAAGACAGCAGCAGAGGCCATGTGTCACCGGTTAGTTACAGCATTCTCATGTAAGGACCCTTTGATGCATGTCAGCACATTCGCTGCATTCAGCTTTGTCACGGACTATGAGACAGGCAGACAGGATGGGGTTAATGGCAGCCAAGCGACATTTGGTCAGTTGAGTTGGTGTTCAGGCGGTGTCTGTCCCATTTCACAGCACACCCAGTCGATGACATCACCCCTCAGGCCCGTGGTGTGGCCGAGTGCCAGCCCTCTCTGGTCCCACGTGAGCACCCAGCCGGCGGTCAGCGGGAGTCACATGACCCTGGCACTGTGTGCAGTCGCCCAGGCAACGTGAGCTCTGTCACCCTAGTCTAATGCAATCCAGAAACACACAGACAGACAGGCAGGGAGAGGGGCTCCTCTCTGTATAGGACCTGGGCCGGCGTTCCCACACTAACTAATTGGCTGGCCGCTTCAGTGATGACGGCTCTGCTCAGTCTCCCACTGTCACCAATCAATGAGGCTGTTTATGGAACTGCAAACAGTAAGCAGCACTACAGAGAGAGTACATAGAGACTCAGCATAAAGACCCATCTCAGACCAAAACACTGAGACATGGACACATCATGAAAGTAGAGTTAGATAGGACAATAGTGTGTCTTGGCACTACAAGTACGCAAACCTGGATATTTTAGTGTTTTAGCCTAGTACTCTTAGTACACATGTAAATCAAAAACAAAGCCTTTTCCCCTCTCTTGTTTCTGATCTCTTTCCTTCATGTTGGTTAACTCTTCATTTTCTCTTTAATTTCCTTTCAGTATGACAGACTTAACCTGATTAAAGTAAGCATTTCCTCTTGCTTTTATTTGCCCATTGATCCCCTAGCCTGATTTGACCAGTGACCTCCTCTTCCCGTCATCTGTAGATGTGTGATGCACAGATGGCCGGTGGCACCTTAATTGGGGAGGATGGGTTCATAGTAGTGACTGGGAAGGAATAAATGGAGTGGTATCAAAGACATGGTTTCTTTCCAGACATTATTATGAGTCATCCTCCTCTCAGCAGCCTCCTGTGGTGTGATGTCAGTCAGCGCCCCTACCTGTTTCCATTTCCTGTCTCAGACCAGAACTTCCTCCTCTCCTCTCTCTCCTCCCTCCTTAAAGTGTCCCTCCTTTTGTACAATGTTATATATCAAAACGTTGATATAACATCTCAGTTGGTAGAGCATGGTTGCTTGTGTGTTTTAGTAGTTGTGGAATTGTGGGATTTAGCAGTTGGTTGTGGGTTCAATTCCCATGGGGGACCAGTATGAAAATGTATGCACTTAGATCTGATTATTCTTTAGGCTTGGTGCTACAGTCTTTATTTACTGTTCCACTAGGTCGAACAAGCCTGCTCAGTTCTGTTCATCAGAACTACGTTGTTGTTCTAGTGTTGATTGAAGCTATGTGGGTTATACCTGATAGGTTTGTCTGGGTTACAGCTAGTGCTGGCCAGTTCTGGTTTGGCCCGGTTGGTTGGTTGAGAGAGCTGGCCCTGAATCTGGCCTGGTTGTGTAAAGTAACTAGTCGTTCCAGGCCTTTCTGATCCTCAGGGAGAATCCAGGCCAAGACACTACTACCGTACACAAGCTCTCTCTGTTACACAGTGCACTTAATCAGTGGGTGTTAACCTGATTCGTAGTGCTGCTGACACACATCCCCAGACACACATGTGCTTCATGGGGAAGCAAATATGTGATTTAGACATGCATGCACATTTACACACATGTAGGCTATAAAGATGCACTTACAAACATGCAATTACACCAACTCTAAAACACATTTACAATGGCACGCATACACACACACACTTTGCAGACACCTTAAGGCTTAAGTCGTCTCTCACGCCTCTGTCACCTTCAGATGAGATTAGCCCTGTCCACGTCAGAGCCCAAAGCCCAGGGACAGGACTGGGGCCTCACAACTCTCAGACAGGAAACACTACACGCTTATCTGATAGCTGAAATATTGGATTATCTACATTCACATCTCCAAAGGATTGATTGACAATAGTAGCCTCGCACCAGTATGCCTCTTGTATGTTGTCACTGAAATGACAAAACATATTATTTGTAGTTGCCTGGTTAAGTTTTTTAATGACGTCAAGAGGAAGCCATTTTGTTCTACTCCTGCTATTTACTACTTGACACAAACTGACATTTATTTACCACTAAAATCGTGCTTGATTATCCTGCCATTTCTTCACCCACTGGATCTCCCTAGCATGCCTACCTCTCGGATCACAATGGTGAGACGTATTACACTCTCTTTATAGCCCCATAAAACAGAAGCAGGTGAGTTATGGTTGGAATAAGCACTCTTGTTATGGTCCTGCCAATAACAGTGTGTATACTGCCCTCTGCTGTCAGAAAATATACAACACACAGCAGTACACAATTCATGTCTATATGCAAGCATTTAGAAGCAACTGTAAATCGTTAATACATTATTTTAAACACTTAAAAACAAAGATAAATATATTGTACCACACACAACCCTAGCCCAATCTACCATCTGCTTATCAAATATCCATGCAAATGAATATTTGTGAGGCCCAAAAACAACAAAGAAATCAAGAAATCGTTGAAAAGTCTAACTAAAATATGTGACGAGCTCAAAGGGATACAACTCTGTTGGATAGCAGCAGAGGTCTGTGTTCAATGAAGGAGGTGCCCACCCAGAGGTTGACATTCACACCTTCTATAAATACCCACTGTCGGTTTTTATCGTCCCTTGACCTCTATGTGTTTATGATATTGAGCCCTGTGGCCAAGTATTGGTGTATCCTTGTCTCATTGACTTACACTTGTCTTTGTTCTCTCCTATCTGCTTTGTTCCTCGTTGTCTACAGAAGAGCCAGAGCTGGTACAATGTAAGTTTCATCCTCTTCTTACTATTTCTGTTAAGAGGTGTGTGTGTGTGTGTGTGTGTGTGTGTGTGTGTGAGAGAGAGATTATGAGGTGAAGGGTCCTAGACCCTGTTTAGAATCACACAAGGTTATTTGCCAAAGGTCACCTTCATATGGAGCTGAGGCTTACCCAGGATGCTAACCAGTGGGATTTAGAGTTCTAAGAATCTAGGTTTACAGTGTGATGGCATGCTGAATTAATCAGAGAAAATGACTGATGACTGATTAATAATGAATGAACCAAATGCTGTGAGGATGAATAAAAGTGTCCATTTTGTTGCAAACTCCTATACCTTACTACAGATGTGATTCATAGATGAAATGTTTGACAGACAGAAGCGTCTTGTAGCGAAAGTATGGTGACAGCCTGATCCAGTGATCTCAGTCCAACACCAAGACCATTACACCAAGAGGTCCTGACTTGACACAATGTTGCCGGCCAGTGTACTAAGAGACAAGGTTGCTACATTCTAATGGGGCTGAAATGAGTTCCTTTCGTTATGATTCTTCTAAAACAGCCAAGTAAATCTACTTGATGGCTCAGTTGGCCATCTTTATGTGAGAAAGGATTTGATACCCAGATATGGTGGTATTATGAAGCCATGGTTTCTCCTATGGTGTCTCTGTGGGACTCTTTTCCCTTGTTCTGTTGTTTTATTCCTTTCTTTTGTTGTTCTTTGTGTCTATATATTCCCCCTCTCTCCCTAGCATGAAAGACAACACATCCTGAGAGTAAGCATTACTTGTATTCTTGTGCAACGTTTCAAATATCTCTCTGCTTATTCCTTTTTCTTGGATCACTTGGCTGGTCTGCCTTTCCACTTGTCTGCTCCTCATCGCTCATTGATTTGATTGATCAGTATGTTGCTTTCACCTGAGAGCGAAGCCACAATGTGCAGCACTATGGTGGTTAGATGACCCAATGCCATGGCCACATTGTGGTTGTGTCTGGAAAAAGTGTGTTTTCAAAATGGCTGCTGTGTGAAGGGGAACTATAGGCTTCTCAGAGCTGTGATGGTGGTGATGCAACAGGGGTGTATTCATTAGTCGGAGACCGTTGCAAAACATTTTGTCTGTTGCGAAAATTTCACCAACGGAAACTGTTTACTCCAAATGGAAAATGTTTCTTTTTCTTTTGTTTCTTTTTTGAGGTAAACAAAAACAAGAGTTTCTAATGGATTAATTATTGTATGTCCCTCCCTGTTTCGTTCCGTTTGCTTCCATTTGGTTCCTAGAGTAAACGGTAAACAGTTTCCATTGCAAAACATTTTGCAACAGGCCAGTCTGCTGTGCCCAGTAGTCTGCGACTACTGAATACACCCGAGGTGGTAACAAGTCTGCTCAATGTATCATACTAAACCCACGGACCATGGTCAGTGTCTGGAGCAGCCCTGAATGCCTTGAATGACAGGGGAATGGAGCATGAGACTGGTTAGCATGTTCCAGTCCTCCCACGTCTTCAAATGTGTTCGTTTTGTCATTATGGACTCATTGGTTATAGTTGGGCATTGTTGCATAGTGAAACCTGAAATGGGGATTCTCCAGAATGTTGAGGAAAAACATGGTCCACATCTAATGCTTTCTGATACTCTCACCTTTAGCTACTCACATTCATTTCTCTACTGTTCTACCATTACTAAAGGAAAGCATCATAATGCCAATCTAGACATGATGTTGCTCCCAGAAGCATTAACTATGTAATTATGCCTAATCTCTGTTCTGGACCATTGAAACGTATATTGGTATCTGTCTGATGCAGTGCTATACCTGAGGGTATGTGTTAGGCCAATGCAGTCACTGTGTTTCTCTACAAGGCAGTGATGTTCTCCCATGGCACTGAACCTACTGGGATTACATCACAACCGTCCTGATATGAGGTCTAAGCCCAGTAGAGACACACAACAGGCCCCACCCTGCCGTATCAACTTTCCTAATGACTCTGTTGCAATGCTTTCATGGCAACTGTACAGGACCTACGCAGGGAGTTGAGGTATTAACAAGGAAATCAATGTCTGCCAGACACCGAATGTAGTGGCTCATAGTATCGACAGTGACTAAAGTGGCTGGTTTAAGAGACTGCTTTTCTCCTAGAGATTTGTGAGGTGAAATGTCTACCTCCTCATACTCTCTGGTCTATGAAAACATTCTAGTTTATCTCCCCTGCATATGAGAGAGAGAGAGAAGGGGGGGGGGGGGGGGGAACATGTTTACTCTGAGGTAGATTCTCACACAAAGGAAACCACTGTAGATCTAACACATATTTTTTACAGCAGTGTGTCTTATGCAGGACAGGGTGAATAGTCAGAGATCCTGGCTTGGCTGTGTTTCTAAACCAGCCAGCACCTCTCTGCTGAGCTGTTCCCACATCTGGTTCTAATCAACAGACCCTCCACCCTCCTAGCATTAACAGACCAATGGCAGGGAAATTGACAAAGAAAGGTGTGTTTCAGATAGAGACGAAAGTCTTCACACACACATTCATGCACACTCCCTTGACAGTGCCACTTACAATACACATGCATACACCTTCCTGACCACTCCTCTCTACAGTGGTTTTGTAGCAACCTACGGACAGTGGGGTGAGAGACTGGCGTCATTGTTTGTGTGGGGATAGACTGTAAACCATCCCTGAAACTAATGGGGCCCCACCCTGGTTGACTGTGCCGGTCTCCGACATCTCTCTCTGTTTACCCAGCAGGTTAATGATTAACCGCCACCTCAGGGACTGTCTATAGCCCCATCACCACCTGGCAGCTACACTGTCCTAGGACTTGTCACATTGTCACCTGGAGAAGATGGGAGATAGTCGTATCAATAGCTTCTGCATTTGCTTTAGTCTTCATTTTCCTTTTTAGGAAAAGCTCTTGGAAAAACGTTGAATTCAGATACTACTCGATTATCTGACTGTTTTTCTTGGATGCAGTTTTCGAAGAGAGTGGGCTTGCATGGCTCGCCAACGTCTGATGGAACCTTATTCACGGGATGCAGAGGCATTTTCAACAGGGCGAAAGCTGTTCACGTCTGAGAGGGATCTGTGAATGATCTGCACTGGTTTCAATAGTGTGCTGAGGATTATTTTGCTTCCCTTCAGATTCAGTTTCCTGGAGCGTATTTCTCCTCGCTGATTTGGCTAGATGTTGAGGCGGGTTGTGGAAATTGAGTAAGCAGGAAAGGTGTAGAATTGGTGGCGGAATTCCAGGGCACAATTCCAACCACAACTGAGACTAATGGAGTGCCAAATGTAGCCACAGTTTTTGTTTCGTTGCTGTTGTCGTGTCCACCTCCCACCACTGTGCTGATAGGTTGTTTTACCCAGCTCAGTCAGATGAGAACCAATCTCTGTGCCTGTCTATCTAGTCTGATCGTAGTAACTGACAGGGATCTGGTTTCAGGAGTGCATTACTTGACCTTAAGGGCCAGGAGAGTTGTAGGTGGTAGAGAGTAGGGAAATAGGTCACAGGGATCCAGGGGGGGTGTTTAGTAATAGTAACACCTCTAAATGTGTTAAGCCTCTCATGCAATTGCTTTCTAATACCTGAATGGTCAAAAACAGGGGAAGTGGACATACTCCCAGAGGTGCAATACTCCAACTGCATTAGACTGAGGCGTCATGCGACTCCGTGCCGCACCACTCAAGATTAATGGACATGTTTTTCTTCACGGAGCATAGAAGTAACTGAAGGTTGTGTGCACATCTGTCCTCTGTAACTCAATCACCTTGTCAGCCAGCGAGACAGGGCTGCACTCCTTTCCAGTTAGGAAACACTCTCTCTTTCTCTGTGTTTTTCTCTTTACCAAGGATATTTTTCTTGCTTTCGCTGCTGGTGTGTCTGAGCTGTGCTCACCAAAGCACTCTGAGGCGTCTGGATCTGGACAGGGTAACACTGCATGCCTGCCAGAGCTGCCATTATAATAAAAGACTTGTGGCCAGGGTTACTAGAGGCCAACGGCCGCAGCTCCTCTCTGTGTTTGATAGAGACAGAGGGAGAGGGAGAGAGGACTGGAATCATGTGGCAGCAGTCAGCTGGGTCCAGCTCTCACACTGAAAGGGAGTAGCACCCATACCGGGTCAGTCACAGCAGTCTCCAAGAAACAACCACTGGACACACAACAGCTCTGTCTGTTTGTCTGCAGCCGACCTGGACCACTGGATCACTCGCATTTAAATCGACCGCTCTGAGGACCCCACGAGGGCACCACTAGTTTAGGTGTGCCTGAGGGAAGTGAGTGGAATATGGAGGCTCAGGAGGCTCACAGAGGACTGGAGTCAGACTGGCAGGTGGTGCTGGAGCTGGATAAAGCCCTGGCTGGGTGGCTCCCACAGGATCCGGCCCAGGGAGAGTTTGGCTGGGAGTGGGGCTGGGTCGCCTTGGACAACCAAGACCAGGACTGGGAGTCAGAGGAGGTCCCTGCAGTAAGTGACTGACCCTCCCCCCAGAGAGCTGATGCCAGGAGGGGTAGCGGCGGGGAGGGAAGAGGGGTGAGAAGGTTGGGATGGGCAGTTTGTGTACTGTACCTTTCTCCAAGAGCATAACTCTGTGGTTCCCTCCCGCAATTGTATTTTGGAAAGCAAATGAAATGAAAGGCATGAGTCAGTAGCTATTTGCATTCCCATAGTACTCATGGACCCTTTCCCTGGACAAAGTAAGAAGGCTGCAGTTTAAGGGGAATAGCCAGGCCTTTGTTGTGAAACAGGGGCTCTAATACTCTTGATATGTTAGGCAGTTATAGAGAGTACTTTCTGTGAACATTTCTAGACTGTAAATATGTCCGACTCATAATCCATTTTTCCAGCCTTCAAAGTTCTCAAATTTACCAAGTTTTCTTGACAGGCACCAGTGGTTTTCATTCATAGCTTAACAGAAACAGATTATGTCTATCCATTCTGGGCTGTTCTGGTTATATGAGTATAGAACATGTACTGTAGCTAGTTGATGTTAATGTGAACAGTCTGATGTTTTCCTTCTGATTGAAGCAGCGAGAGGTTTTTCCCATGAAGGGATGTATTTGGTTACCGTACTGGCAGGCATTGTTTCCTGAAGCTGTTCCTATTAAAAGACAACATCTGGCTCAGACACATAGAGCACTCACCCCTGCACTCACACTGGCTGTGGGTCACAGCAATACTTCCCTCTTTAAACAAGCCTGAATCCAGGCCCAAGATAAGATGTACCTTAATGCCTGAGAATGTAACAAGAGAGAATGAATTCCTCTGTGTGAGAACAGAACATTTCTAAACCGACAATGGACAGAGACTAAATTTGATAAGATAAACCAATATAAGGGTTTGCTAACAGAACAGATTTGATTTGTGTCTTTGTCCCTCTCTGTCCTACATATTATCTGTTGCGCCACAAAAAGCAGCATTGTGTGTGTTCGTATAATGATGTTACTATATATTGTTGTCTTGGGAATGTGACTCACATTAGGAATGCTCACGATGCTCAAAAGCATGCTTATTGAATGTTTTGAAGTGGCTAAATGTCAACAGGGGATTGTGCTTTTGTATAAAATGCCCTTGTGAAAATGGATGCAGTCCAGTGTGTATATGTGAGATAGAGAGCGTGTGTTCAGGAATGTGTATGTGTGAGATAGAGAGCGTGTGTTCAGGAATGTGTATGTGTGAGATAGAGAGCGTGTGTTCAGGAATGTGTACGTGTGAGATAGAGAGCGTGTGTTCAGGAATGTGTATGTGTGAGATAGAGAGCGTGTGTTCAGGAATGTGTACGTGTGAGTCGTCCCTCTCTCAAGAAGTTATCATTGTTGCTCTCCATCTCTCCAGGTGTTGAGCCCCACATACAAACAGCGTAATGAGGACTTCAGGAAGCTCTTCAAGCAGCTACCGGACACAGAGCGACTCATCGTGGGTGAGTTACTAACGCAAAATACTAGGCAACTATGGCCAATTCTGTCAGCAATACGGTGGATACAGGACAATCTTTTGGTTTTGGACACGTTTGCATCGGCTGGTTGGAGTCAATTCCATTTAAACTATCAATTCAGGTAATGCATCTTTTGAATTGACTATGTTGAAATATAATTAACCCCGACCTTGATGGGTGGATGTATCCTTCCTGGGCTCTGATATTTGACCTCTGACCTGTGCTGGCAGATTACTCCTGCGCCCTACAACGAGACATCCTCCTGCAGGGCCGACTCTACCTCTCAGAAAACTGGATCTGTTTTTATAGCAACATCTTCCGCTGGGAAACGCTGGTACGCACTGGGCCTCTGCCTGGGGCTTTCTGTTCTTTTGATCTTATCTATATTACTCTGGTATTGGTTAGTTTGCAATATTGAAATAGAATTGATTGTATTTCTATAGTTTGCATCACAGTATATATTGCATTATTGTGGTTCAGTAACAGTTCAACAGATATATTTATCTGAATATTAAGCAATGCTGGAACAAAAACTATTTTGCTTGCATGTGTGTGCAGCTGACAGTGAGGCTGAAGGACATCTGCACCATGACGAAGGAGAAGACAGCCCGCCTCATCCCCAATGCCATCCAGGTGTCCACAGATGGTGAGAAGGTAAGACAGGATAGGGACTGAATTTTTGGCATTCACTGACTGAGGGGAGGCTCAAACCTTCTCCTTAGCCTTATTTCAGAGCATATTTTTTGAATTATTTCCATTCTCTCCTCACAGCACTTTTTCACCTCATTTGGAGCGCGGGACAGGACCTACATGATGATGTTCAGATTATGGCAGAATGCACTGCTGGACAAAGTAAGCCAGCAACCTCAATTAACCTCATCACAAATAGATCTACATGTTCAGTATATTGCTACTTTTCTTTTCCATTGAATCCAAGTCTCTGCCGTACTGATTGTCGTCTCTAACCCTGTGCTGTAGCCCCTGTGCCCCAAAGAGCTATGGCACTTTGTCCATCAGTGCTATGGCAACGAACTAGGCCTGACCAGTGACGACGAAGACTACGTTCCCCCTGACGACGACTTCAACACCATGGGGTGGGTGTGGTTTCCATGGCTACAGATATAAACAATGCCTCATCAGTTACCATGGTTGATTAAAATGCCCTTGATCTTCTGCGGGTTGTTATGAGAGGCTGGCCTCATTACTGAAGCATACACAAATACACACCACTCTCTCAGCCCCGCTTCACATCCCTCTCAGCAACACTCCAGAACTCCTAACCCTAACCTCCAGCTGGTCCCTGTTCCCCCACGGTGATGGTGCAGGTTCTGTGAGGAGATCCCTAACGAGGAGAATGAGATCAGTAATGACAACTCGTCTAAGAGCAGCGCGGAGGCCAAACACGATGGCAGCCCACCATCCATACACAAGAAATGCATCATCACCAACAGCACCATCAGCTCATCCATCAGCAGCGAGCCCCTCTCTGTGAGTCTCAGCGACATAATAGAGGTCAGAGGTTAAATCAATTACTGTTATGTTATTTGTTTTGATGGAGTGGGAAATGCATTTGTTATTCTGCCCTATAACTTGCATATGGGGAATGTTTCGTAATTTGATAACCAAAACATGAACACAGCCCAATCCTACTCGTAACTATGTACTAAAGTATCCTACAGTGCCTTTCTAGTGACTGACACCCCCCCCCCCCCCCCCCCCCCCTCTGTGTGTCCTAGTTTGACCTACCTCCAGAGGAGTACATCGACTGCCTCCCTGACGGAGAACTGCTGGCCTTGCCCCTGGTGCTGGAGCAGAGGCTAGCGGAGGCCAGCGGCCTGGTGCCCTCGACCTCCCTGGACTTCAACGACAATGAAGACATCCCCACCGAACTTAGCGACTCCTCAGAGACCCACGACGAGGGTACGGCTTCAATCTTCCGTCCATTAACAGATTTGATGCATATACTGTATATATGGCATAAAACAGGCTCTTCAGGGATGCCGCTAAGTCTTGGTAATACTGTCTCCATATGTTATTATGTCCCTAAGGGCACTTCATCTAAAGTGTGTTTCCCTCTATGGTTCTCCAGCAGGGGAGGTGCAGGCCTTCCACGATGACCTTAAAGGGAGACAGTACATCGATGAGGTTTACAAGTTCAGTGTGGACAAGATGTATGACATCCTCTTCACAGAATCCCAGTTTATGACCGACTTCATGGAGCAGCGCAGGTTTTCAGGTCCGTCAGACATTCTGTCCGTTGGCGTTAGCGTCACATTATTGTCTCTTCCATTGGTGTTGTCCTTTGACTATGTAGTGATCGAATGTGTATCCATATAATGCCACACAGATATAGTGTTTCACCCCTGGAAGAAGGACGACGCAGCGGGGAACCAGACGAGAGAGATCATGTACACCATCTCCCTGTCCAACCCCCTGGCCCCCAAGACAGCCACGGTCACAGAGACGCAGACACTGTACAAGGCCAGCCATGAGAGTGAGTGCTACATCATCGATGCTGAGGTCATCACACACGACGTGCCCTACCACGACTACTTCTACACGCTCAACCGTTACATGCTGACACGGGTGGCCAAAAACAAGTGCCGTTTAAGGTGAGGAGGGCCTTATAGCAGCTGTTGTAATAACATGTGGCTCTTGAAACTGTTACATGTTCATTTAGAAACACTGCCTCAACTTATACCAGTGGATGCCTTGTCCCTAGGGTGTCCACTGAGCTGCGTTACAGAAAACAGCCATGGGGATTAGTGAAGGGCTTTATCGAGAAGAACTTCTGGAGCGGGCTGGACGAGAATTTCCGCCATCTTGGTAAATTCCTCTACTAGCTGTTATGTCTGTCACACCAAATATCCAGCAACATTTAATCTGATGACTGAATGCCATCCTAATGTATTAACGTAAAAACGGCTTCTGTGGTGCCCTGTCAGAGTTGGAGCTGTCGAAGGTGGAGGATGTGGTTTTGGGGTCGACCCTGCCTTCTCCCAAGGTCAATGGGGTGAAGACGTCTGTGAGACGGAGGAAGAGACCCCTGGTCCACCTACGGAGCCAGCACCTGGACGACGCCCTCCTCAGCCCCGTCACCACGCCAACCGACGATGAGGTCATCCACCGCATCAAACATGCGGGCGTGACAGGTCAGATGGCAGGGGGACACTTTAAAAAAGTTAATATTATATAAACTATATATATTATATTATATATATTATATATTTTATATTTTTTATACTCTTATAAACTCTTAATGCACTGTAGATTCTTATACACTTTCATAAGGTACATACATTACATACACTGTTATACATTTCCACACATCACATTGTGTTAAATATATCTAGTTGACCTTGTCTGTGTTTGGGCTGCCCCCCTCAGGTTCCACTCAGACCAGGCACATGCCTGAGCACCTTCCTGGAGGCTTCGCCCTCTACAGCGTGTCCAAACTGCTGCTCATCATCAGCTTTGTGTGAGTACACACTCATACACACACACACACATGCAGTATACACACTCACTCTCAGATCCATCTTAACCATTTGTGTATCATTTGTAGTTATTTCAGTTCAACTCTCTTTGAAATATTTAGTAGTTAGCAAAAATCTGATTCTGTGTTAAACATTTCTTTGTTTTGTTTGTCTTCTGAATGTGATTCTCCTCTCCTCTCCTCTCCTCTCCTCTCCTCTCCTCTCCTCTCCTCTCCTCTCCTCTCCTCTCCTCTCCTCTCCTCTCCTCTCCTCTCCTCTCCTCTCCTGTCCTCTCCTCTCCTCTCCTCTCCTCTCCTCTCCTCTCCTGTCCTCTCCTGTCCTGTCCTCTCTTCTCCTCTCCTCTCCTCTCTTCTCTTCTCCTCTCCTCTCCTCTCCTCTCCTCTCCTCTCCTCTCCTCTCCTCTCCTCTCCTCTCCTCTCCTCTCCTCTCCTCTCCTCTCCTCTCCTCTCTTCTCCTGTCCTCTCCTCTCCTCTCCTCTCCTCTCCTCTCCTCTCCTCTCCTCTCATCTCCTCTCCTCTCCTCTCCTCTCCTCTCCTCTCCTCTCCTCTCCTCTCCTCTCCTCTCCTCTCCTCTCCTCTCCTCTCCTCTCCTCTCCTCTCCTCTCCTCTCCTCTCCTCTCTTCTCTTCTCTTCTCTTCTCTTCTCTTCTCTTCTCTTCTCTTCTCCTCTCCTCTCCTCTCCTTTCATTGCTTGCCATAGGATCTGTCTAAGGTACATCTGGCTAAAGATAAACCACTTAGACCTGAACAGGAAACATACTCCTCCCTCATTTTAACTGGTTCATCAAAACCTCTTAAGGATCCGCCCCTTTTTTTCAATTTTTGCCTAAAATGACATACCCAAATCTAACTGTGTCTGGCTCGGGACCTGAAGCAAGGACATGCATAATCTTGATACCATTTGAAAGGAAACACTTTGAAGTTTGTGGAAATGTGAAATTAATGTAGGAGACTATAACACATTAGATATGGTCAAAGATAATACAAAGAAAAAAAACATGTTTTTTTGTATTTTTCTTTGAAATGTAAGAGAAAGGCCATAATGAATTATTCTAGCCCCCGAGCAATGTCTGTTCAACGTTATAGACTGATCCAATGAACTATTGCATACTATTCAAAATGTTGTCAAGACTGCCTAAATGTGCCTAATTGGTTTATTCATACATTTTCAAGTTCATAATTGTGCACTCTCCTCAAACAATAGCTTGATATTCTTTCACTGTAATAGCTACTGTATATTGGACAGTGCAGTTAGATTAACAAGAATTTAAGCTTTCTGCCCATATCAGATATGTCTATGTCCTGGGATTTTTTTTGTTTTCTGACAACCTCATGCTAATCACATTAGCCTACATTAGCTCAACCGTCCCGAGGTCTGGACACCGATCCTGTAGAGGTTAATGAATATGCAGACTAAAGCACCTGTGTAGCTTTCATTACTCATCTTCTTTCCTTTGTTCCTTATATTCTTCTGTTTTCCTCTCCTCCTTCAGCCTGGTTTTGCTGGTGTTCCTCAACATGATGCTGTTCTATAAGCTGTGGATGCTGGAGTATTCTGCACAGCATCTTACCACCTGGCAAGGGCTGCGGATACATGAAAGGTACGCTAAGTCGCTAACCACCCATAGGTTTTTGGCATTATGCCTATTGCCTACATAATACTATAATTGATGTGACTGTGTACTTAGTCAAACCCAGACTGCATATGCCTGTTTAGTTTCATCTGAAAACCACATGGGCTTCATCCTGTTTTCCCAACCTCAACAAACAATGCTGCAGAATTGCCCCTGAACAATACTTAGCTTTAAGTTGCTCTTGGCCGTGGCATCTGGGTGTGTTTGACAGTATGTGTGTATTTCTGTCTAGTAAACTGCCCCAGACGCAGATGGAGTGGGCCCAGCTCCTGGAATCGCAACAGCTTTACCATGACGCTGAGCTGCAGAAGTGGAGAGAGATCATCAAATCCTCAGTGGTACTGTTAGACCAGGTAGGGAACAGTGGTACTATTAGACCAGGTAGGGAACAGTGGTACTATTAGACCAGGTAGGGAACAGTGGTACTATTAGACCAGGTAGGGAACAGTGGTACTATTAGACCAGGTAGGGAACAGTGGTACTATTAGACCAGGTAGGGAACAGTGGTACTATTAGACCAGGTAGGGAACAGTGGTACTATTAGACCAGGTAGGGAACAGTGGTACTATTAGACCAGGTAGGGAACAGTGGTCCTATTAGACCAGGTAGGGAACAGTGGTACTATTAGACCAGGTAGGGAACAGTGGTACTATTAGACCAGGTAGGGAACAGTGGTACTATTAGACCAGGTAGGAAGCAGTGGTACTATTAGACCAGGTAGGGAACAGTGGTACTATTAGACCAGGTAGGGAACAGTGGTACTATTAGACCAGGTAGGGAACAGTGGTACTATTAGACCAGGTAGGGAACAGTGGTACTATTAGACCAGGTAGGAAGCAGTGGTACTATTAGACCAGGTAGGGAACAGTGGTACTATTAGACCAGGTAGGGAACAGTGGTACTATTAGACCAGGTAGGGAACAGTGGTACTATTAGACCAGGTAGGGAACAGTGGTACTATTAGACCAGGTAGGGAACAGTGGTACTATTAGACCAGGTAGGGAACAGTGGTACTATTAGACCAGGTAGGGAACAGTGGTACTATTAGACCAGGTAGGGAGCAGTGGTACTATTAGACCAGGTAGGGAACAGTGGTACTATTAGACCAGGTAGGGAACAGTGGTACTATTAGACCAGGTAGGGAGCAGTGGTACTATTAGACCAGGTAGGGAACAGTGGTACTATCAGACCAGGTAGGGAACAGTGGTACTATTAGACCAGGTAGGGAACAGTGGTACTATTAGACCAGGTAGGGAACAGTGGTACTATCAGACCAGGTAGGGAGCAGTGGTACTATTAGACCAGGTAGGGAACAGTGGTACTATTAGACCAGGTAGGGAACAGTGGTACTATTAGACCAGGTAGGGAACAGTGGTACTATTAGACCAGGTAGGGAACAGTGGTACTATTAGACCAGGTAGGGAACAGTGGTAGTATCAGACCAGGTAGGGAGCAGTGGTACTAGCAGACCAGGTAGGGAACAGTGGTACTATTAGACCAGGTAGGGAACAGTGGTACTATCAGACCAGGTAGGGAACAGTGGTACTATTAGACCAGGTAGGGAACAGTGGTACTATTAGACCAGGTAGGGAACAGTGGTACTATCAGACCAGGTAGGGAACAGTTGTACTATTAGACCAGGTAGGGAACAGTGGTACTATTAGACCAGGTAGGGAACAGTGGTACTATCAGACCAGGTAGGGAACAGTGGTACTATCAGACCAGGTAGGGAACAGTGGTACTATTAGACCAGGTAGGGAACAGTGGTACTATCAGACCAGGTAGGGAACAGTGGTACTATCAGACCAGGTAGGGAACAGTGGTACTATCAGACCAGGTAGGGAACACAGAAGACATACAGTTACAAGCATTAACACAAGGCTAAGAATCAAATCCTATAGGTTTTTCTGCAGGGTCTCAAAGTGTGAAAGATATTTCTCATAAGAAACTATGCTTATAGTTACATGCAAAGGTTTTAATGTTTTCTGTTTTCCTCTACAGATGAAAGACTCTCTACTGAACCTTCAAAGGGGCATTGGCTTAAGGGACTACAGCTCAGAAGCTGAGGAGAAAAGAAGCGGTTACAACTGACATACGAGCTTAGGCCATGAGGGCATGGTGTGCAATATAGGAACTGTTTGTGTATAAGTATGCAAACAAAACAATGAGAGACAATAGACCAACCGACTGCCAGGCAAGCTGGCCCCAGTGTGACAGGGACCGCCTACCGGCTGCCGTCCTCCAGCTCAGAGGTCATGACCCCGCAGGTCAGGACGTGCCCCTATCACAGACAGGAATTGAACAGTGGGGTTCCCACAGCACTGAGGCATCGTGGGAAGGCAACAGCTCCGCTTACCTTGACGCCACTTCTGTCTCTTATTTTTCTTTGTCTTTTAATGTTGGAAGGACTTCGTACTGTCAGCCATTGCCACATGGGGAATGGAGGACAACAAAAAGCTCAGCATGTGATTTTACTCATCACCTTAACTCCTCTCAATGAGCGTCTGTCTGTGGTTCCATTCCTGCTCTGTGAGTGTCTAAAGACAAACAAAAGAGGAGAGATAGATGAGGAAAGGGGACCTACAGTATCAAGACTTTCTACACTCCCTTGACTGTTCCATACCGATCCTCCCCTACAGGTGCGCGCTGCAGTGTCCCTTTTATGAACTCCTCTGATCGTGGCCACAGATCATGCTCTAGAGTAGCAGGATCACCAGCAAATATATATTATAGAGTATATGTATGTGCAAGCACATTTCCACTGAAATGTCTCAACTGCCTTGTTTTTGCCCCGGGCTCAACAGTGCAGCAGGGCTGGTTTCCCTAATCACCTAGAGCTAGGCTGTTGTGTTGGAATTTGCATAATGATTGACTTAGGTGGAGGAGGTTCCTTCTCACAGGTACTCAATAAAGAGAAACGTTAAGAGATTGCAGGATGTTGTTCGGGATAGAGAGGATATGTAATGTGGCGTGTCAAAACATCCATGCTTGGTGGCAAATGGATCTCCTGTTAACAACAGGAATTTATGGAATTTAGAGTCTTCTTGAAGGTTTATGAATGAGCTTTACGTGGTATTGCCACTATTGTACTAGTTGGGCAATGCAGTTCATTGTCCATCAGACTTATCAACTTATCAGTTGTGGAACAGTATTTTGATCCATTTTTAAGAATGATAGCTAGCCTGTCACTTCTACTTTCCAAGTACGGCAACAATACGGAGCTTTTATTTATCAGTTACTGGTGATTTGTTTTATGCACAGTGTTAATTAGTTCCATTATTTGTTGCACATTTATCAAAATGAGTTTGTACTGATCCATAAGACCCGAGAATGTAGTACAACTTGACCCGTAGTCTTTTCTGTAGGAAAAGACAGCACGCAGACTAAGAAGTCATTGATACTTGAAAAAGGGATACTGCAGCAAGACAATTAGGGAGACCTGTGTTCTTATGTAAGTGTTTTATTACTAAACTGTGACTATATCTCTTAAAAATGTTTGAGGATGAAAAAAATTATATAAATATATTTGAAATATATATGTATATTTCAATATTGAATATTTCAAGATATATACATAGCATATATTAATTGTTTATTTATGTATATAGGAAAGTTATCAAAGCTCTAGCTGGGTACAATAATTTATAAAGAAAACTGTTTTCTTCAGAAAAGCATGCCAGATATGTCTGTGACATGTCTAGTATGCATGTGTGCTTGAGTGTACTGTATGTTTATGTGT
Source organism: Oncorhynchus mykiss (assembly GCF_057628025.1). NCBI lineage: Eukaryota > Metazoa > Chordata > Actinopteri > Salmoniformes > Salmonidae > Oncorhynchus > Oncorhynchus mykiss. The sequence continues at coordinate 22,481,473 of NC_143045.1, read as the reverse complement.
GCGTGTGTGTGTGCACATGTGTTAATTTATACAGTGTGACATTTCTATCATTCCACACATGGATGTGTCTCAACATTTAATTTCTGGCACATGTAGCCAAACTGCCTTTTATAATGCCCATGCGTTTGGATGCAGCCTTGCATTAGCCTCTCTGGCTAACAGTTTACAATCAGCCCATATGGACATCTCTGTGTCCATGCCAAGTGGCTTGACTCAACCACACACATACACACACCCTCTTTGCTTATCCATATCAACAACCTGCATCCCTGCTTATTCCAAATCATATACACACCCCCATTCTCCACGTCCAGTGTTTGGGTTGGAATCTGTACACAATTCAATTGGACCATAACAGAGGGTAGATAAAAGCCTTCAGAAGATGCCATTCATTTTCACTTAGCTATTTATCATTGATTTATTGAAAGACAAGTAAATGTACCTGCTGGATTAACCTCAGGTAGGCAATGTCTGAAGTGTAACCCCTAGCTGCGGCATGAGCTCAGTGATAAAATCACTTCCAAAAAGAGGATCAGTACTGCACTTTAAAGACCTTCCAAATAGTGAATGAAAGAAATTCCGTGGTATTGCAGCCCTTATGTTATAGTGAAACGGAAGCCCTTTTTGCATTCTAACAAGTATTATGTTTATCCAATATAATAGAATGCTTACTCTGTATCTTTGATTGAAATTTCCTTTCAACACATTTCTGTTCACTTGATGATGTAATTACATGATTTTGTGAGTGACTGTTCTCTTAAATATTTCAGGGTTAGACAGGACAGGAGTGGGTTGTGCGTGAACTGTGGAGGAGTGGATATCTATCTCTTTTAATGCAGGGGCGTCAAACGGATTTTGCCCCAGGGGCCGCATTCGGTCCTCAATGAACGAGTGACTTTTTGAAAATGTGTTATACAGTATTTACTCGCAATCAAAATGTGCAACAAAGAAAATCATCTATTCTGACTGTCTAGCTTTAATTTTGGTGATTGATAACAAGCTGGACACAGTCAAGAAACTGTATGAATGTAAGTCCATTATATGATTTCTGCACAGTTTCAATTTGGTTTTAGTCGTTTTAAAGTATGTTGAAAATGTTTGACTCCCTGGCTTTAATGTGTGCTGGCGTTGCATTGGTGAGTTACTGAATGAGTGATCTCTCATGACAGACTATAGGCTAGATTCTAGTTCTGGGTTTCCAAGGTTACTGAATGAACATGTTTTAGGCTTGGCTCTCCTGCAGCGTGTCATATGATTACTTTTAATATCACAAGGTATATTATTGATCATTTGTGGAAATCTTAAGATCTGAACATCAGTGATTGGAAAGTATTTCTGTTTTATAGAAATCCCTTTCACAATCAAGCTATATTATACTGAAAGATGTGCGGAGGTTATGTTTCAAATATGTGATTATATTTCATATGTAAAAATGTGATTGAAATGCTTTGTTTATTTTTAAAGTGTATGGACTTTTTGAGTTATAAAATTGCTTGGATTTCTATATTTATTTCAGTAATTGAAATGGACCATTTCAAATCATCTGAAAGAAGCACGGTAACATACCCATTGGGTTTCTCATGTTAGCAACTAGAATGTCTCCATAAGATAGGTGTATTAATTGTCACACATTCCAAATGTTAAACTTAAAGTCATCTAATTCTGAAATTCGGGACAATACCACAAAACATTACAACTCGTTTATAAGTATGGAATTAGCTGTTTTGCAGAATTATAGCATGTTATGTATCATATGAGTAAACACCTTATGCTCGTGCTTATGAACTAGTTATAAGGGTATGGTTGATGTTTGTTTATGCAACAAGCTATTATACCATAGTGTAACAATATTCATAGAAAACACAGGATATTCAATCATATTATTCAGCATTACAAGCAATCACCTAAAAAATAAAACTCATGACCCCTTATAGATCTGATTAGCTTTTTTTTTGTTTTGTTTTAGTGTTTTGTTTTTCGCACTCGCTCTCACATATTTTGGCATTAGCAAGTATGATTGCTATTCTGGCTCTAAAGCTCTGTAACCAAGGCTCCAGATGTCTTGACAGCGCCATTATGTTGTCATCAACACTGCATACATTATGTGCTTCACTGACTACATTAATTGAAATATGCCTTGCTGAATCTCTGGCTAACTTACAGGAGTCCCAACCTCCTTGAAAATGACTACTGAACAAATGACTACTGAACACTTCTAACAAGTGTGTCTTGGCATTATCTTACTGGTGTAGCTCAGTTCAAAAACCTAATGTTTTGTTTTTTAGACCTGTTTTGATCTGTAAAATGATTCTTAATTAGATTTATATATGGTATACTGTACGTATACGTTGTGTATATCTGCAGTCTACACACACTGACAAGAGAATCAAACCTGCGCTGTGCGTGGGTTTTGACTTGCCAATGACTTTGCCTAATAGAGACTAAGATAAAGTGGCTTTCTGGTAGATGTGAAGTTGAGATTGGAGGTATGAATAAAAATTGAACAAAAAGATTCAAGATTGTGACGTTTCCTCTTTTAAAAAATATGTTCTCCATGATGAAGCCTACAATAACTACATCAGCAACAACTGAACATGCAAGGCAAAGAGGGGAACATTGGTGAGTTAGATTCTGGGGTTCTTGCAGTCTTGGTTAATAACACATTTTATCAAGCTCACCTGGACATACTATATTTAATCTCTGTTAACCCAGAAGTAATATTTTGCGTAATTTGGTCAGCTGTGTGATTAATTTGTGTTTATACGAGTTAGAACGAAGTCTCCACCCTTGCAAAAGGAAACCACAGACACAAAAACCCAGACACGTCACAGGGGATATGAAACTGAATCATCCGTTTAGAACCTTTTCTCAACACCTAATAATGTTCTCATCCATTAATTAAACATCGGTGCACAGTCGAAATTGGTTTGTGCACATGCTCACTTCACAGAGGAGCCATTCCAACTATGTGGTTAGTTATAAATATATTTCAAGAAACTCTCAGCCATGCCCCTGTGGCATGCTAATGCAATTATTATTTAGGCCACAAGATGGGGACATGGTTCATCTACGCATACTAAGTAGGCTGTCAATGAGGGACTGATTTACGTGTTTTTTAGAATAATGCCCTCCCACGCTTGTAGTACTGGATACATATTTACCAGACTAATATTACGCTATGTAACCTGTAAAATAAATGTACGTTTAGCACTATAGTGTGTGGGTTGTTCCTGCTTCAGCCATTATCCTACAACAACACATCAGTAATTAATTTGTGCAGAAATCCCCATGCGCACAACAAATTCATTACTCATACCTTCTCAAAATGTGTCAATATTTTGACCATCAGATTTCAGACTTCACTGTTCTCCTTGCAAAATCAGTTCCTTATCCTTAAAGACCTTTCTTGACATTCAGAAATGTGTATTGTGGGAACATGTTGCGGGAACATGTTGGACCCACACACACACCAATGTGATACTGATATATTTCTGCACTTTTTCAGGCAGGTCGGGTCAGGTTTTTGTCAGGCAGGTCGGAAATCAGATGGGGAAAAGGTACAGGACGGCAGGCAGGCTCAGGTCTCAGAGTGGTCAGGCAGCAGGTTCAGGGTCAGGACAGGCAACCAGGAGTTGACAGGACAAAGGCTTGGTAAGCTTGACAAACAAGACAAACTGGCAACAGGCAAACAGAGAACACAGGTATAAATACACAGGGGAAGATGGGCGACACCTGGATGGGGTGGAGACAATCACAAAGACAGGTGAAACAGATCAGGGTGTGACAGAACAAGCTAATATGTCTTACATAAAGGCCTTTTCAAGGTAAATTCAAGGTAATTTTAAGAGAAACATGGTATTTTGAACCTCCACATTTTAAGTATGTAATTTTTATCTATTTGAAGTTATATTTAATTTGTATCACAGTAATGTATGAAATAATTAAATACAAAATGTCTTTAATACATTTTGTTTTACAATATTTACCCAAATATATACAAAGACATCCGACATAAATAAATAATGAAAGTTATATTAAAATATATTTATTTATTCAAATAAATATACTTTTGAAATAAACATTTTAAGAAAATAAAATAAAAAACTAAATAGAGAAATCCACCAGATTTTCAATGGGTGATTGCCACAGCTCTTGTTGTCAAGGCTGGCCTGCCAGACAAATATTGCCCGGCCGAAGCCACCACTGAAGGGACTTTTAGGGTGTAACTTCTCATTATGGCGCGGGAGTAGAACTACAGTAGAACCACATCTGTGGCAGCTTTGCCGCTACTGTTGATACTTCTGATTTAGTATAAAACTATTGAATCCATGATCGTTTCAAAATATCATCTGAATTCAGAGGGATGCCCGTGCAGTCCCTTTTATAGTCCCATGGGGATGACGTCACAAGTTATTTGCTTTGTTGGTTGTTGCATCATGTGAATGTGATGACGTACGTCACTGACGCGGAAAGCTGTAAATAGCGCGGGTTCAACCGCTCAATCTGTATAGTTTGAAATATCATCTATCATCATAACGCCCAGACGCAGACGCTACTCTCGTGCTCGCCCAGTCTCTAGGAGGCGCAGACACAGAACTGACTGTGAGGCATAGGAAGTGTGGGAGCAAAAGGAGGCTGTGTGGGAGCAGAAGGAGGATGTAGGATGTGTGGATTTAGGCTGTGTGGGGGCAGAATGAAGCGTTGGGCTGTGTGGTAGCAGAGGAGGCGTTAGGCTGTGTGGGAGAGGTCAGCTAACGTTTTTTAGCTAGGGGACAGTAGAGTACAGTAAAGAAAAGTATAGGGTACTGTATTCTTCCCAACTTTACTCTAATGTACTCTCTCTACTTTTATCCGGAGTCACTTACAGACAGTGCATTCAACTAAGGTAGATAGATACACAACAACATATAATAGTCATAGCAACACAATAACATTCTGTAAACCTTACTGAGAATGTTATTCTAGTTGGAGTGGTCTATTGGTTTATTCTATAGGTTTGAACATAATTGCTGCCAGTTCTAACATAAGTGGATGTGACAGAAGGGAGCAAAAATAAATATTCTGTTGCAATCATCAGTTGGCTCCTCTTTTCTTATATTAATGGGCTTGAAAAAATATTATTGTAATATCATGCTTACTTAATTGAAAATATACAGTATGTGCAGTTGAAATTTAATCGTAGAATCAATCACAAATAAATGACGTTTTTTAAAATGTATTTTCATCTTTCATTCAGCACCTAAATTGCACCTGATGGCAACGCCTGGAAAATATGTCTAAAATATATGTGTTACTTCATGTTGCTTACTGGGATATGACTAACGATACCATTGATGATAAGGGTTAATGGCCAGTTCATATCTCTTGACCCTCGTCATATTTCACTCAAAATGTCCCAATGAAGCATGCCATCAACAGGATAACACCATCCGGCCAGCCTCAACCCACAGTATTCGAGTGTGCATGGCTGAGGAAGATGTATAGTGCGTAAAAGTAAATAACTCTGTTTTGTCTGTTCACACTGCTATGCTTTATCTTGGCCAGGTCGCAGTTGCAAATTAGAACTTGTTCTCAACTAGCCTACCTGGTTAAATAAAGGTGAAATAAAAAATAGGGAATGGGCTATAGCCATCCCACCAAGACACATAGCATTCTTTATCAAATGACAATTGAGGCTAGATTGCAAGGGGTGGATGAAATCCTGACTGTGATATCAGAGCCAATAGACTGTGGAGGAGGGCGGAGCACACCATTCTACGTCTGACAGCTACGAAATAGAAAATGTATAGCGCACAGCCACAGGCACTCATGCTGCAAATAGGCAACCAGCGTTGTAGCCTAACCTAAATGAAAAGAAATCAGCTTGGATATCCACATGTGCGATGAAGAACAAAAGTGGTTGCAACAAGGGGGGGTCAAAAACAACAAGATAAGGACTTGAGCAAGAATATTTTGTAAAAATAAATATTGCAAGTAATTCAGGTGTTTCTATCAAACCATTGGAAAAGGTTTTGGAACCATGTACGGTGCCTTTTCTTTCCCAATGACTACGGAGCGCAGTCGGAATAAGGAGCGTATGGAGGCCAGTCTGACCGGACTTTGTGAGCTGGAGATCCGCAAGCAGAGGCAGGAGTGCCTGGTCCTCGGTGCTCTGGCCCTGGGGGAGCCCATGCCCGAAAATTACACAAGGAACGAGCTATCGGGTTTCAGAAGTTGGGGGCAAGAGAACTTGACATTGAGACGTCATCTGGTAAGACGTTAAAAGAGGTGGAGGTAGTTTGGACATTGTTGCCTTTTTATGTGATATAGGCTAATTCACCTCGTAGGAACATTGTTGTAGTGCACAGAATGGCTACTCGACCAGGGTGGTCGGTCGCCACCGCGATTAACCCCCAGTTTACCCCTAGGCTCTATAGAGGGATAGGCTACGTAGCCTATATAAAATACGATTTATTTTCCCCCGTTAGTGGACAATGCATTGGTGGTGTGCGCCTATTGTCCAGCGACGAAACTTATCTGCAAGAAAAGTTACTTAACTTGATTAATAGTATCCCCATCTGAAAGGATCTAATCGTTTCCATCCTTCGGCTGCAAATATATGCCTTGGGGAAACGGAATGGGGGGTGGAGCACCCGTCTTTTGGAGTCCACTGTTTAATGACCCATTGTTCCCTGCATGTTCCCTGCATGGTCCTACATTTATGTTGTATTTTACTTAGCAAGTGTTTATACATATTCATTCGTTGACTTTTATTTTTCAAATGAGTTCATAACGGGAGCTGATAGGACATGTGAATAGTTATATTTGTATTAAATACATTTTCATCTGATAGTATAGTATCATATATGACGTGATTTAGATATAAGTTATGAGGCACGTTTCTTTAGACTGTGGAGATTTTCGTTGTCCTTGTGGGAACTAACGTTAGTTTATAGGCAGGGATGTACTATGCTGCCAGAGGTGGGCGTGATGCGTGTCCCACCACTCAAATCACCTCCCATACGGAGAATCCGACCATCCAACCGATGTCATCCCAAATAATAATAAAAAGAGCGTTAGCTATCCGTGATGGCAACTATTACGCATGCTTAACATTAGCCTATTATAGAGAAAATGGGCTTTTGTAAAAAATAAAATATATATTCAAACAATACATGTTTTTCTTTTGAATGAATGGGATGTAACAGTTATCTCCTTACGCCCAATTTTCAGCCCTCTATCTTTAAAAAAAGAAAGATATACAGGCTAGTAGCCTTTAGACTATACTACACCATCGACTCGCACACGGCCCACTGTTCTCAATAGAACGCTCCTATAAAAGAGGGTGAAAGAAATTAAAGCAGCCGCCTCCCTCTCCTCCCAGCTTCCCCCCGCGTTCCTCTCCTCCGCCGCGGCCCAAACAATAGGCGCATATGGAGAGGAATACTAATGCACACGAGGGACTCGGTGTGCCGACAGGCGAATCATGCACCTCGGCCGCCGCTTTGAATGCACAACTGGAACACATCACCCAATAAGATGTCAACGCAGAGCAAACTGGCTCCGCTTCGACGGTGATGGTGAATACTATTTTTTACACTGTGCGACGATTGACTCCCCCTAAATGCCGCACAAGTTCTCGCAATTTGTTGTGCACGTTTCATTAAGTCATTCCGGTCGGTCCATTTGAGGGATCTGTAAATTTGGATCGATAGATACTGACAGATATTAACTTAATTGTCTTTCCAAGCATGCAAATCATTTTGCAGAAAATTCCTTGGAGATTATTGGTTGGAGAATTGTGTAACAAGAATGTCTATTGAGCCCTTCAAACATCACTTCTCCATGTGTTTCCCACTGGACCCAATCTCATTTTGCATGTAGAGAGTCTATGTTGTGTGGTGTTTTTAAGGCAGATTCACACATAAGCTACTGACCCATGTTGCCCTCTCCTGGGAATGTTTGGGACAGTTTCCTTGGCCTTTGCTTTTGCCCCAGGTCCTCCTGTCCTGTCTATAGGCCCAGAGGCCCAGTGTGTAGTTGCTGATAGCCATGCCATGCCAGACAGCAGCTGGTAAAGCACAAGACATTGACCCCACTCTGAGCCACCATGCTGTGTGTGTTTGGAGAGTGCAAGCATTAGCAAGCCCGTGTGTGCGTGTGTGTCGATAGACTTGTGTGTGTGCGAGCGCATACATCTGCGTCTCTATTGATCTATATGCTTGGCCTCAGTGTGTGGTGATTTGGGCATGTCTAAGACGCTGTGTGCCCATGTCTTCCATAGAGTGCCACATCATTAGTGTGAGTGCCACATCATTACTGTGAGTGCCACATCATTAGTGTGAGTTCCCTTCTCAGCGGTGAGTGACTGATGTCTGCGTGGGTGAGAGCTGCCTGGGCCCGGGGGGGGGCTTTGAATGACTGATGTCTGGGTGGGTGAGAGCTGCCTGGGCCGGGGACTTTGAATGACTGATGTCTGGGTGGGTGAGAGCTGCCTGGGCCCGGAGCATTGAGTGACTGATGATATAGATGGGTGAGAGCTGCCTGGCCCCGGGGCTTTGAGTGACTGATGATATAGATGGGTGAGAGCTGCCTGGTCCTGGGGCTTTGAGTGACTGATGTCTGGGTGGGTGAGAGCTGCCTGGGCTCGGGGATTTGAGTGACTGATGATATACATGGGTGAGAGCTGCCTGGGTCCGGGGATTTGAGTGACTGATGATATGGGTGGGTGAGAGCTGCCTGGGTCTAGGGATTTGAGTGACTGATGATATGGGTAGGTGAGAACTGCCTGGGTCCGGGGATTTGAGTGACTGATGATATGGGTAGGTGAGAACTGCCTGGGTCCAGGGATTTGAGTGACTGATGATATAGGTAGGTGAGAGCTGCCTGGGTCCGGGGATTTGAGTGACTGATGATATGGGTAGGTGAGATCTGCCTGGGTTCGGCGATTTGAGTGACTGATGAAATGGGTAGGTGAGAGCTGCCTGGGCTCGGGCTGTGTCCCGTAATGTCTTCTTTAACCTAGCTTCCCCCTGAGCTGGAGGCTCTGAGCAGCTGTGTCACCTGAGCACTGACTGACTGAAGTCAAGCTGGATAGAGTCCATTCAGAGCCTGTTGTCCTTGCTGTGGAGGCAGACCACAGAGGCTGGCATGTGCAGCCTGCATGCCTCATTCACGCCTGTTATGTAAACATGGTGTGTGTGTGCTTGCATGTCTGTGTGCTGCCACGAAGCTGCCTGACTGCTCCCCTTCCATCCCTCTCTCCACCGGAGAGAGCACAGGATGCAGTCAAATAGTAATGACACCAGGCAGTGTGCGTTATGAGATCAAGAGGCGTCAATTAATAATGCAGCAGAATCAAAAGTATCGTCATGAAAGGGAGCCGCCAGAGACCCCTACAGAGCTACACACTCTGGAAGTCAGCTATGTTTGTGTATGTGTCCTGTGTGTGTGTCCTCAAAGCTTTGTTTGCGTTCTGTGTCATTATGTTTTAATTAGCCAGCCTAATTGTCACAGTGTCTGCTAGTTCTAGATCCATGTGAGCTTGCCGGAGGACCTAGGCCTAATGATCAATTTGGTGAAAGTGTGTCATGGATAAATTGATTTCCAATACACTCTCTTCCTCCTTCTTTCCTTGTATTATTTATTTTGCTCGCACTCAGGTAGCTATAAAACCTGGAGATCTCTTCCACTCACCTATTAGTAACCACCATAATACAATGGTTTCATGTTTGATATTAGTTTAGTGACAGAAAGCATATCGCCAATAGGTTTCATTGCATAATGGATGCTTGGGTAGACACAGCCTGGCTTGGGTATTTTGTCTCTTCGCAAACACAGCGCTTCTATCACACTGATCTACTCTTGTCTGCCTGAGAAAAATGACCCAGAATCCCAGAAATGATTCCAGCGCTGCTGAGTGACCAAAACAGCAGCCAACCTCATGACCAGATATGCTGCTGCTTGTTGTTTTTTGACTCAGCATCCGAATAGGAAAGTTGGGATCTACAGTATATGGAGTGTTTTTATACTGTCTAGCTCATTATGTTAGCTTGCATTGGTATGATGCTGGTTTGGCTCAGGTAAAGCTTGGCTCCTTATTATGACAAAATGACAGACTGAATTTTTCATTAATCTGTCTTTGCACGCTCTACATACTCTCATTTAATTCAAGGAAGAATTTTCCCTCCCTTCCACACTGATAGTCAGCTTGCTGCTAAAACCTTGGTCCTTTGCATTCCAGCAGTGTACAGCTACATCCTTTTTTAAATAATCCCCTTGCACACACACACACACACACACACACACACACACACACACACACACACACACACACACACACACACACACACACACACACACACACACACACACACACACACACACACACAGAGCAATTCCTGTCAGTTGTCTAACAGCCTCTCCATCCCCAAGACTCTGTAATGTAGAGGAGGTCACAGCATTTTGCTGATATCTGTTAAAATGACATAATGTAGCAACAGTCATTTAAGGCAAATTGAAGTGTGTGTGTGTGCTGGGGACACCATGCGTAGCTAGTGTGTGTTGGCTGTGAGTGCATCCACAAAAATAACATCTCAACTAGAGGTCGACCGATTATGATTTTTCAATGCCAATACCGATACTGATTATTGGAGGACCAAAAAAAGCCGATGCCGATTAATCGGCCGATTTAAAAAAAAAAAAAAAAAAAAAAAAAAAAAAAATATTCGTGATAATGACAATTACAACAATACTGAATGTACACTTATTTTAACCTAATATAATACATCAATAAAATAAATGTAGCCTCAAATAAATAATGAAACATGTTCAATTTGGTTTAAATAATGCAAAAACAAAGTGTTGGAGAAGAAAGTAATATGTGCCATGTAAGAAAGCTAACGTTTAAGTTCCTTGCTCAGAACATAAGAACATATGAAAGTTGGTGGTTCCTTTTAACATGAGACTTCAATATTCCAAGGTAAGAGGTTTTAGGTTGTAGTTAATATATTATTTTTAGGACTATTTCTCTCTATACCATTTGTATTTCATATATCTTTGACTATTGGATGTTCTTATAGGCACTATAGTATTGCCAGTGTAACAGTATAGCTTCTGTCCTCCCCTTTGGTCATTAATATGATCGAATCCAGAAACTATCATTTCGAAAACAAAACATTTATTATTTCAGTGAAATACGGAACCGTTCGGTATTTTATCTAACGGGTGGCATCCCTAACTCTAAATATTCTTGTTACATTGCACAACCTTCATAATTACGTAAAATTCTGGCAAATTAGTTCGCAATTAGCCAGGCAGCCCAAACTGTTGCATATACCCTGACTCTGCGTGCAATGAAATTACACATTTCCACCTGGTTAATATTGCCTGCTAAACTGGATTACTAGTGATTATGATTGATTGTTTTTATAAGATAAGTTTAATGCTAGCTAGCAATTTTCCTTGCCTTCTACTGCATTCGCGTAATAGGCAGGCTACTCGTGGAGTGCAATGGTTAGAGCGTTGGACTAGTTAACTGTGCAGTTGCAAGATTGAAACCCCTGAGCTGACAAGGTGAAAATCTGTAGCTCTGCCCCTGAACAAGGCAGTTAACCCACAGTTCCTAGGCAGTCATTTAAAATAAGAATGTGTTCTTAACTGACTTGCCTAGTTTAAAAAAAGGTATACAAACATTTAAATACATTTTTTTTTTACAAAAGAATCGGAAATCGGCACCCAAAAATACAGATTTCCGATTCTTATGAAAACTTGAAATCAGCCCTAATTAATCGGCCATTCCGATTAATCGGTCGACCTCTACTCTCTATACCATTTGTATTTCATATACCTTTGACTATTGGATGTTCTTATAGGCACTTTAGTATTGCCAGTGTAACAGTATAGCTTCCGTCCCTCTCCTCACCCCAGGAACACATCGACAACTGCCACCCTCGAAGCAGCGTTACCCATGCAGAGCAGGGGAACCACCACTCCAAGTATCAGAGCGAGTGACGTTTGAAACACTATTAGCGCGCACCCCGCTAACTAGCTAGCCATTTCACATCGGTTACACCAGCCTAATCTCGGGAGTTGATAGGCTTGAAGTCATAAACAGCTCAATGCTTGAAGCATTGTGAAGAGCTGCTGGCAAAACGCACTAAAGTGCTGCTTGAATTAATGCTTACGAGCCTGCTGGTGCCTACCATCGCTCAGTCAGACTGCTCTATCAAATCATAGACTTAATTATAACATAATAACACACAGAAATACGAGCCTTAGGTCATTAATATGGTCGAATCCGGATACTATCATCTCGAAAAGAAGACGTTTATTCTTTCAGTGAAATACGGAACCGTTCCGTATTTTATCTAACGGGTGGCATCCATAAGTCTAAATATTCCTGTTACATTACACAACCTTCAATTTTATGTCATAACTACATAAAATGTAGGCAAATTAGGCGGCCCAAACTGTTGCATATACCCTGACTCTGCGTGCGATGAACGCAAGAGAAGTGACACAATTTCACCTGGTTAATATTGCCTGCTAACCTGGATTTCTTTTAGCTAAATATGCAGGTTTAAAAATATATACTTCTGTGTATTGATTTTAAGAAAGGCATTGATGTTTATGGTTAAGTACACATTGGAACAACGACAGTCCTTTTTCGCGAATACGCACCGTATCGATAATATGCAACGCAGGACACGCTAGATAAACTAGTAATATCATCAACCATGTGTAGTTAACTAGTGATTTATGATTGATTGATTGTTTTTTATAAGATAAGTTTAATTCTAGCTAGCAACTTACCTTGGCTTACTGCATTCGCGTAACAGGCAGGATGCTCGTGAGGCAGGTGGTTAGAGCGTTGGACTTGTTAACTGTAAGGTTGCAAGATTGAATCCCTGAGCTGACAAGGTAAAAATCTGTTGTTCTGACCCTGAACAAGGCAGTTAACCCACCATTCCTAGGCAGTCATTGAAAATAAGATTGTGTTCTTAACTGACTTGCCTAGTTAAATAAAGATTCAATAATGGTGTAAAAAAAAAAAAATAATGATAAATTGGCCCAATCGTTGTCCAAAAATACAGATTTCCGATTGTTATGAAAACTTGAAATCGGCCCTAATTATCAAATTTATTTATATAGCCCTTTTTACATCAGCTGATATCTCAAAGTGCTGTACAGAAACCCAGCCTAAAACCCCAAACAGCAAGCAATGCAGGTGTAGAAGCACGGTGGCTAAGAAAAACTCCCTAGAAAGGCCAATACCTAGGAAGAAACCTAGAGAGGAACCAGGCTATGAGGGGTGGCCAGTCCTCTTCTGGCTGTGCCGGGTGGAGATTATAACAGAACATGGCCAAGATGTTCAAATGTTCATAAATGACCAACATGGTCAAATAATAATAATCACATTAGTTGTCGAGGGTGCAGCAAGTCAGCACCTCAGGAGTAAATGTCAGTTGGCTTTTCATGGCAAATCATTAAGAGTATCTCTACCGCTATTTTGATTTGTTTAACACTTTTTTGTTTAGTACATGATTCCATATGTGTTATTTCATAGTTTTGATGTCTTCGCTATTATTCTACAATGTAGAAAATAGTAAAAATAAAGAAAAACCTTGAATGAGTAGGTGTGTCCAAACTTTTGACTGGTACTGTATGTATATCATGCTTGTGTATTGGTCTGTCTCAGAGTGCGCTCCAGAGCTCCCCCTGGGGGCTGATGCTGGCACTGGAACAGCAGGTGGGCGAGCTGAGAGTGGACACAGATGATGTCACCTATGAGGGGACCCAAGGGGACAGTCGGCCCAGCTCAGGTACTCCTCATGCTACCACCTTTCAATTCTCTGACCTCTGAACTTTAACCCCTGATCCACATCAGAGGGGCATTGTGTAGTTATATTTTTCTTAATGTAGACACTTTTTAATTAAACTTATTTTTTGCATGTTTGACCCATGTTCTGTATATTTTCTGTGTACTTTTTTACATGAATTGTGGCCCTATATTTCACTGAAGTACATATATAATGACTAACATTTCATTAGTTTTGACAAAGGTTGTTTTCATGCCCTTCTTGCTACTGTTAGTTGTTCTGTGGTTTGTCAAAGGGACATAAAATTGGAAATGAGTTTTGTCAGCATATGGTTTGAGAAAGCCTGATAGAGGTCTAATGAGTGACATCATCTGTGTTTCCCAGGGCTCTATGAGTCGAGTGAGAGCCAGTCTCCAAGGGGGCATTCCTGTCACTCTGACTTCCTAGAGCCCCACCCTGGCTGGGGCTTCAGCAGCACAGAGAGGCCGAAGTCTCTGGGTGAGTTCAGTTCCACTCTCCACTTTCAACAGCTCTCTTTCAACCACAATAGGGTTCATGGTATCATAGCAACAATACCATGGACTGTCTTTACTTTATTGCATCATTATTTTAGTTGCATTAAGTGCTCGTATCAGTAGTAAAACAAACCAGTCAATTGATCAATTGACTTCTCTCTGTGCTCTCTGTCTACAGGCTATGCCCTCCAGCTGACAGGTGAGAGTCTGATGGAGCCAGCCCCTCATGCTACTGTTCCCCTCTCCTTCTCCGCCCCCTATCCACACCTTGAGGGAATCGCTGAGGAGGGTACGGCCGAGGAGCCCTGGCAGTGGGACCTACACTGTGCCCAGGGTTGGGAGGATGAGGACCAGGCCACCCAGGAGGATTTCCAGCAGGCCATGAGGGTTAAAGGCTACATCCTGGGTCTCATCCATCGCTACGCGCTCTCACCCCGGCCCTGCATGCCTCGTACCAGCCTGGGGCCTGACCCCTCCACCCCCTACTCCTCCAGCATAAACAGGCAGAGCAGCCTGCGAAGGAAACCTACTCTTCACACCTCCGAGCACTGCATCTCTGACCCACAGGACCTCTACCCTGACCTTGAGTGCCAGGCCTGGTGGTGTGACTCGCTAGAAAGGGAGGAATGGGGGGGAGAGGCCCCATCCATGGAGAAGGATTGTTATCGGTCTTTACCCTACCCCCACTTCAGACCCCACTCCCTGGCCGGGGGCCATCCACCCTTTCTGGACCCCGTTTGTGGAGCTCTGGACCCTTGTTTTAGTAGTGCGCCTGATTCCCCCAAGCACTACCCGCTGCCCCACTCCCCGGCTTCATATAACCACTTGGTCAGTGCCCAGTACATCCCTGGGCAGGCCTGCCACACCCCTGTACGCTCCCCCTCACACTTTCCTCCAGAACGCTCCCCCTCACACTATCTTCTAGAGCCCTCCAAACCCAGCCAAACCTTTGTGTCCCCAGACCAGAGCAGCTCAAAGCCCAGGGCCATGGGGAAGAAAAGCCATGAGGAGAGACAGAGCTCCAAAAAGCCTGGCCACAAGACATGCCGCTCCCAGTCTGAGAACAGTCTGATGGGGAAGAGGGCTCTCCCTAAGCGCAGGTACAGCACAGCCGAGCACCCCCAGCACCAGAGGGGCCAGGTCCCATATGCAGGCCCCCAGCATAAGAACAATGCTGGGGGGCGACGCTGGTGCTCCACCCTGGAGCTCAGTCAGGAGGAAGGGGAGACCCAGGGTGAGCAGACCCACAGACGCCCACCTCGTAGGGCCCGCCACACCCAGGCCTGCTCTCATCCCAACCCCAACCACCACTCCCAGGTCCATGCCCAGCCTTGCCTCTCAGAATACCCAGAGAGAGCACCTCTGTGTTGGGGAGAGGAGGGCTATGTGCGGGCCGCCCCTGGGGAGTCAGAGTCCAGCATGAGTGAGGTGTACTCCCCTGCCTCCAGCTCTCTCTCCAGTGATTCTGATGAGGGGGGGCTGGTATGGCCCCAGCAGCTGCCCCCTCGCCTGGCCCCCTCCGCTTCCTCCTCCCCTAAGGCCTCCCCAGAGGCCTCCTCACAGCCCAAAACCTTTGTCAAAATCAAAGCCTCTCACGCCCTGAAGAAGAAGATTCTGCGATTCCGCGCCGGCTCTCTCAAAGTCATGACCACAGTCTGAGACATATGTCACTGCTTCTACTGCCCATATCCTGCACATTTTAATCCTACATAACCTACAGTTTACACCCTCCGTCTACCTCTGCTGGTTCATGCAGCACTGTCATAAAAAACAAATCAGCTACTTTACCTTTGGGAAAAACTATGATGTCTGTAACTGGCCTAAGATCAGCATGATGATATCATCTAGCTAAACCACATTTCATCATCATCAGAATGTGCATTAACCATCAACTTGTCTAATGAAGTCCTCCTCTGATGGTTACACTGCCATGTCACATATTGACACCTGAACGTGAACTGCTACCTCTCTTCTCTTAGCTGCACCACCTTGCAGCCTTGACCTGAAGCCAATGTCTGTAGCACTGGCCATGTAGGGGGTGACTGCAGTGAGGGGTCAACACACACACACATACACACACACACACACACACACTTCTGTAAATACCTACCTGTGGCCTTGTTTGTATGAATGTAGTTTGTAAATAAAAGTTTTGTGGTCTCTTAAGCCATGTGTTTCATTTGACACTTTCTAGTATTCAACCTGGAACCTCATGTTTGCCTACTGGATATTTCTCACACATAAATAGTTCTTTTCAAATCAGATATTTTTCAGAGCTGATCTGATTGGTCAAAAGACCAATTAGTGAAAAAAAGATCAGAATTGAGCTGCCTGTGTAGTCATAGCCTCTCTGGCAGCCTAAATTGCTTTCCGTGTGCAACATTGTATAACAGAAAGTGTACATCATTGTCGCCCCCCTGGGGTGTATCAGTAAACCTGCCTTAAACTTACAGCAATAATTGCTTCATCTTTCTCCAAACATCTGCTTCCGCATATTTTCACAGACCAAGTTATGAAAAAGTTGTTCATTCTGAAATGTAATGACATTATTCCATCACTTCGTGCATTAATGAGAGTATGGTAGAAAATACTAACCCTAACCTGGGCCTTACCCTTTTAACTTAAAAATAACTATGTCCCAAGGTTGAACCCCCTCATCTTTAGGCAAGCACAGAGCACAGAGATTGTGAATGATAAACAATTTAGTCACACTTTATTTGGATAGATTGTGCCTGTAGATGCTCTACAGATTATCATGCTATCAACAAACTATCTATTGATAAGCAAATGCCTGCTAAGCTTACGGTTAGGGTTAGATTTAGAATAAGGGTTAGGTTAAGGTTAGGCCAAGGGTTAACTTTAAGTCAAGGATGAGGTTAGTAGATAGTTAGTCTAAAGCATCTACATATGAACTATGCAAATAAAGTGTTTGAAATGATTGCTAAGTGACACCTGTGAAATAAAAAATTGAGGGAATGCAGGGGTGGTTTATTGAGAAAGGGACACTGTTGATTACCACAGATGATATGTGAAAGAGAATATCTGCTTTAGGAATAATGTCAGGAGCCACTTGTGGATTTAACAGCTCTAACACAGTTCCACCTCAGACACCGCAAAAACAACAACCTCTATGTGGATGTCAGCTAAAGCGGATCTGATCGAAAACAGCCTTTAAATACAGATAAAGCCAAATCTAATTGCCAAGTGCGATTGCTGCTGGAAACGTATTACAGAGATAGTTCTGTTGCACAACAAATCAAATTCAAATGCACAATTCAAATCACATATATTTTGTTTTTATATCTATGTCACATATTTATTTTCAAATGTGAGAACATGGAGACATTGACATCAATACAACATCCCCAGTCCTTTATCGCAACCACCAAGGCATTTTACAAAAAAACTATATAATAATACAAAACATTAAATAACACAAAAGAGAAAATAAAATACAATGGGTGTCACAATAACAGTGGAATCCTATCTGCACACTGTAGCCTCTGACATAACTGCCTATACTGAAAAAATGACAGCCATTCTCCACTAGCAGCTCAAACACCATCTGGCCCACGACAGCGTCACCCAGTCCTGGCCCCGGGGAAACGAGGGGGCACACATCCCCGCCCCCACATTCAACTCGCTCGACTCCAGTCACAAGTTTGGTAATGAGTTGGTAAATTGAATCAAGTGTTCCATCACTTGGGCAAGTACAAAGACTTGCACCCTCTGGGCCCCCAGGACCAGGAGAATCCAGTCTTTACAGTGGCTGGAGACAACAACAAGGCAACAGAGAACAGAATAGTAAATATAACAAAGATAAAACAGGTATGACAGTAACAGTGGATTCCTATTAACAAATCGCAGCCACTTACACAGGACCTGACTGCCTATACTGAAATGTGAGAGCTAAACTATATGAAAAATAGGCTCTCTACATGTTCACTGAAAGGGGACCAAGTCAGGACAAACTTCTCTCAGGACCCCTGCACAAAATGTATCTAACCGTTTCAAGTGGCAGAGATGACATCACATCCATAACGCACTGCGTAAGAGAAGGAAGTCTTGCCGACCGCCAATTAAAAGAGGGTAAGACAGCAAGCTAGAAGTGAAGCAAATGCTACTGCATTCATCTGGTGTGTGGTAACAGTACAATCCAAAGGTGGTATACCAAAAATAGCAGTAAACGGATTGGGGTCAACAGATGTTACATAGATATGAAAATACATCCAATACGGGGTCTCAATACCACCTCAGAGATTGGCATGACCAAAACATATGCCCCACAGTTGCTGAACTCTGATAGGATCTCCAAAACTTTAGGTCGGCATTTGGATATATTTTTAACAGTCTGTAATTTGAGTAATGGAGACGGTGTAAGACTTTGAACTGAATGAGACCGTGCCTTAGCAAAATGATGAGATGTGAAATCGCTCTATACTACGTTGCCATAATGTCATCGGGTAACCCAGGAAGGCAGGTTAATGTTCTGTATCATGTTGTATAACCTGGATATTGTGCTCTTCAGATAGGGGTTAAGGTCTAAGCACCTCTCAACCAGACACTTTAAAAGGCAGGAGCGGAAATGAAGGGGAATATTTTTTTAGGTAAGTCACGATTTTAGAAATACCTAAAGTGTGTATTGGGAATATTATGGTCAACACTCAGAGTTTCAAATGAGACACGTGTTATTAACAAAAAGGTCACTGAAAAACACCAGGCCATTCCTGTGCTAGAACAGGAATGCTGTGTATTTGTGACAGGGTTGGGTAGCTTACTTTCTAAATGTAATCCGTTAGTTACTAGTTATCTATCCAAAATTGTAATCAGTAACGTAATCTGATTACATGCAGTTACTTTTAGATTACTTCCCCCTTAACAGGCATTAGAAGACAAATGTACACTACCATTCAAAAGTTACGGGTCTCTTAGAAATGCCCTTGTTTTTGAAAGAAAAACACATTTTCTTTCCATTAAAATAACATAAATTGATCAGAAATACAGTGTAGACATTGTTAATGTTGTAAATGACTATTGTAGCTGGAAACGGCTGATTGTTAATGGAATATCTACATAGGCCCATTATCAGCAACTATTACTCCTGTGTTCCAATGGCATGTTGTATTAGTCTTTTAAAATGATAGACTTGGATTAGCTAATTGATCATTAGAAAACCCTTTTGCAATTCTGCTAGCACAGCTGAAAACTGTTGTCCTGATTAAAGAAGCAAAACAACTGGCCTTCTTTAGACTAGAAGAGATGAGTCTTCAGTAAAGACTTAAAGGTTGAGACCGAGTCTGCGTCTCTCACATGGGTATCTTCACTGACATTTTCAACCTGTCCTTGGCATAGTCTGTAATACCTACATGTTTCAAGCAGACCATCATAATCCATATGCTTAAGAACACCAAGGTAACCTGCTTAAATAACCCACTCCAATTTGCATACCGCCCCAACAGATCCACAGATGACACAATCTCTATTGCACTCCACACGGCCCTTTCCCACCTGGACAAAAGGAACACCTATGTGAGAAGGCTGTTAATTGACTACATCTCAGCATTCAACACCATTGTGCCCTCAAAGCTCATCAATAATCTATGGACCCTGGGACTAAACACCTGCCTCTGCAACAGGATCCTGGACTTTCTGACGGGCCGCACCCAGGTGGTAAGGGTAGTTAACAACACATCTGCCACTCTTATCCTCAACACAGGGGCCCCTCAGGGGTGCATGCTTAGTCCCCTCCAGTACTCCCTGTTCACCCATGACTGCGTGGCCAAGCACGACTCCAACACCATCATTACGTTTTTGCCTACGACACAACGGTGGTAGGCCTGATCATCTACAACGATGAGACAGCCTATAGGGAGGTCAGAGACCTGGCAGTGTGGTGCCAGGACAACAACCTCTCCCTCAACATAATCAAGTCAAAGGAAATGATCATGGACTACAGGAAAAGGAGGGCCAAGTACGCCCCCATTCTCATCAATGGGGCTGTAGTAGAGCAGGTTGAGAGCTTCCTTGTTGTCACCAACAAACTATAATGGTCCAAACACACCAAGACAGTCGTGAAGAGAGCATGACAATGCCTATTCCCCCTCAGGAGACTGAAAAGACTTGGCATGGGTCCTCTGATCCTCAAAAAGTTATACAGCTGCACCATCGAGAGCATCTGGTTGCATCACCTCCTGGTATGGCAACTGCTCTGCCTACAGAGGGTAGTGTGGAAGGCCCAGTACATCACTGGGGCCAAGCTTCCTGCCATTCAGGACCTCTATACAGGCGGTGTCAGAGGAAGGCCGTAAAAATTGCCAAAGACTCCAGCCACCCTAGTCATTACCACAGATGATATCTGAAAGAGAGTTTAACACAGTAGGGGTGGAGAGGAAGAAGACTTGGATGTGGGGATAGTAAGACACCAAAAAGGCATTTTAAAGAGCAACTTGATTTCATGCAAATGTTTATTTCAACACAAATACATTTATTTACAAGATCAGTATTATTTATTTTATTTCTTATATTTTTGGGGGACACAATTCATGTTGTGGTGTGCTCATTAAGAGTTGTTATTATCTAAGGGCTGAAACATGACATATTTGTCAAAATGACATATCTATGACAATGAACTAAAATCAAAACTAAGATCTTGTTGGGTGGTCCTTTGCATGGGGTGATTTCCTTCAACAGTCTTCCAGATAGATGACACAGACACAGGAAACTTGGTATAAAACTCTTTAGTAATACAATGCAATTGCAGACAGAGATTCACATACAGAGTACCTCAGTAGTCCATAGTAAAGATTTGTATCGCGAAACAGGAGACAACAGTCTTTATACAACCTACCGTCAATCATATCTTAATTAAGGCAAGGGGGCACTATTTTCACGTCCGGATGAAAAGTGTGCACAAAAAAAAAAGTCAACTGCCTGCTACTCAGGCTCAGAAGCTAGGGTATGCATATAATGGTGGATTTGGATAGACAACACTCTAACGTTTCTAAAACTGTTAAAATTATGTATGTGAGTATAACATAACTTATTTGGCAGGCGAAACCCCGAGGACAAACCATCCAGGAATTTTATTTTTGAGGTCACTCTCTTTTCAATTAGTTTTCTATGGGGAACTTGATTTATGAGGGACCTGGTTGCAGATCTTATAGCTTCCACTAGAGGTCAACAGTCTTTAGAAATTGGTTGATGTTTTTCCTTTGAGAAATGAAGAAGTAGCTATTTCCTTTCTGGAAGTCGAGCCAAGTGTACTGTTGTGTTTGGGGCACGCGACCTGAAAGCTTGCTCCACTTTCATTTTATCCGCTATTGAACATGGTTTATTCCGTCTTAAATTTTATAGATTATTTACGTTTAAAAATACCAAAAGTTGTATTAGGAAAGTTGTTTGAAATGTTTGGATCAAGTTTACAGGTAACTTATTAGATACTTTGTAGTCATGTTGCGCTAGTTGGAACCGGTGTATTTTCTGAATCAAGAGCACCAAATAAATGGAAATTTTGGGGATATAACGACAGAGTTTATCGAACAAAAGGACCATTTGTGATGTTTAATGGACATATTGGAGTGCCAACAGAAGAAGATCTTCAAAGGTAAGGCATGACTTGTATCGTTATTTCTGACTTTTGTGTCGCGCCTGGCGTGTTGAAATATGATTTTCATGTGTTGGTATGCTGGGCGCTGTCCTTAGATAATCGCATGGTTTGCTTTCGCCATAAAGGCTTTTTGAAATCTGACACTGTGGCTGGATTAACAAGAAGTTCATCTTTAAACTGATGCATAACACTTGTATGATTTCTGAATTATTATTATGAGTATTTCTGTTTTTGAATTTGGCACGCTGCTATTTCACTGGGTGTTGTCAAATCAATCCCGTTAACCTCTCTGGGATATGTGGGACGGTAGTGTCTGGCCAAAAGCCAGAGAAAATGCAGAGCGCCAAATTAAAATAAATTACTATAAATGAAATCCCACAAGCAAGATAGCAAATTAAAGCTACACTTTTTGTGAATCCAGCCAACATGACAGATTTCTAAAAGGCTTTTTCGGCGAAAGCAAACAATGTTATTATCTGAGGATAGCACCATAGTAAACAGAGAGAGAGAAGCATATTTCAACCCGAACAAAACGCAGAAATAAAATTGTAATTCATGCCTTACCTTTGACAAGCTTCTTTTGTTGGCACTCCAATATGTCCCATAAACATCACAAATGGTCCTTTTGTTCAATTAATTCCGTTGATTATATATCCAAAATGTCCATTTATTTGGCGCGTTTGATCCAGAAAAACAACGGTTCCAACTTACACAATGTGACTACAAAATATCTCAAAAGTTACCTGTAAACTTTGCCAAAACATTTCAAACTACTTTTGTAATACAACTTTAGGTATTTTTTTACGCAAATAATATATAAAATTGAAGACGGGATGATCTGTGTTCAATACAGGAGGAAAACAAACTGTAGCTAGCTTTCTGGTCACGCGCCTCTATCTAACAGTACACTTCAAGTGACCCTCGTTCAAGATTGCCGTACTTCTTCATTACACAAAGGAAAAACCTCAACCAATTTCTAAAGACTGGTGACATCCAGTGGACGCGATAGGAACTGCATTCCCAATGAAATCCCATTGAAAAGAGAGTGACCTGAAAAAAAAAATCTGAATGGTTTGTCCTCAGGGTTACTTACGCCTGCTAAATAAGTTCTGCTATACTCACAGACATGATTCAAACAGTTTTAGAATCTTCAGTGTTTTCTATCCAGATCTACTAATAATATGCATATCTTATCTTCTGGGGATGAGTAGCAGGCAGTTGAATTTGGGTATGCATTTCATCCGGGACATGAAAATGCTGACCCCTGTCACCAAGAAGTTAACGGGATTGGTGCGTGAAGGGATCACTAAGCAGTTAACATTGTTGCACTGGATTAGATACAAAGCATCTAAGATGAGAAAAACATGTCTACACTGTGGTTTTTCACTCTACTATCTCGGCCTTGAGCCTGTGTGACTATCAGCAGGGGCAGACAATTCTCAGCCTGAGAACTAAAGCAGTACATCTCCATTTACCCAGTACTTTTCCATCATTACGCATTGCAAGCATACAAAGGTTATCACATATATACAGTAATTATGGCACTGGTGTGACAGCTCTAACACAGTTCCACCTCTCACACCACCAAAACAACCTTATTGGGGATGTCAGCTAAAGCGGATCTGATTGAATAGAGCCCTAAAATACAGATAAAGCCAAATGTAATTGCACAAGTGTGATTGCTGGCGGAAATATATTACAGAGAAGGCAGAAGTTCCTGTTCTGTTAAACAACACTGGATTCGAATCACGTCTCTCAGCACTTTTTAATGTCACAAAACACTCTGACTCAGCAAGTTCTCATGGTTTACACACACACACACACACACACACACACACACACACACACACACACACACACACACACACACACACACACACACACACACACACACACACACACACACACACACACACACACACACACACACACACGCACACACAGAACTTTACATTATATTCATCTCCAGGGTTCTTTCTGATGTGCTCTTGGACATGCTCTTTCTGGGTAGCGGCTCCTCGGTGGCGAAGTTTAACATACTGCGCAGGGAACGATTAATACTCTGCTTAAAGCCTCGTCCCAGACACACATAGATCAGAGGGTTGAGGCAGCTGTTACAGTAGGCAAGACAGAGGGCCAGGGTGTGGGCCAGCTGTATGTTGGCGCTGTGCGATGAATGCCGGGGGGTCAATAGGATCAGGAAATCCAATATGTGCAGTGGAACCCAGCACAGGAAGAAGCTCAGCAACACAGCAAAAATGACCCTCAAGGTGCGTCTGGAGCGCACCTCACTCACCCTCCCAGACCCCACCCCAGACCCCCGCCCGGCCCTGCTATACACAACCCAATGACACGCCACGATGGTGATGAATGGCATCACAAAACCCAACAGGAAGCGTACTGTAGTGATAGTCCAGCCGCTAACTATAGTGTGAGATCCCAGACACTCTGATTTACTGGTGCTTAGCTGGACCTCCTTCACGTAGACAAACTGGGGGATGCTGCCCAGCAGGGCCAGGAGCCACAACCCGACACATACCCAGGCAGCCTTGCGTGGCCTCCTCCAGTTCTGGCACCACACGGGCAAGCTGACCAGCAGCCAGCGGTCCAGGCTGATAAGTACTAGCAGCAGCACGCTACAATACATGACCAGGTAGATGAGTCCCTTGAGCAGCTTGCAGGCCACGGGGCCAAAGGGCCAGTGCTGGTCCATGGCCAAGGGCACCATGAGGAGGGGCAGGGACAGGCAGCACAGCAGGTCAGCCAGGGCCAGGTTGAGGAACCACAGGGAGGTGACGGAGCGCGGCATGCGGAAGCCCGTCACCCACACCACCAGAGCGTTGCCCGGGACCCCCAGCAGGAAGACCAAGCTATAGAACACCAGGGCGGACAGGTGACGGGGCCCCAGCACAGGACCAAGGTCCTCAAGCTCGACAAATTCCCATTCAGTGAAGTTCAGGAGGCGCAACTCCTCATCAGTGAAAATCGAGCCCAAATCATCCATGCTTGGAGATGACTGTTGAGGGGAAGGGAAAGACAGTATGATAGTTCCTATAATAGCATTGTATCAATACAATAATACAGGTATTCTTGAAAGACGTGACAATCTCAAACTTTTTTTAAATATATATTCTCATAGGACTTATGTTAACTCCGTCAGACACCTTAAAAGGAATTACATTTTTACATTTATTGTCCAACAACCTGATTTTGCATTGTCATTATGGGGTATTGTGTGCAGATTGATGAGAAAAATATATATGTAATCCGTTTTAGTATAAGGCTGTAACGTAACAAAATGTGGGAAAAGTCAAGGGGTCTGAATACTTTCCGAATGCACTGTATGTTGCAGAACAGTGAATAAATATTTTTGCTGAATATTGACAAGCCACTGATGGAGGTGATCCTTGAAAGAGACATATTTGTACCTCTAAAAATAAAAGTTAAGTACAATTATTTGTAAAGTATAGAAAATTGTTAAATTGAAAATCCCCAGTAAAAACAGGTCTTTCAGCATTCTGACGGAGATAACATTAGACGAGATTATGTTTTACGGAGTTGACAAAAAATGCATTATTCTTCATCATTCAAGTGATATACAAAGTATAAATGTTGTTTTCCCTCAGTTGCTTTATGATTCCAAAACCTAATTAAAATAAACATATTTGAACCAAAATTCATTCCTATCTTAAAACCATTTCATTGATTTTATTGAGTTATAGTTCATATGAGGAATACAGTCTATTGAAATAAATAAATTAGTCCCTAATCTATGGATTTCACATGACTGGGAATTGTCCCCAATTGTGTTCATTATTCCTGCCCATACCTCTGTTCACAAAGTTGACATCAGCAACCCTCTCGCTGACACAACGCCATACACATGGTCTACGGTTGTGAGGCCGGTTGGACGTACTACCAAATTCTCTAAAATAACGTTGGATGTGGCTTATTGTAGAGAAATGAACATTAAATTATCTTTCAACAGTTGTCGAGGCCCTAATCCATGGATTACACTTGACTGGGCAGGGGTGCAGCCATGGGTGGACCTGGGAGGGCATAGGCCCACCCACTGGGGAGCCAGGCCCAGCAAATCAGTCAATAACTGCAGACAGAAATACTCCTCAAAAAATGTTGTTCAGTGTATAAGGGAGATGGAGTTTGCGTGCGTGTGTGCGTCCGTCCCCTGAGTGAGTTTGAGACTTAGTGTCCCCCCCCCCACTACCATTGGTAGCTACCATTTCTCAGTAAAGTACTATATTTATCTTTAACCACTAATTCCTTGTCTCTTCTCTGCACCTTGGTCCAACCTCACCACGTCACAAACCACGATGATTTCAATATTGTTTGTGTAATTCTATCAAAAGTAGAGCACTTTACAGGCCACCTCGTTGCACCACATGTAATGAGGACATGAAGGATATTATGGTGGAGCTGACCCGGCTCATTCCTGATTCAGGATTTCAGAGTAATCTGACGGAGGTAACCAACGGCTCTGTTCAATCTGTCTCGTTGAAGCGTAACAGCTTGCACGCTAGAAATGAAGGTAATTTCTGTTTTAGCCGACATACTGTATGCAGCGTTTACAGTGAATGCAGTCTCTGCTAAAGTGGGAACATTGCCTTTAAATTTCAATCAAGTTGTAACACTGAACTTCTGCATTGAATAACCTCACACTCAACCTCACACTCAACCTCAACAAAACAAAGGAGATGATTGTGGACTTCAGGAAACAGCAGAGGGAGCACCCCCCCTATCCACATCGACGGGACAGTAGTGGAGAGGGTAGTAAGTTTTAAGTTCCTCGGCATACACATCACGGACAAACTGAATTGGTCCACCCACACAGACAGCGTCGTGAAGAAGGCGCAGCAGCGCCTCTTCAACCTCAGGAGGCTGAAGAAATTCAGCTTGTCACCAAAAGCACTCACCAACTTCTACAGATGCACAATCGATCGAGAGCCTCCTGTCGAGCTGTATCACTGCCTGGTATGGCAACTGCTCTGCCCACAACCGTAAGGCTCTCCAGAGGGTAGTGAGGTCTGCACAACGCATCACCGGGGGCAAACTACCTGCCCTCCAGGACACCTACACCACCCGATGTCACAGGAAGGCCATAAAGATAATCAAGGACAACAACCACCCGAACCACTGCCTGTTCTCCCCGCTATCATCCAGAAGGTGAGGTCAGTACAGGTGCATCAAAGCAGGGACAGAGAGACTGAAAAACAGCTTCTATCTCAAGGCCATCAGACTGTTAAACAGCCACCACTAACATTGAGTGGCTGCTGCCAACACACTGACTCAACTCCAGCCACTTTAATAATGGAAATTGATGTAAAAATCACTAGCCACTTTAAACAATGCTACTTAATATAATGTTTACATACCCTACATTACTAATCTCAAATATATATGTATATACTGTACTCTATATTATCTACTGCGTCTTTATGTAATGCATGTATCACTAGCCACTTTAAACTATGCCACTTTGTTTACATACCCTACATTACTCATCTCATATGTATATACTGTACTCGATACCATCTACTCCGTCTTGCCTATGCCGTTCTGTACCATCACTCATTCATATATCTTTATGTACATATTCTTTATCCCCTTACACTTGTGTCTATAAGGTAGTAGTTTTGGAATTGTTAGGTTAGATTACTCATTGGTTATTACTGCATTGTTGGAACTAGAAGCACAAGCATTTCGCTACACTCGTATTAACATCTGCTAACCATGTGTATGGGACAAATAAATTTGATTTGATTTGAATAGAGCCTCAAATCTCCGGACACATTGGTTAGGATCAGTTTTGAGAGAAACATTATTTGAAGTCAGAGGGCAAGAAATTACATAAGATCTCTCTTCAGTTCGTTTGAATTAATGCACATTTTTAGGAGAGATATGCATGTACTGTATATTTGCAAATATATATATGGGAGATTGGAAGTGATGCAGACAATTACATTGATTGAAGCTACAATCTATCTGCAATATCTACAATCTATCTGCAATATCTACAATCTATCTGCAATATCTACTCTTAGCAGAGTTTGGATTTGGGATCCTTTGCTCTGGATAATGGCATTTCTGGGCATAGAGCCCATATGGAAATGAATAATATTGAAAATATTTAGGAATTTCCTGAAGCAAATCTTTCCCCTTTAAAAATGCTGGGGTGATTCCTTTTGCCACAGACCTCTTTGCTGGGGTGGTTCCTTTCTCCACAGCCCTTTAAAAATTAGCTCAAATAATGCGACGAAATCTTTTTTTGAATGGAATAGTATAATTGTTAGAGCATTGAAAGCAAGATCTTGGTTGGGGTTAAATGCATAAGACACATTTCAGTTGAAGGCTTTCAGTTGTACAACTGACTAGGTATCCCCCCTTTTACCATTACATACTATTATGATGACTTGCTAGTTGTTTATTCACACAGTTTTTTTTTTATTCAATCCGTAATTGTCCATATCAAGACCAAAGTAAATAACCACATTTCATTAATGCTGGAATGGCTTAGTTGTCATAGCAGGGTTAAACAGGATTTGAAATTGAGGAATAACACAAGCACACTTTATGAAGTGATACAAGACCAGTCAGCATTTTAAATGACATTCAAGTGCAAAATACCTCTAAAATGAAATAATTTCAATCAGATAATCAATCACCGAACACTGTAAAATTAAGGTTACAATTAAGGTGGTACTTTACCTTAGATTTCAGATTTATGTATCGGCGTCCTCTTGTAGATGACTCCGCACACAACCAGAAAAAATAGGAACTGTTCTTCTTTAGCACAATTTCTGTCCACAGACACCTCACCCAATCATGACCTGACCTCCTTATGATCAGGAATTGTAAAAATGTCAACGCATTGCCAAATATACAGGGAGAGATACAAACACAAATGACATAGTACTGGTCATGAGAACACCTGAGAACTGAACGAACACCCATATAACTATATAGACATACCCAGTTTACCTATGTGGGCAAAGACGCAACCCCCACTAAATATTATCACACTGATTAGTAAGAATTAAAAATTAAAAAAATCTGAGCATCTCTAGTTTGTATCCTGATAAGAGCTTGGCAGCCCTAAAGTGTTATAGGTTAGGATGTCAAGGTCATGGGTGACTCCAATGAATTAGTGTCCACTTTATCTCTGAGCCCTTAGCTGTTTCCATATTTATGATTGTCTTTTCTGGGGTCTCCCTGAGGACAGGCTGGCACTCCTTCACAGTGAAGTTTGACCCTGTTCCTCACTATTATCTGATTGTTGGTGCCCCCCCCCCCTTGGGTTGTGCCGTGGCGGAGATCTTTGTGGGCTATACTCAGCCTTGTCTCAGGATGGTAAGTTGGTGGTTGAAGATATTCCTCTAGTGGTGTGGGGGCTGTGCTTTGGCAAAGTGGGCAGGGTTATATCCTTCCTGTTTGGCCCTGTCCGGGGGTGTCCTCGGATGGGGCCACAGTGTCTCCTGACCCCTCCTGTCTCAGCCTCCAGTATTTATGCTGCAGTAGTTTATGTGTCAGGGGGCTAGGGTCAGTTTGTTATATCTGGAGTACTTCTCCTGTACTATTCGGTGTCCTGTGGGAATTTAAGTGTGCTCTCTCTAATTCTCTCTTTCTCTATTTCTTTCTCTCTCTCGGAGGACCTGAGCCCTAGGACCATGCCTCAGGACTACCTGACATGATGACTCCTTGCTGTCCCCAGTCCACCTGGTCGTGCTGCTGCTCCAGTTTCAACTGTTCTGCCTTATTATTATTGGACCATGCTGGTCATTTATGAACATTTGAACATCTTGGCCATGTTCTGTTATAATCTCCACCCGTCACAGCCAGAAGAGGACTGGCCACCCCACATAGCCTGGTTCCTCTCTAGGTTTCTTCCTAGGTTTTGGCCTTTCTAGGGAGTTTTTCCAAGCCACCGTGCTTCTACACCTGCATTGCTTGCTGTTTGGGGTTTTAGGCTGGGTTTCTGTACAGCACTTTGAGATATCAGCTGATGTACGAAGGGCTATATAAATACATTTGATTTTGATTTGATCTGATACTAGCTGTGTGCTACTCTATCTGCTCTCTTCATCCCTACATGGCTTGTTAATGAATACTGGATAAGAATCCTCATCTGAGCTCTCAGACTCAGTGCTCTCAACATTTTTGCTGCTTTTGCTGGGGTGGTTCTTTTCTCCACAGACCTCTATGCTGGGTTGGTTCTTTTCTCCACATACCTCTATGCTGGGTTGGTTCTTTTCTCCACATACCTCTATGCTGGGGTGGTTCTTTTCTCCACATACCTCTATGCTGGGGTTGGTTCTTTTCTCCACATACCTCTATGCTGGGGTGGTTCTTTTCTCCACATACCTCTATGCTGGGGTGGTTCTTTTCTCCACATACCTCTATGCTGAGGTTGGTTCTTTTCTCCACATACCTCTATGCTGGGGTGGTTATTTTCTCCACATACCTCTATGCTGGGGTGGTTCTTTTCTCCACAGACCTCTATGCTGGGGTGGTTCTTTTCTCCACATACCTCTATGCTGGGGTGGTTCTTTTCTCCACAGACCTCTATGCTGGGGTGGTTCTTTTCTCCACAGACCTCTATGCTGGGGTGGTTCTTTTCTCCACAGACCTCTATGCTGGGGTGGTTCCTTTCTCCACAGACCTCTATGCTGGGGTGGTTCTTTTCTCCACAGACCTCTATGCTGGGGTGGTTTCCCTGGATAATTTGCATTTTCTCAAGCAACAGTTCATCACTGGTGTTAATTTTCTGGAGATGCCCCCTCATCTCCGCCGCACTCATCTCCGCCCTGACGTTATCGTTGTTAATCCAGTAACAATGGCTCTTGACTAACTCTGTGCCATATTTCAGTCCTGATTGGGAACGAGCTGAGGCTGATAACACTTTCTGGGACTAGTAAGTCCAAAGCGGACTCTCCCGGCTCATGTGTTGCCTTAGTCAACTTGTGATACAGTTCAGTAGCATCCGTCTCTGCATAATGTGTCCTCAAGATTTGCCTTAGTGTGTAGAGTGTCATGCCTGTTTTTCCCTCCAGATAACTTCTCATCATAAGCCCTGTGCTCACAGCTCTGATTACTGCTTCTATGATGTCTAATTCACTGTATCCTTTTCTCAGTCCATTTTCAATCTGATATTCTAGGCTGCTGAAGCTGAGCTTATCTTTCTGATTCTGATCTGTCCATGGATTTTAAAGACTTTATGACTGGGCATACTCCACTCTCTCTCTGTGGTGTGTGCCTTGCTGGAGCTGGGCCCACCTCTCTGCTGGACTGAGGAGCCTCTCCCTCTTTTCGTCCTGCCGCAGCTCCTGTCTCTCCGCTGGGTTCGCTGTCCACTTGCGTTGTTGGCGCCGACTGACTAGGACATGTAGGCAGACTCACAGCGTCCTCCAAGTTCGATATTCCTTTGATTTAATCTTTTAGCTGAAGCCTTCTTCCTTCTTCTCACAGTAACCTTCAATCAGTTTGTGGCGCAATGGCTCTTTCTTCTACTTCAGAGTCATCTACACCTCCTATTCCACAATATACAGACAGGTGCCGTAAATTGTCCTCAGTTAAAGTCCAAAAACTCTGTTTGATTTCATCGAATGTTTCCCTCTCTTGACTCATATTGTCCTACTCACTTGGCAACAACGACCATGCAGGCAATGGCAAGATAGCTAAAATTGGTTGGGTGGTTAGCCCGGTAACGTTAGCTAGCTGGCTACTCTCCCAATGTCTCTCACTCGTTGTCCGTTCAAGGAATATGGGCCGGTGCTCACATAAAAATAAATCTCAGCAGTGCCTCCAAATTTGTTACCGTTTCTATGGGCTTAAAATATAAACTCTGACGTGAAAGGTACCGTTTAATATCATTTTAATCATGTTAGCATGGTGTAACAGCAGTTTACAGCCTTTTATGTTTGTTTTTCTTCCTCTACCCCAGTGTACTTAAACTTTTCTTCTTCATTTCCCATGGGCTTCACCCGAGTAAAACACCAGTTGCTGGATACAACTGTATTAATCCCCTTACAGTGCATTCGGAAAGTATTCAGACCCCTTCACTTCTACATTTTGTTACGTTACAGCCTTATTCTAAAATAAATTAAATACATTTTCCTCATCAATCTACACACAATAGCCCATAATGACAAACCATTTTTAGAATTTCTTGCAAATGTATAAAACATATAAAACTTACTTACATAAGTATTCAGACACTTTGCTATGAGACTCGAAATTGAGCTCAGGTGCATCCTGTTTCCATTGATCATCCTTGAGATGTTTCTTCAACTTGATTAGAATCCACCTGTGGTATATTCAATTGATTGGACATGATTTGGAAAGACACACACCCGTCTATATAAGGTCTCACAGTTAACAGTGCATGTCAGAGCAAAAACCAAGCCATGAGGTCGAAGGAATTGTCCATAGAGCTCCGAGACAGGATTGTGTCGAGGCACAGATCTGGGGAAGGGTATGGGATGTTTTTCAGCTGCAGGGACTGGGAGACTAGTCAGAATTGAGAAAAGATGAACGGTGTAAAGTACAGAGAGATCCTTGATGAAAACCTGTTCCAGAGCGCTCAGGACCTCAGACTGGCGCGAATGTTCACCTTCCAACAGGACAACGACCCTAAGTACTGTCATGAAGTTGGCTTTAGAGGGAAGGTTTATGACCCTCATAAATACCTTTCCCCTTTTTCCTCTCTCTACTCTACCGATGTGACTATTGAAGATCCCTTTGTTACTATTGACTGTTGAAGACCCCCTCCGTCTGCTAAACGTGGGCTAGGAGAGGACGGACAGAGTATCCATTCTACCACACTCCAGTTCACCACTAGACAGTCTTCAGAGGACCAGAGATCCATGCTGGTCCACCCGGACTCCCATCTACGAACAATCTACCGAAGTGCAGCTCAGAATAAATATGTTTTTGCATTCTCCTTTATCAAATGGGCGGTTATTTAGAATGCATAAGATACTGTATTTACGATAGCATAGCTGCCTACGGCCCGATAGAGACACAAAACCTTTTTTGCTCCTCAGTCTTCCCACTCTTTCACTCAAACACAACCCACTCTCTTTGTGTAACCAGCCGTCGTATCTGTTCTGTCCGCTAGGGATGTTTTCCTTTATGACATAATTTGTAATCAATGTATGACACATTCTGTGTATATATAATTCTGTGTGATTATTTGGGTATTTAGTAAATACATAATTAAACCCAATTTTGTATTGCTGATTCAACTTGTTAGCCAGGGTTCGTGAAGATAACCAAGAATTTACAACTTTCAGATGAGACTAAATAAAGTGACGATTAAATATTGACTGCTATTGAGGTAAAAGATTACCAGGTCTTTAAGAGTTTATTTGGAAGATAACAGCTCTATAAACATTATTTCGTGGTGCCCCGAATTTCTAGTTAATTACATTATCCTGTTTAGCTTAATCAGGTAATATTAATTACAGAGAAATTATTTTATAGAATAGCATGTCATATCACTTAATCCGGCATACCCAAAGACATGACAATACACAGCCAATACACAGCCAACGCAAGAGGGGCTTCGGAACAAGTATCTGAATGTCCTTGAGTGGCCCAGCCAGAGCCCGGACTTGAACTTGATCGACATCTCTGGAGAGACCTGAAAATAGTTGTGCAGCGACGCTCCCCATTCAACCTGGCAGATCTTGAGAGGATCTGCAGAGAAGAATGGGAGAATCTTCCCAAATACAGGTGTGCCAAGCTTGTAGCATCATACCCAAGAAGTGTCGAGGCTGTAATCGCTGCCAAAGGTGCTTCAATAAAGTCTTGAGTAAAGGGGTCTGAAACTTTTGCTTTGTCAGTCTGGGATGTTGTGTGTATTGAGGGGATTTTTTTTCATACATTTTCAAATAAGGCTATAACATAACAAAATATGGAAAAAGTGAAAAGATCTAAATACTTTCCGAATGCAATGTATATTGTAGCCCAGGCCTACTTCTAATCAGGTAGAAACTATCCTACTTTTCACAAACATTTGAGTCGTGATGTACTGTATATATTTTGTGCATAGCTTATCATATTTTTTTCAAAAAGGTGTTTCCCCTGAGCTACATTGCTAATGTTAGCAGCTGTTAGTGTCATCATTGTTAATTTACACAGCAAGCCTTACAGAATCCTTGTCTAACTACACTACTAAATCTGAATTTCACAACTTTATTGTTAGTCCTTATGCTTATTACAGTACTGTTACATAAAAAAAATGTGACATTGTTCATATTTACAATTTGTTGGGAGGCCAAAGCTATACACACATGTTGAGAATGATGACAGCACCTGTACTGCACATATGTTTTATATATAGCTGTATCTCCATATTAAACTGCCAAAATGCAGACACAATAACTGTGTTGTTCCCTTTTGATATCAACAAGTACCTTCAAGGTTTGCATGTGTTTACTCTTGTGGGTGCCCTAGCCTAAGCAACCAACTAGCTTTAATGGTTAGCCGCCCTGAAAAATATGTGTACTGTCTAAATAAAGAAAACAATTCCATAACCATTTTTGGACAACTTAGAATGTTGCACACCGCGTTCAGCCAAAGCATAGTTTTCCAGCTTGCCATTAAAGTTGGTTAAGTAGGAAAATGATGCCTTTACAGCCTGAATGGTGGATGCTTTATGCACAAGTTGGTCCACGGATGGGCAGAAGTGTATTACCGGGAATGCACATCAATCCTAGACAATAGTGCAGATCTAGCAACCACTATCAGGTGCCCATAAAAGTGTGGTCTAGGCCCAGGTTTTCCTAACTCGGTCCGCCCCGGGTGCACGTTTTGGTTTTTTCCCTAGCAGTACACAGCTGATTCAAATAACCAACTCATTATAAAGCTTTGATTATTTGAATCAGCTGTGTAGTCAGTGGTGTAAAGTACTTAAGTAGTACTTTAAAGTATTTTACCTAAGTAGTTTTTTGGGGTATCAGTACTTTACTTTACTATTTATACTTTTGCTTTTACTTCACTACATTCCTGAAGAAAATAATGTACTTTTTACTCCATACATTTTCCCTGACACCCAAAAGTATATTTTGAATGGCTAGCAGGACAGGAAAATTGTCAAATTCATGCACTTATCAAGAGAACATCCCCGGTCATCCCTATTGCCTCTGATCTGTTGGACTCACTAAACACAAATGCTTTGTTTGTAAATTATGTCTGAGTATTGAAGTGTGCCTCTTGCTATCTGTAAAAAAAAGGGGAAAAAAAGAAAATGGTGCATCTGGTTTGCTTTAATATAAGCCCTTTGAAATGATTTATACTTTTACTTTTAATACTCAAGTATATTTTAGCAATTACATTTACTTTTGATACTTAAGTACATTTAAAACCAAATACTTTTAGACTTTTACTCAAGTAAAATTTTACTGGATGACTTTCACTTTTAATTTTCTATTAAGGAATCTTCACTTTTACTAAAGTATGACATTTGGGTACTTTTTCCACCACTGTGTGTAGTGCTAGGGCAAATTCCAAAACGTGCACCCGGGGGGTGCCCAGGACTGAATTTTGGAAACCCTGGTATATGGGTATATGGGTCAACTCTTACCCTATGAGGTCCGGAGCCTGCTGGTTTTCTATTCTACCTGATAATTAATTGAACCCACCTGGTGTTCCAGGTCTAAATCAGCCAGTGATTAGAGGGGAACAATTTTTAAAAAGCAGTGGAACTGGCTTTGAGGTCCAGAGTTTAGTTTGAAAGGTTTAGGCCAGGGATGGGTAACTCCAGTCCTCGGTGCCTGGAGTAGTGTCACACTTTATCCCCATCCCTCGCAAACACAGCCGATTAAACTCATTTCATTCTAAACTGAAGAACATAATTAATTAATTGATTAGTTAATTATTGGAGTCACATGTGCTAGCTGGGGCTGGCCCAAAATTGTGACACCAATCAGGCCCCTGAGGACTGGAGTTGCCCATTCTTGGTTTAGGCCAACACTGATAAATCTATCGCTTGTGGGAAAGCCCACAGCCAGGTTGGTATGTCTAACCCTTATGGGTGGAGTGCCATATCCCCTAACCTGGCTGGCAACTCTTTGGACCACGTGGGATGGCGTACCAGGCTACATATTAGAGGTCGACCGATTGCCTTTATTTAACTAGGCAAGTCAATTAAGAACACATTCTTATTTTCAATGACGGCCTAGGAACAGTGGGTTAACTGCCTTGTTCAGGGGCAGAAGGACAGATTTTCACCTTGTCAGCTCGGGTGATCCAATCTTGCAACCAACTAGTCCAGCGCTATAACGACCTGCCTCTCTCTCGTTACATTCCACAAGGTGACTGCCGGTTACGCGAATGCAGTAAACCAAGGTAAGTTGCTAGCTAGCATTAAACTTATCTTATAAAAAAACAATCAATCATAATCACTAGTCAACACATGGTTGATGATATTACTAGATATTATCTAGCGTTGCATATAATCTGACTAAGCATACAAGTATCTAAGTATCTGACTGAGCGGTGGTAGGCAGAAGCAGGCACGTAAACATTCATTCAAACAGCACTTTCGTGCGTTTTGCCAGCAGCTCTTCGTTGTGCGTCAAGCATTGCGCTGTTTATGACTTCAAGCCTATCAACTCCCGAGATGAGGCTGTTGTAACTGAAGTGAAATGGCTGGCTAGTTAGCACGCAGTAATAGCGTTTCAAACTTCACTCGCTCTGAGCCTTCTAGTAGTTGTTCCCCTTGCTCTGCATGAGTAACGCTGCTTCGATGGTGGCTGTTGTCGTTGTGTTCCTGGTTCGAGCCCAGGGAGGAGCGAGGAGAGGGACGGAAGCTATACTGTTACACTGGCAATACTAAAGTGCCTATAAGAACATCCAATAGTCAAAGGTTAATGAAATACAAATGGTATAGAGGGAAATAGCCCTATAATTCCTATAATAACTACAACCTAAAACTTCTTACCTGGGAATATTGAAGACCCATGTTAAAAGGAACCACCAGCTTTCATATGTTATCATGTTCTGAGCAATGTACTTAAATGTTAGCTTTCTTACATAGCACATATTGCACTTTTACTTTCTTCTCCAACACTTTGTTTTTGCATTATTTAAACCAAATTGAACATGTTTCATTATTTACTTGAGGCTAAATTGCTTTTGTTGATGTATTATATTAAGTTAAAATAAGTGTTCATTCAGTATTGTTGTAATTGTCATTATTACGAATTTTAAAAAAATTGGCCGATTAATCGGTATCGGCTTTTTTGGTCCTTTGATAATTGGTATCGGTATTGAAAAATCATAATCGGTCGACCACTACTACATATGCCTTGGCAATCCCATAATTTAAACAATGCAATAAACATATGTAAACATTATACAATTACTAACTCTAGTATGGACTACAATGTACTCCAAAACCACTGTTGGGCCCTTGGAAATAAGGGAAAATAATAAATGAAGTATTGACTTCATGAAAAAATGACAAATGTCAGCAAAGTGTTATTTCCTTCTTTCCACAGATGAGTGTTAGTACTTTTCTTAAAATAAGCACTCTTGCTAGATAGTGTTAGATTTTCTTCTTCACACAACTCCTTCAGATAACCCTTCTCTCTCAGAGCTGTCCTTGGTTTTATTGATGACATTTTGCATAGAACATTACACTACTGCCTAACTTAATCTTCAACGTTATGTAAATAAGTTATCTCCTTTCATTGTTGGACAATATTTGAACTGTGGTACCATTCTGTCCAGGAATCTGTTTCCTATTGACCAGTGACCCATGGTCTGTGAGTGGTTTCCTCGGGAAGATAGCAGGGGTTTAGGGGTGAGGTTGGTGACTCAGTTCAGGGTAGGTGAGCTGCTAGGTGGTAGAATAGGTGTTTCATCCCTGAACGCATCTGACTGGAGGTCTGTAAGACAGACATAATAATACATTGTCAGAGAGTTAGAAAGAATGACTGATGATCCTATTGGTCTTTCATCTACGCAAGCAAAGAAGCATGGATTAAAGTAAGAGAGTCTGAAAAGAGAAAGAGAACACGCATTTATAGAGAGAGATACAGAGGTACACACAACATACCAATGAGTGATGTGTTCTGCTGGTGGTTGATGACAACAGACTTCTCTTCCTCCTCCTCTCCCCAGTCTGCAATGTTGGCTGGGGGGATACACTGCTCCAGGAACAGATCATCCTCCTCAGAACAGAATTCCATGTCTTCCGGGGGCCACCGTAACTCGCCACTCTCCACTTCGCTCATGTCCGTGGGCTCCACCATGATGGAGGGAAGCCGCTCCTTCTCTGAGGGACTGAACTGCTGCAGATGATTGGGAGAGCCTTCTGGACTCAGAGACACCTCCACTGGTTCTGGGAAGATCTGGAGGCAGAGGGAGGGTCCACAGGTGGGTGATTGAATGTAGGCTGACATGGATGGTGACATTAATTCACTAGTATAGACACCTGTATTATAAACCTTATTAGAAGACCCATCATAATCTATTGATTAGCATGCCATTTATTAATGGTATTTGTAACGAGAAACATATATGTGATATTGAACATAGATGCAGAGGTTGGGTGGATATGTACCTGGAAAGGTAACCTGTTCTCATTATTCCTCTGCGGTGACATCTCGCCCATCGATGACTCCTGGGCACCAAGCGCCTCCATACCTCTGTGTGTAAAAGATAGTTCTGCTAACTGATATCACACACAAAGTATATACTGTGCAAAGCCACTGGGATGAACTACTGGAACGCAGTACACTTAGACAGAAACACATTCACACTCAGCATTGATGCAACACTTTACATGGCTTAGTAGACAGAAACAAAAATACACATCTTACTCATACTACACTGTACACATACACAATTCTGCATGCACAAGTGTCTCAGAAGGAATATATGCTATTGAGCTACACAAAACCTTGGATCAGGTGGTATTGATGTAACCCTTGTTAGCGCTGGCAATCCTGGCACCAGAGTAGACCCTAGATTGGAATATGTTCCGGGATTCTTCCTATGGCATTGAGCAGTACACCACGTCAATCATTGGCTTCATCAATAAGTGCATCGATGACGTTGTCCCCAGAGTGACCTGGGGACAACCCCAACCAGAATCCATGGATTACAGGCAACATCCACACTGAGATAAAGGCTAGAGCTGCCGCTTTCAAAGAGCGAGACTCTAACCCGGAAGCTTATAAGAAATCCTGCTATGCCCTCCCACGAACCATCAAACAGGCAAAGTGTCAATACAGGACTAAGATCGAATCGTACTACACTGGCTGTGTAGTACTACACGGATTCGAGGCAAATAAGATTGAAACATGCATGAGAGCACCAGCTGTTCCAAATGACTGTGTGATCACGCTCTCCACAGCCAATGTAAGACCTTTAAACAGGTCAACATTCACAAGGCCGCAGGGCCAGACGGATTACCAGGACGTGTACTGCGAGCATGTGCTGACCTAGACACACTCCAATTTGCATACCACCCTAACAAATCCACAGATGATGCAATCTCTATTGCACTCCACAGCGCCCTTTCCCACCTGGGCAAAATTAACACCTATGTGAAAATGCTATTCATTGACTACAGCTTAGCATTCAACACCATAATTCCCTCAAAGCTAATAAATATGCCAAGGACCCTGGGACTAAACACCTCCCTCTGCAACTGGATCCTGGACTTCCTGATGGGCTGCCCCCAGGTGGTAAGGGTAGGTAACAACACATCAGCCATGCAGATCCTCAACACAGGGGCCCCTCAGGGGTGCGTGATCAGTTCCCTCCTGTACTCCCTGTTCACTCATGACTGCACAGCCAGGCACAACTCCAACACCATCATTAAGTTTGCCAATGACACAGTGGTAGGACTGATCACCGAATACGATGAGACAGCCTACAGGGAGGAGGTCAGAGACCTGACCGTGTGGTGCCAGGACAACAACCTCTCCCTCTAAGTGTTCAAGACAAAGGAGATGATCGTGGACTACAGGAAATCGACGGGGCTGTAGTGGAGCAGGTTGAGAGCTTCAAGTTCCTTGGTGTCCACATCACCAACAAACTAACATGGTCCAAGCACACCAAGACAGTCGTGAAGAGGGCACGACAAAACCTATTCCCCCTGAAAAGATTTGGCATGGGTACTCAGATCCTCAAAAGGTTCTAAAGCTGCACCATCGAGAGCATCCTGACTGGTTGCATCACTGCCTGATATTGCCTGATAATTCTCTCTAGTCCCTCATGCCCATGAATGCAGGCCACATTGCGTGTCCCACATCACTTTGAAACAGGCCCTTCATTGGTCAGAGGGGTCAGTGCTATAGCTGATTGGCTGGGACTGGTCTGTGAGGTAGCAGAGTGAATCCCAGTTGTGGTGAGCCTAATCACCATGTTCACATGGCCCCTCAACCCACACAGTCATGCATGTGCACGAACACACACACAAACACACACATTTAGCACTGAGCTTCAGATTAGATTGCTTATGGATTTTATCATATAAAAATTTAACACGTCCTTGTCCATCTTTTTGTTTTTCATTATGTGATGTATTGGCAGAATGTGGTCATCATATCGCTGCGTCCAAAGCCAAGCCTCCATGCTAAAACGGAGAAACGTAGTTTCCCATTCACTGTATGAGCCGGAATTATTTCCACTGTATGAGCCGGAATTATTTCCACTGTATGAGCCGGAATTATTTCCACTGCGTGAGCCTGAGTTATTTCCACTTTAAATCTGTTTATGTTTTCCAGAAAAGCCCCACGAGGATTAAGAGGAACTGAAGTTCTGTCTCTCCATTCTCACCGCTCCTCCAAGTGAAAGTCTGGTATTATGGCCTTCTGTCACAGTGGCCATCACTCACTCCTGTTGACATGCCTTTCGTTTTAATGAGGCTGGGCTGTAAGAGTCTCAAAGCAGCAGAACAACTGTGTAAACCACTTTTACATTCATGTCCAGTTTTCTGTGAAATTTGTTTCAGCTTAAAAAATAGCATGTTTTTGACCCAATTTATTTTATCATATGTTATTGACACAGTAACTGTGCTATGTGCATGGATAAACTGTTTGTGTGTCATCTGTGATGGAAAATGTTCAGCTGGCTAAGCCTAGATGTAATCTCTTCCCTCGCTCCTGAACATTCCTCTGCCAGCCTGTCAGTAAGAAGCTAACATGGTCACTCACTTCATGGTAGCGCAGGAGGATTGTGGGCAGGAAACGGGGACAAATCACAATGTGTAAACTGATGACAGACCACAGATAACACAAATATGTTCAGCTCCACCACTGATTCACTCACCCATACACCAATTTGACTCTCTATTTCCCCAAACCCACACTTTCTTTACACTTTGCCACTGGTGCTTTCTTAGTATAATTTCTACACTCTACTATGAGGTCCTGACACAGGTCAACATCTCCATAACAGTCATTATCAATTGTAACTAGAGCATCACTGCACACCTGTGTGATCCACACACACAATCAGAGAGGAGTCTTACCCTTCTGTGGTCAGGCAGAAGTCCTCCCCATCCTGGCAGACCTCCACGCCTTCCAAGGTGGTCACTCCCATGGTGGGCATAGGGGGCCGAGGAGGGGGTGCAGACGGAGGGGTGCAGCTCCTACAGCACTCTCCCTCCGCTGGCCCCTCAGGGGAGCAGCTGGTCTCCAGGGTGACGCCTGGATGGGCTGTGGCGGGGTCCACGTGGGAGGGGTTCTGAGGGTGGAGACTGTGATCTGTAAGGTCGCTCCTTCTGTGGGTCAACATGGGACTGACATAAAAAATAAACGTGGTCCACTAGTCCACAGCCTCTGGGCTTCTCTGTCTACCAGCTTCCCCCTCTCTGTCTCTCTCTCTCCCTCCCCCTCTACCTCTCTTTTTCTCTCTCCCCGCTCTCTCTACGGGTAGGGCTTTGCAGAAGTGGGATTGTGGGATTAGCGTCTCATTTGATTATGGAGGTTGGGTGGGTGACATCAGCCTGTCCCTCTGCCAAGTGGACACACAGTGCAGGAAATCTGTGGAACATGAAACATGCACACCATCCAGCGGGGTGCACTGTTACGTTGGCTCTGTAAGTGTGCAGCTGCTCACGCGCAGTCTGCCGAGGAGACGTTTCACGCCTTCAGTCAAGACTAAGCAGGCTATGCCCCCACCAGCTTTCTCTCTCTCTATTTCTCTGTCTCTCTCTCCTGGTGTGTGCTGTCACTCTCGTCAGAGTGGATTTGGACAATTCAAGGGAATTAGCCTTGGGATCAAAGTCTCAGGGGTGTGGTGGAGATATATATAGCAGCAGGCAGCAGGGAAGCTATGTCCACTCAAACGCAGCATCAGTCACTGTAATCCCCATAGTACACATCCTGTGGTTCAAGCAGAGAGACGACCGGCCACTGCCAGTCAACCTGTTTAATGGCCTCACTGATTGATTTTCCACTCATGCACCTGTGCCGAAGCCACTGATTGATATGTTAACGCTTAATAGTATTAACCTTGTTCCATGATTGATTTATCTCTGTGATCTATAGGACCTCATCTTATTCACGTCAATGGTTCTGTTATTTTATTAGGATCCCCATTAGCTGTTGCAAAAGCAGTAGCACTCTTCCTGGGGTCCACACATAACATGAAAGATGACAAAATACAGAGTAATTAGAGACAAGAAGAGCTCAGCTGTGTATGTCGATGTCACAATAAGTACTGACAGTTTGGTATGACTCATATGAACTGGTTCCCCAGGGATTGCATCTATAGCAATCCCAATTTCTCTGATGTAACCCCTCCCGATGGTCACAATCAAAATGATGATGTCAAGCCTCTGACACAGATGTGTTGAGATATGACACGAGAGATCATGAGCCATGAGGTTATGCGGTCAGAATGGTATCTACAAAGATGATTTTCTGTACCGTCTATGTGATATCTACACAGTCACCATAGTGGAGAGGACCTGCCATGTCCTAATGTTGACCGGTTTATTAGGGTCAGAACACACTAGCGCCACCTGTCTGCATCAATGTGTTCCTCACCCCTTTGTAGACACCTGCTATACTCATTTTACAACTAGAGGACAAAGCAAATTGTCCCATCCTCTGAGATTGATGTCTAAAAACCTGTTTTGGCTTTGTCATGATGGGGTATAATTTGTAGATTGATGAGGAAACATTTTTTTAAATACATTTTAGAATAAGGCTGTAACGTAACAAAATGTGGAAATATTTAAGGGGTCTGAATACTTTCCGGACGCACTGGAAAGAATATACATACACAGTGCATATAATTTGGGTGGCAGAGTAGCCTAGTGGTTAGAGCGTTGGACTAGTTACCGGGAGGTTGGAAGATCAAATCCCGAGCTGAAAAAAAAGATATCTGTCATTCTGCCTCTTAACAAGGCAGTTAAACCACTGTTCCTAGGCCGTCATTGAAAATAAAAATGTGTAATTGTGTCTCACAGTATATGATCACACATTTTGGTACTTGTTTTTCTTATGTTAACATGCACTATTGTTTATGTTCAAACAAATAGAGAACTGAGCTTGAGCAAAGAGCAGGATGAGGCAGAGGTGAAATTTGAGGAGGCACTTCGAGAACACTGCATTACAATTTCAACATGAAAACAGCATTACAATTTCAACATGTAGCTCGCTGTAAGTGATATTTCTTCACATTTCCCCAGTGTATTTTTAGGGCAGTTGAATTGTGGGTACATACCACAATGTTGTTGTGTTGTAATTTTAATCACAGACAGATTCCCATTCTGTGTTTGAGTTTAATAAATACTTTAGGATCAGAA
Source organism: Oncorhynchus mykiss (assembly GCF_057628025.1). Classification (NCBI taxonomy): domain Eukaryota; kingdom Metazoa; phylum Chordata; class Actinopteri; order Salmoniformes; family Salmonidae; genus Oncorhynchus; species Oncorhynchus mykiss. The sequence continues at coordinate 22,437,763 of NC_143045.1, read as the reverse complement.
GGAGCGAGCTGCAAAGAGACAATCACCTGCTCCTGCCACTGGCCTTGCCCCTGTGCAATGGATAGAGAGGGACAGCAAAGGAAACATAATTCACCAAAGACCGGACATAAAAGGTGTAACGGTAGATTTCCTCCTCTTCGTCTGAAGAGGTGTAGCAAGGATCGGACCAATACGCAGCGTGGTAAGTGTCCATGTTTTAATAGAAAAGACTGAACACTATGAAATACAAAATCAATAAAGTGAATATAAACGAACCGAAACGTTCCCGTGTGGCACAAACACTGACACAGGAAACAAACAACCACAAGCCATCAGTGAAACCCAGGCCACCTAATTATGATTCTCAATCAGAGACAACTAACGACACCTGCCTCTGATTGAGACCATTCTAGTCTGAAACAGAAACCAAACATAGAAACAAAAACATAGACTGCCCACCCCAACTCATGCCCTGACCATACTAAATAAAGACAAAACAAAGGAAATAAAGGTCAGAACGTGACAAAAGGTCTAAGGCCTCAAGACATGGTAAGTGTTATGTACCTATTTAGTTGTGTGTCTGTTTACGCATGAAAAGTGTAACCATTTTTTCTAAATAGATAACATATGCCAGTCTTGGCTGCCTCATGTTAATTGTATATTATTGTCATCAAAGTCATGGGCATGGACCTTCCCGGAAGAGGTGACCAAATTGCAGCTAATGGCGGGGAAGAGTATCGCCCTAAATAGAGCTTTACCCTGGGCCATCTGACCCTAAAACAGGCTTTCTCCACCGGCCACCTCAGAAGTATAACTTTTTTACACCTTTTTCGTGATATCCAATTGGTAGTTACAATCTACAGTCTCATCGCTGCAACTCCCGTACAGACTCGGGAGAGGCAAAGGTCGAGAGCCGTGCGTCTTACAAAACACGACCCCGCCAAGCCGCATTGCTTCTTGACACAATGCTCGCTTAACCCGGAAGCCAGCCGCACCACTGTGTCAGAGGACATTTCACACATATGGCGGCCGTGTCGGCGTGCACTGCGCTTGGCCCACCAAAGGAGTCGCTAGAGCGCGATGGGACAAAGACAACAAGGCCGGCCAAACCCTCCCCTAACCCGGACGACGCTGGGCCAATTGTACGCTGTCTCATGGGTCTCCCGGTCGTGGCCGACTGCGACACAGCCTGAGATCAAACCAGGATCTCTTCAACCTCAGGAGGCACCTAAAACCCTCAAACTTTAACAGATACAAAATTGAGAGCATCCTGTCGGGCTGCATTACGGCAACTGCACCACCCGCAACCACAGAGCTCTCCAGAGGGTGGTGCGGTCGGACCAATGCATCACCGGGGGCAAACAACCTGCCCTCCAGGACACCTACAGCACCCGATGTCACAGGAAGGCCAAAAAGATCAACATGGAAAACAACCACCCAAACCACTGCCTGTTCACCCCGATGTCATCCAGAAGGCGAGGTCAAACAGCTTCTATCTCAAGGCCATCAGACCGTAAAATAGCCATCACTAGCACATTAGAGGCTGCTGCACTATATACATAGACTTGAAATCATTACAAGTCACTTTAATAACATTTACATATGTTGCATTACTCATCTCATATGTACAGTTGAAGTCAGAAGTTTACATACACCTTAGCCAAATACATTTAAACTCAGTTTTTTTGCAATTCCTGACATTTAATCCAAGTAAGAATTCCATGTTTTAGGTCAGTTAGGATCACCACTTTATTTTAAGAATGTGAAATGTCAGAATAATAGTAGAGAGCATTATTTATTTCAGCTTTTATTTCTTTCATCACATTCACAGTGGGTCAGACGTTTACCTACACTCAATTAGTATTTGGTAGCATAGCCTTGAAATTGTTTAAATTGGGTCAAACATTTTGCGTGGCCTTCCACAAGCTTCCCATAATAAGTTGGGTGAATTTTGGCCCATTCCTCCTGACAGAGCTGGTGTAACTGAGTCAGGTTTGTAGGCCTCCTTGCTCGCACACACTTTTTCAGTTCTGCCCACAAATGTTCTATAGGACTGAGGTCAGGGCTTTGTGATGGCCACTTTAATAACTTGACTTTGTTGTCCTTAAGCTATTTTGCCACAACTTTGGAAGCATGCTTGGGGTCATTGTCCATTTGGAAGACCAATTTGTGAACAAGCTTTAACTTCCAGACTGATCTTGAGATGTTGCTTCAAAATATCCACATAATTTTCCATCCTCATGATGCCATCTATTTTGTGAAGTGCACCAGTCCCTCCTTCTGCAAAGCACCCCGACAACATGATGCTGCCACCCCCGTGCTTCACAGTTGGGATGGTGTTCTTCGGCTTGCAAGCATCCCCCTTAATTCTCCAAACATGACGCTGATCGTTATGGCCAAACAGTTCTATTCTTGTTTCATCAGACCAGAAGACATTTCTCCAAAAAGTAGGATCTTTGTCCACATATGCAGTTGCAAACCGTAGTCTGGCTTTTTTTATAGTGGTTTTGGAGCAGTGGCTTCTTTCTTGCTGAGCGGCCTTTCAGGTTATGTCGATATAAAACTTGTTTTACTGTGGATTTATATACTTTTGTACCTGTTTCCTCCAGCATTTCATAAGGTCCTTTGTTGTTGTTCTGGGATTGATTTGCACTTTTCGCACCAACTACGTTCATCTCTAGGAGACAGAACGAGTCTCCTTCCTGAGCGGTATGACGACTGCGTCGTCCCATGGCGTTCATACTTGCATACTATTGTTTGTACAGATGAACGCGGTACCTTCAGGCATTTCCCAAGGATGAACCAGACTTGGAGGTCTACAATTGTTTTTTCTGAGGCCTTGGCTGATTTCTTTTGATTTTTCCATGATGTCAAGCAAATAGGCACTGAGTTTGAAAATAGACCTTGAAATACATACACAGGTACACCTCCAATTGACTCAAATTGTGTCAATTAGCCTTTCAGAAGCTTCTAAAGCCTTGACATCATTTTCAGGAATTTTCCAAGTACTTTAAAGGCACAGTCAACTTAGTGTATGTAAACTTCTGACCCACTGGACTTGTGATACAGTGAATTATAAGTAAAATAATCTGTCTGTAAACAATTGTTGGAAAAATTACTTGTGTCATGCACAAAGTAGATGTCCTAAAAGACAAATGTATAGCCAAATTTATAGTTTGAGTATTTATTTATATTCATAGTTTGTTGACAAGAAATGTGTGCAGTAGTTGAAAAACAAGTTTTAATGACTCCAACCTAAGTGTATGTAAATGTCACGCCCTGACCGTAGAGATCCTTAGAGATCTATGTTTGTTTGGTCAGGGTGTGACTCGGGTGGGAAAGTCTATGCTTTCTGATTCTTTGTTTTTGGCCGGGTATGATTCTCAATCAGGGACAGCTGTCTATCATTGTCTCTGATTGGGAATCATACTTAGGCAGCCTGTGTTCCTTTTCTCATTTGTGGGTTGTTGTCTTCGTTTAATGCATGTATAGCCTTACGTAGCTTCACGTTCGTTTTGTTGGCGATATTTAAAAATAAAGGAAAATGTACGCTCACCACACTGCCCCTTGGTCCGGTCACTTTCAAGACGACGTTCTTGACAGTAAACTTCCGACTTCAACTGTATATACTGTATTCTATCCTATTCTACTGTATCTTAGTCTATGCCGCTCTGACATTGCTCGCGCAAATATTTGTTTTCATAATTACATTCCTTTATTTTATATTTGTTTGTATTGTGTGTAATTTTCTGAAATTCTTAGATATTACTTGTTAGATATTACTGCACTGTTTAAGCTAAAAACACACGTTTTTCGCTACACCCACAATGTCACGTATGTGACAAATAAAATTTGATTTTGATCTGTAGTAACGCAGCTAGCACTGCATTAGACCACTGCGCCACTAGGGAGACATTTTGTTTTAACCCTAAACTGCCAAACCTGATTTAATGAGTTGACTAATTGAACCATGTGTGCCAGTTAAGGGTTAAAACAAAAAAAAATAACATCTGGAGTGGCCCGAGGAGAGGTTTGGGAAACCCTGCCCTAAAGGAACTCAAAGGGAGATGCCAAGACTGAGATCTCCCTTGGGGAATTTCTTAACAGACTTATCAAGGCTAGGATCGTAACACTACTTCCTCGGTTCAGAAAACACAACCTGTGCTTCTCTATCTCAAATCCCTCATGCCTTAACAGGACATGCTTTTGACCCTCATATACTATCCTACTGCTCATCAGAGTAGCAAATGGTAGGAGGGGGTATTAACCTGAGGTGGACTTGAAGCCAGATCGCTTGACCCTAAGGAAATCATGCTAAACACAACAACCCAAAGGCTCTCCAGAGGGTAGTGAGGTCTGCACAACGCATCACCGGGGGCAAACTACCTGCCCTCCAGGACACCTACACCACCCGATGTCACAGGAAGGCCATAAAGATCATCAAGGACATCAACCACCCGAGCCACTGCCTGTTCACCCCGCTATCATCCAGAAGGCGAGGTCAGTACAGGTGCATCAAAGCTGGGACCGAGAGACTGAAAAACAGCTTCTATCTCAAGGCCATCAGACTGTTAAACAGCCACCACTAACACTGAGTGGCTGCTGCCAACACACTGACACTGACTCAACTCCAGCCACTTTAATAATGGGAATTGATGGGAAATGATGTAAATATATCACTAGCCACTTTAAACAATGCTACCTTATATAAATGTTACTTACCCTACATTATTCATCTCATACGCATACGGATATACTGTACTCTATAGCATCGACGGTATCCTTATGTAATACATGTATCACTAGCCACTTTATACTATACTATGCCACTTTGTTTACATACTCATCTCATTTGTACATACTGTACCCGATACCATCTACTGTATCTTGCCTATGCTGCTCTGTACCATCACTCATTCATATATCCTTATGTACATATTCTTTATCCCCTTACACTGTGTACAAGACAGTAGTTTTGGAATTGTTAGTTAGATTACTTGTTATTACTGCATTGTCGGAACTAGAAGCACAAGCATTTCGCTACACTCGCATTAACATCTGCTAACCATGTGTATGTGACAAATAAAATTTGATTTGATTTGATTTTGATTTGATTTGATTTGATTTGATTTGATTTGAAGTAAGATCCTTATCAAGGCTAGAGTCATTCAACTTGTCAGGCAGCATACGACCTTGTTAGGACATTTCTAGCTAGTACCAAATGCAGTTGCAATATACTGACCAATTTTAGCTGGCTCACTGGCTTTCATTTCAACGTGGGATTAAATACAAAGTAGTGCTATAAAGCTTTCAAATCCTCAGACCAATTGACTGTAACCTAAGCCTCTGTCTTGCATGCATTAACTCTTAGGTTTCATGTGTTGAAAACAAATACAACATGTTATATTAGTCCAAAAATAAGAGGAACCAAAGATCATTTTAATTAAAACCACATAGTTATGCACACGTAATTGAATGACATACCGTGGCTTGCGAAAGTATTCACCCCCCTTGGCATCTTTCTTTTTTGTTGCCTTACAACCTGGAATTAAAATGGATTTTGGGGGGGGGTTGTACCATTTGATTTACACAACATTTAAGACAAAAATAAGACAAAAAAAAAACAGAAAAATGTAGCATGCATAAGAGCCACCTTTTGCAGCAATTACAGCTGCAAGTCTCTTGGGGTATGTCTCTCTAAACTTGGTACATCTAGCCACTGGGATTTGTGTCCATTCTTCAAGGCAAAACTGCTCCAGCTCCTTCAAGTTGGAAGGGTTCCACTGGTGTACAGCAATCTTTAAGTCATACCACAGATTCTCAATTGGATTGAGGTCTAGGCTTTGACTAGGCCATTCCAAAACATTTAAAAATGTTTCCCCTTAAACCACCACTGCTTTAGCAGTATGTTCAGGGTCATTGTCCTGCTGGAAGGTGAACCTCTGAAACAGATTTCCCCTCAAGAATTTTCCTGTATTTAGCGCCATCCATCATTCCTTCAATTCTGACCAGTTTCCCAGTCCCTGCTGATGAAAAACATCCCCCACAGCATGATTCTGCCACCACCATGGGATATGTTCTCGGGGTGATAAGTGTTGTGTTTGCGCCAGACATAGCATTTTCCTTTGATGGCCAAAAAGCTCCATTTTAGTCTCATCTGACCAGAGTACCTTCTTCCATATGTTTGGGGAGTGTCCCACATGCCTTTGGCAAACACCAAACATATTTGCTTATTTTTATCTTAAAGCAATGGCTTTTTTTCTGACCACTATTCCATAAAGCCCAGCTCTGTGGAGTGTACTCCAATCTCCGCTGTGGAGCTTTGCATGTCCTTCAGGGTTATGTTAGGTATCTTTGTTGCCTCTCTGATTAATGCCCTCCTTGCCTGGTCCATGAGTTTTGTTGGGCGGCCCTCTCTTGGCAGGTTTGATCTGGTGCCATATACTTTCCATGTTTTAATAATGGATTTAATGGTGCTCCATGGGATGTTCGAAGTTTCTGATATTTTTTTATTACCCAACCCTGATCTGTACTTCTCCACAATATTTTCCCTGACCTGTTTGGAGAGCTCCTTGGTATTCATGGTGCCGCTTGCTTGGTGGTGCCCCTTGCTTAGTGGTGTTGCAGACTCTGGGGCCTTTCAGAACAGGTGTAAATATACTGAGATCATGTGACATATCATGTGACACTTAGATTGCACACAGATGGACTTTATTTAACTAATTATGTGACCTCTGAATGTAATTGGTTGCACCAGATCTTATTTAGGGGCTTCATAGCAAAGGGGGAATACATATGCGCACACCACTTTCCGTTTACATTTTTTAGAATGTTTTTAAAACAGGTTATTATTGTCATTTCACTTCACCAATTTGGACTATTTTGTGTATGTCCATTGCATGAAATCCAAATAAAAATCTATTTAAATTACAGGTCGCAACGCAACAAAATAGGAAAAACGCCCAAAACGCCAAAATAGGAAAAACGCCACTGTAAAGCAGGGGTTGACAACCTTTTGTGTGCAGTGCCAATTTACAATTTATTCTACCATCCAGGTTGCATCACATCCGGCCGTGATTGGGAGTCCCATAGGGACGTGCACAATTGGCCCAGCATCGTCCAGACTTGGCCGGGAGTAGGCCGTCATTGTAAATAAGAATTTGTTCTGAACTGACTTGTCTAGTTAAATAAAGGTTACATTTATTAAAATTACATGTAAAATCAAAAAATATATAATGATCTGCGCGCCAGTTATGATTTTCATATGTGCATTACAACTAATTGCCCACTAACGGAAGAAATCAATAACTCACTAAACAGAGGCGATTTCCATTAGCACCAAGCTTGATCTTGTGACACGGATTCTCTTGGTGAATGACACAGAGACATTTATCCACGCAGTGGCCAATCTTATCTTCAATCAGCTATACGAATCCTTTATGTTTCCCCACCACAGCGGGGGCACCGTCAGTTGTGATAGCGAATATGTTTTTAATATCGACACCTCTCTCCTCAAAATGATCTGTGAAGGCTTTTGCTACATCTTCTCCTTCAGTAATACCATGCAAGGGTTATAGACAAAGCAGCTCCTCACGTACCTGCTCTGAGTCACAGTATCTTCCAACAACTGCCAGACGTGGAATGTCATTCACATCCTCACTCTCATCAAGAGCCACACTAAACACAGGTGCATCTTTTAACGCTAGTTTGCTGCGCCTTTACATTTTCAACCATCTCGGTAACGCACCTTTCAACAGTTATGGCAGACACAGGCATGTCTTTTATCTTTGAGATGATTGTGTCTTTGTTAGGCCAACCATCAAATAAAGCCAGCAAAATACTGAGGAAAGCCTGCTTGATATATTCCCCATTAGTAAATGGTTTTCGATGTTTAGCAATGCACTGTGCAACTTTATAGCTCCCCTCTGTATCTTGATTTTTGACTGCATGTAGAATTCTAAACACACTGCTTTGCTTTTCATATCTGGGCACGGCACTAGATTCCTGCAGTTTTGTCCACCTCGTCCTTTAAGTTTTTCTCATGTCTCATTTCAAAATAATGCCGTATACTTCATGTCCGACAAACAACAGTTTTACAACAGAGAGCGCAAACAGACCGATCCTTCTGTAAAACGAATCCATATTCCTTTGATCAAGAGGCAAAAGTTAGCGGACATCTGCCTTATCTTTCTTAGCTGATGACATTTTCCACCCTGAACTTTTTTTAAATAACGTGCTTGCTAACTGCTAGCCATGTGAAAACGACTCTCTCATCTACAGCGCTGCCTTGGTTTTGAATTTGGAAATAAGAAATAATAAACTGGAAAATAAGTGACATAATATACCTCCAGCCAAGGCTTAGCACTCCACGGCAAAAAATATATTTGTATTTTTTTTTTCGGGGGGGGGGGGGGGGGGGGGGGGGGGGGTGCCCTCACGTGCCTTAGGTTGCCGACCCCTGACATGCAGTATATATCTATATCTATGTCTTCTCCTGGCATGGTGGGCTTTTTCTGCTGCGATGTAGCATGCAACTACATACAGTATACCATAATTATATCTGTCATAGTGGATCTCTTTACCCATAATGCACAGTTATACTACTGCCTTTAAGTTGTATTGATGAAGAAATATAACTCCATTTTTATTTAATAGTTTCCAGTACCAGTACCCATCCTCTTGCAGTACACATGCTCCTGCACTTATCCCCACAAGATACAGGTACAGGATGCTAGAATGCCGAAGCAAATGCCATACCATCCTTAACATTTGTTAATATAGCCAAGCTATTCTTTTCATGAATTCTGTCATGTTATTATTTGAATTTTTCTTTATCTCCACAAGACTCCCTGATGCAGGACCTACAGGAGCTGATGGGGAGTTTCACGGGGCCAGATTATCATGTAACCCCAAAGGTTGTGCGATGCAGAGATTTGCCTGCCCAGGCATCTTCTCTGTGCTGCATGTGACATAGCCACCCATAGCACCAAGGTTTTGCACGACAAGGAGTCTCTGTTTGAAGGGTCATTTCGCCCCTTGTCCTCAATCACCGTAATTCATCAGGATGATTAGGGGTCCCTTAACTTCCAGGAGCTGAAGGTGTGTGTTTATTGTTTAGGTGTTTCAAATTAAATCTGATCGCAACTCCTGCAATACCAACTTTTTAGTCTTGCTGCCAATTTTCAATGCATCAGCATTTACAGTCCAAATATATATAACAATTTGGTATCACATTTTGGTTTCTAGTTTATCTTTTTCCCATGGCTGTGCAACAGCTGTATGGTTGTTTAAAGAATGTAATTCATCGCTTCTTAATAATTACTCCTGACTCAGGGCACTACAACCTGTCCCTTCCTGCTCTGAACTGCTCCGGATATCTGAGACATTGGACAGTAGGGCTGGACGAAGTTGTAAAGAGTGGCCACTGGCCAGCTACCGTGACTCACCAGACCATCTTCTCAATGGACCTCTTCAAGTCCTTTGAAGACATGAAGGTGTTGACCCCAGGATGCTCCCGTCAAGCCTTTGTGTGAGTTCTTGACAGAAGAACAAAGCCCTTTGGCAGGGTAAGTGTATATACTCATCAAAATATATTTTTTATGTATTAGGGGTTAATATTTGTTCATATTTGTACCTAATATAAAATGTGCACCTTACTTATACCTCTGTTTGTTTTGCATGTTATTAGAGTGGAAAGATATGTGGCGACACATTCCAGAAGGCATTCCTCGATTGGACGTACGGGCGGTTTGAAATAAACCAGCTTTTTAGAAGCGATCTACTCCATTTTCCTGCCTGCTCACAGGAGATGCATGCTGTATCAGTGGATGGGAATCGCAAGCAATACCGCTTCCACAAAGCTTCAGGGTTTGTACTACCTTCTTATGTGTTGATGTTTTGTTCAGGTTATAATTATACCTTCTTAAATTTCATGCTGGTCTTCTTTTTGCTATGAAGTATATTTTTGTGATGTTAAATTGCAGATGGTCTAAACTAGAATGTCATTTTCCATGAAAAAAAAATTGTGGGACAGTAATTTGTCTTTTTGCTGTATCCAATCCCCTCTGAGACACACACACACACACACACACACACACACACACACACACACACACACACACACACACACACACACACACACACACACACACACACACACACACACAGAGAGAGGTTGGAGAAACACGGTCAGATGTCTGGGATTTGAACAAGCAACCCACCTCTCTAACCTCTAGGCTACTTGCCATACCTCAATGTTTTGGTTTGATGTATAATTTTGTCATGTAATCTTGCAGTCTCACTTTCTATTTTGTGTTGAGAAGGGCTTATACTATTTTGAAAGTTTCTATTTAACCTTTATTTAACTAGGAATGTCTTATGGTGTTTTCCAGGCGAAAGACGATGATGTCATCCTTCATCAAACATGTCCATACAAAGACCAACCATGTAATTATTCTCACAGCTTCTATAACATAGCTTTAATGTCACCCAGTTTAGATGTTGTTAGTTTTCAGTTAATCTCGGCACTTCACCGTGATTTTCATGTTGTATACGCCAGGCAAAGGAGTGTGTGGCACGTCAGACTGGACAGCGGCCAAAGAGACGTCAGGAAAATCATCTGCCAAAGTAGATGAGGAGGGCATTGAGATAGCAGTTTGCTGACACGGTGTGCTCCTCAAGGCCCTCAACATGTACAGAGGCAAGATATACTGTATGTCTACGCAATGTACTTGCAGAAGGAGTTGTCTTCTCCTGGCATGGTGGGCTTTTTCTGCTGCGATGTAGCATGCAAATACTGGCCATATTTGCAGAAAGTTGTGCAGGCATGCCCAGAGTTGGGGGAGCTTCTAAAAATGCACCCTCTCCTATCTGTTATCCATCAATCAATCAAACGTATTTATAAAGCCATTCTTATGTCAGCTGATGTCACAAAGTGCTGTACAGAAACCCAGCCTAAAACCCCGAACAGCAAGCAATGCAGGTGTAGAAGCACAGTGGCTAGCAAAAACTCACTAGAAAGGCCAGAACCTAGAGAGAAACCAGGCTATGAGGGGTGGCCAGGTGGGTGGAGATTATAACATAACATGGCCAAGATGTTCAAATTTTCATAGATGACCAGCAGGGTTAAATAATATTATGCATGCGAAGGCGCATGAATGGGCTTGTGAGGTAATTGTTTTCCTTCATGACGGTTTTTGTGTTATGTAGAAAGGATACTGTAATGCTTTTTAAAAGAATAGAATGAATGTATCATTAAAATATTTATATATTTGTTCATTTTGGCATTATATTATAGTCGCGCAGGTGAGTAGTTTTATAATCAGAGCTGCTGTCACGACAAAGTACATGTCCAAGGTTGATAAGTGTATTATTATAACATAACTAATGCTGAAGAAGGTTAATGATTGCAACATAATTCCCTTAATTATGTTTAACTATTAAGTGGTTTTCATATTTTAGCTCCAGCACACTTCAATTAAGAAGATCAAACTAATTGCCCCTCTCCTTGCCACAGTGTAGAGACTTGCGTACCTCAATTACCCTGAGTGCTAAGCCAGAAGGGGGTTTATAGCCCCGGCAGGTGCAACCAAGCCGGCCAGGTCAAAGGGTAGGAGGCAGACAAAGCAGTCCATGGTCCTCCATGTCGGAGGTTGGGCTTGGGGCTAACTACCCCACCCCGGAAAAACTGAAACATTGACATATGGAAACCAAATAAACTGCCCCAAAGCAGAACATTTTCTTGGACACATGTTACTGCTGAAGGGAGAAGATTACAGTGAATGACATTTACTTTTGGGGCTTAACTGATGATGCTATGATGATATTATGTTATGCTATGTTAATGATGTTATTGTTGTTGTTTTTTAAAATCTTACACATGACTGAAATGGCAGTTTTTATGTTGATTGGTTAGGCACACAGTAGTAATTTATTAGAATAACTGACTGAAGATGTTTTTCCAACAGTGCGCACATGTTTTATCACACTACTGGCAATGGGCTGGAATAAGAGGAAGTTTGCCAACATGGATTGCATGTGGGGGGGGGGGGCCTTTCATAAAAAATATATATTTGACCTGCTTTCTCATTATTGTTTATCTATTTATACATGTCTAATCTTCTGTCTGCAATCCTGGCTCAGCTTTTTAATATTTTTACAAGTCATCTTGATGTAGGAAAACATTAAGATGACTGTTTACCTTAAAGTCAAATCTTTTAGTGTGATTCACTTGAATAATTAGAACCTTCACCTATGTTATTCCTCAATTGAATTGTATTTTTTTCAGAATGTCAAAAGACTAAAGGAGGAGACTAGCTTCCTTGAAGATAAGTGGGCAGAGCTGGACATAAACGAAGCTGTGCTTCAGGAGTGGGTTGCTGAGGTCCAGCAGTGGCCTGAAAGTATGTTCGGTTCTGAACAAATAGAGCATATGGCCCACCCCGAAAACCATCTGACTACAGTCCTATCCCATACTATGTTTCCAACAGGTTCTAATTTTTCAAGTGAATCATACTAAAATATTTGACTTTAAGCAGTGTCTTCTCTCTTCAACTGCTGACCTTATCTCGAGTTGAGTTCCACTTCCCTCATTGCCCTAGTTCCTCAGCAACTGGCGTGCCTTATCAGGAAGTGAAACTAGACTGCTCCCCTTTGTCTCCTTCCTTAGAAATATCAATATTCAGCAGAATATTAATATTTGAACAGAAAATGACATTTCTTCACATCCCCTTGCCTCACTCAGTAACTTTCCAAGCACAAAGTTCCTATTAACTCTCAATTGTCCCCTAACATATACATTTCTTATACATGTAAAGTCATCAATACATTCTAATATGATGACAGGAATAACTATATTTCAAGCCAGAATCCAACATGTGGAAAAGTGAATGTTTCTCTGTCTCTCAACTTTATAATTGTATTGATGTCAGTGGAGTCATGTTTGTAACTTGTCTTATGTTTGACAGCCAATCTTCAGGATAGTCAGACAGGGCATCTCCAGAAGAAGATTGAGGGGCCTTACCTCATTGTGAAACAGAGGAAACACTACCTCTACTGTTTGACAGGTAAGCCCCAACAACAATATGACCTTAAACTCATTAGAAATCAAGCAATAAAACTGATTTGTGAAAGAAAATGCATTAGTCATTCACAAATCAGTGCCTCTAAAGTAGCTCTGTAACCTATTGTCATGTAATATATCTAAATCTACAGTCAGTCTAATCAGCCCTTTTTATTCAGACGGCAACAAGAGAAGGCATCAGATTCTGAGAAAAATTGTTGAGGACAAGGCAGCCTTGACAACTGCCATTGTTGAACTTCCCACACAGTAGGCAGAGTTTAGGCTCCCCACAGTGGATGAGCTGCTCAATACTGACAGCTTTTTGTGGTCATGGGAGAGACCTAGCACCAGTAAGTATATGATTACAGAAGGTACAGTATCTATTGTGACTGAAATTTTACCTTCAGTGTAGGCTGCAATCATTGCTGTTGTTCTACTATATACCTCTGTGAGTTTACATCTCACAGGCAACAGCCATCTTGCCATTAAAAAGGCAATCTTCGACAGACTGATGTTGGTGAACAGACTGCAGGAGGAAGAGAGGATCCTGGTGCAGGAGATGAAGAGGCACTGGGGAGCCTACAAAGAGCAGTGGGAACTCTGGAGGCACTGTCCATACAGCTGCAAGATCAGAGTGAGTTGAGGTTTATACTATTTTTGGACTTAACTTTTTGTCTTGCTTTACAAATACCCTCCACAGTATTTTGTGTAGTGGAATTGTAAATAATGTACTGCTTTACATATGATTTTTAGGCAATGCAGAGGAGTTGTCAGAGGGAGGAATGGCCTTCTCTTCCTCCTGAAGAGAAGATTGAGTGAACTGACACAAGAACAAGACAACACCAGGAACACCTACCAAAAGCTGATTCTGGGAGAAGGGGCTATTTTTAATGACTCTGATGCAAATGAAAACTCAGATGAAGATAGAAGTCCTATTACTGAGAGCTCAAATGGCGACTGCTATGCTTTCTGAAATCATACACCACCCCGCCCTCTTTCTCTCGGTCTCTCTCTATTCCGCAGGAGAGGGTTAAGGCTGCCACCACCTCCCTCATGAGCAGCCAGGGTTCCGACATTGACCCCTGACCCCTTATCTTCTGAATGCATCCAGGGAAATGTATTTTGCTTGATGATGTGCTAGTGGAGATTTGTTGCCATGTTTCCTCTCCTCACCTCCTCCCCTTCCGGTCCTAGACTATGGCGACATCATCAGCAACTCAGAATGTTGGTTGAGGATCTCTTTACTGAGGAATGTGGTTGTGACAGTTTTTGTGTTATGTAGAAAGGATACTGTAATGCTTTTTAAAAGAATAGAATGAATGTATCATTAAAATATTTATATATTTGTTCATTTTGGCATTATATTATAGTCGCGCAGGTGAGTAGTTTTATAATCAGAGCTGCTGTCACGACAAAGTACATGTCCAAGGCTGATAAGTGTATTATTATAACATAACTAATGCTGAAGAAGGTTAAGGATTGCAACATAATTCCCTTAATAATGTTTAACTATTAAGTGGTCTTCATATTTTAGCTCCAGGACACTTCAATTAAGAAGATCAAACTAATTGCCCCTCTCCTTGCCACGGTGTAGAGACTTGCGTACCTCAATTACCCTGAGTGCTAAGCCAGAAGGGGGTTTATAGCCCCGGCAGGTGCAACCAAGCCGGCCAGGTCAAAGGGTAGGAGGCAGACAAAGCAGTCCATGGTCCTCCATGTCGGAGGTTGGGCTTGGGGCTAACTACCCCACCCCGGAAAAACTGAAACATTGACATATGGAAACCAAATAAACTGCCCCAAAGCAGAACATTTTCTTGGACACATGTTACTGCTGAAGGGAGAAGATTACAGTGAAGGACATTTACTTTTGGGGCTTAACTGATGATGCTATGATGATATTATGTTATGCTATGTTAATGATGTTATTGTTGTTGTTTTTTAAAATCTTACACATGACTGAAATGGCAGTTTTTATGTTGATTGGTTAGGCACACAGTAGTAATTTATTAGAATAACTGACTGAAGATGTTTTTCCAACAGTGCGCACATATTTTATCACACTACTGGCAATGGGCTGGAATAAGAGGAAGTTTGCCAACATGGATTGCATGTTGGTAAAGATATATATGAAGGTATTGGGGGGGGGGATCATACACCACCCCGCCCTCTTTCTCTCGGACTCTCTCTCTCCCGCAGGAGAGGGGGAAGGCTGCCACCACCTCCCTCGTGAGCAGCCAGGGTTCCGACATTGACCCCTGACCCCTTATCTTCTGAACGCATCCAGGGAAATGTATTTTGCTTGATGATGTGCTAGTGGAGATTTGTTGCCATGTTTCCTCTCCTCACCTCCTCCCCTTCCGGTCCTAGACTATGGCGACATCATCAGCAACTCAGAATGTTGGTTGAGGATCTCTTTACTGAGGAATGTGGTTGTTCTTCATGATTAAAAATATCTATATATTTTCTGTGCAGCGGGCTAAACAAACTTAAATAACACCCATCCCAAAACCCCAACAAGGAACAGGTTAAAACAATTAGACAAAAACAAACGAAAAGGAAAAAGGGATCGGTGGCAGCTAGTAGACCGACGACGACGACCGCCGAGCGCCACCCGAACAGGAAGGGGAGCCTCCTTCGGTGGTATTCGTGGCACTAAGTGTAGCTATAGATTAAAATACATATAGGCCTACTTGTATATCATCATGGTTTATATGCTGTATATATAGCCTACCATGCTACTATGTTTATTACCTTACGTGCATTCTTTCTGTAGGCTTCTTTCTGTAAGCTACCACTGCATCATATTGACATGCTGCACGATTTTTACAGGTGCATTTATCTGCTTGGGTTAACAGAGGGATGTGTTTTCTGAAGGTGAAAGCCAAATCATGGCAAAGCTGCTCTATTTGGATAGGAAGTGAGAATTCAGTGCATAATTGTCTTGCTTATCAGAAATATGCTGTGCCGAAAACCATGGCAAAATAGGTGCGGTTATGGCCATTATGCGAAGAATGGGTATCGTGGTTGAATGGCCATATAAAGGGTGTAAAATGTTTAAATAATATATTTTCGAGGTTCTCAAGGCTCCAATATCAATATAAAACAGTAGTTATATACATTTACATACATACACTTGTTTTCTGCAATAATGTTCTATACACCCCTACAAAACCTTCTATTTTAACAAGCCATGTCTGGTCATGGAATCCATCAAAATAAAGAAAGTCTCACACTCCATGTGTAATCTCCCAGCAATTTAATGGGTATTTACCAACGTTTCGGCATCACTGTGCCTTCCTCAGGTCTTGGAATCCAAACAAGTATATTTTTGTTTTTTTGTAGCTCAGACTTGTGGCTTGGCACAAAATATATTTAAATCAGACATACTTGTGCAATCCCATACCTCTGGTGGCCATGGGGTGCTCAGTAGCACCCCTCAAATGTGCAAATTTTCCAAACTTTTATGATTTGTATGTCAAAAACAGATTAACATATCCGAACATTATTGTACATGAAGGTTAACTAAGGGATCCTAATCAGGAGGCTCCCACATTTCAAACTTAAATATTAAGGACTGAAACACACAGAAAGTGCACCAATTTAAATGTATGTATGTTTCAATGAAGGTATATCAATTTACAGGCATATTATAATGACATTGGCGAATATATTGATAAGAATAATTTTGGGTTTAGAAAAATAAACTACAAAAGTTCGCCATATTTGTAGTTTGCAACTTATCCGGTTTAGGGAAGAAAATGTGTCATTATTTTTGCATACATGATTTCATAAAAAACGGTTATTGTATAAGCAAACGTAAACGTGATTCAAATTAAAGACAGATGCAGCTAAAATAATTTATAAACACTATAAAAAATAAATAATACAAATCTGACATGATCACATAATTATTATTATTTATTTTTTAATATAACATTTTAAATTACAATACAAAACAAACAGAAGACATCACTACATGCATATTTTTGCTGATTAAACATAAAATAGCATAAAAAAATTACAAATACTTTCAAAAGTTAAAGTTCCTAAAATAAAATACATTTAAAAAAGATAAAAGACAGGGTTTACAGTTGCATAAACTTATGATAGAGTTGTAAGAACACAGTGGGTTTTTTTATTGACTAATTCTAGAGATTTGATTAGATATTGGATTTCAAGTAAAATTGTATTGCATTTAGGGACAGATTTCAAATATTTGTTTTTGTGTATATACAATTTACCAGAGAGAATTAAGAAACGAACGACTAACTCAGTGATTTTGTTTTCATTTAAATTATGACATTAGATCTTTCATTGTAAATACATGGGTCTTATTGATTAGATAAAAAATGTAAATACTTAACTCGCTCCAAACTAACTTCACAGCCAAACTCATAAAAAATGTGTATAATAGTTTCTCCTTCTTTATCACAGAAAAGGCATATGTCCTCTAAATCCATGAATTAAGTTATTGCAAGGGTATATTTTGTGCAAGATTTGAAAGTGAATTTATTTTACTTTATTTGATATACACAATTTGTGAGGGAGCAACCAAGTATTCTTCCATTCAATTTCAGTAATATGAGCGTTCCAGAAGAATTTCCCTCTAGGAGAGATCTTGTTCTTGGAGTGAAAAAGTTATCTTATGAATGTTTATTACATTTCTTATCCAGCAGGGGGAAACCTTCTAACATAAATTGTGCATCTATCGTGACATGTTCGCCAAAACACAAATGAGATTTCATGAATTGAGTAAGTCCTGAAGGTATTGCTTTGCATATAGAATTAAATTCTTTATAGTGTATTGGGAAGTTATAGGTTTCTAAGAACGTTCTATAGGAGAGTATATTTCCTTCTTTATCAAATAAATCAAGCACAAATATAATATGTATTTCGAACTACTTAGGAAAGAACAAAGACTTGTTCAGAGGATCACATGATACCCTTCCTACAAAGGAGTATCAACGTCAGGCGACGTAACCGTACCGGAAAAACCCAGCAGTGACCCAAAATACGGAGAGAGAGAGAAAGATGTCTGTTCGAACTTTGAAGTGCATGTTTCCCATTCTCCCTCTTTTACAATTTATTTCCTCTAATTGTAATAATACAAACAATTGCGAGCTTTACTAGCAAACGTCGCTGTTGCCATAAATACGGGACCTGTTCAGCAGGGCTCAACTTTACATAGGCAATCGTGTTAGAGGTACAAAGTATAACAACACTTCAATATTGACCAAGAACACACCGATTAAGTATGACCTGTATCGCCTGCTAATGAATGTATGCCCTATACATATTTTAGCAGTTTATTGACCTGAGAATTGTTGTTACTGAACTAAATATTAATTTAACTCTGGAGTTTATTTTGGTCGCCACAGAATTGGGGAAATCTGATTAAATTTTTTTGGTTGGCCCCTTGTGTGGAACAATACACAGAATTCCTCGAAATTAGATATTCTGGTACCTTAAATGATTGATTAGAGACTTTGTTACAGAATGCGATTGCTTTTCTTAAATATGTTTAATGTGTATTATGTGTTTTATTATAGTGTGTTTTATTTGCAGAGCCCCACCTATTTTGAGCCCCACATTTTTATGCAAAAAAAAAAAAACGTTTTTTGGGGGGGCTTGCCTGTTTTGTATGTTATGTTGGCATTAATACGTATCACATATCAGTTTGCAAACAATGTTAAAAAATATATACATCATTGAGTTCTTAAAGCTGCATACAAACATGGTCTCTTTTTTTTCTTTTCATGAGTAAGGCAGCTCCAAAATGCAGGTGTTTCAGCCTAGCTGAGTGCTTTCTGTGGTGATGGGGCAAGCGAGCAGAAAATACGGAGCGTTGCGCCATGATTGGCTCAGTGTTCTGTCATTCATGGGGACACTACATCACAGCCAAGTCTAAGGGTAGAGGTAGAAAATTCTAGCCCCTTGGGTGCTGGCATAGAGTTACATTAGAAGTGCCCATCCAAGAAGGCTGAAGGTCATTGGCCACAGTAGCTTTGATTGGACTGAACATGTCAACATCATACTTTCAAAATCTTAGCTAGCCGTCATCATGAATCAAGTAGACAATCTACTGACAAATAATTTTTAATCATTGTCATATGAAGAGAAATAATGAAGAGAAATTATTGCCATTGGACATAAATATTGCACAACAAGTTGGAAATCGCAAAATCAACAATGAGTGGTTTGGAAGGAATCAGTGACAGTGGCTAACTCTGCAAGCATTGCAAAACAGTTACTAGCTTGCTATTCAGTGGAGTGGCTGTGTGGCCCCAAATCTAGCATTAAGGGGCTATTTTCCAATTTAAAATGATGAACATTCAACATTGGCCATGCTGTCAATAAAGCATGATTTGTGCATCACTCAAAACATCTGTTAACTCGGAACTGCAATAACTTGACTTCAGTGAGTTCAAGACAACTGGGAAGTCAGGAATAAACAAGCTGTCACGATCGTCGTATTGAGTAGACCAAAGCGCAGCGTGGTGTGAATGCATGATTTTAATGAAAGACGAAAAAACCACGAAGTATACTAACAAGACAACCGTGACTGCTAACGTGCAACATAACATAGACAATAACCCACCAACCACAACACAAAACAGGCTACCTAAATATGGTTCCCAATCAGAGACAACGACAAACACCTGCCACTGATTGAGAACCATATCAGGCCAAAACACATAGAAATAGACAAACTAGACATACAACATAGAATGCCCACTCATATCACACCCTGATCAAACAAAACATAGAAACAAACAACGCAAATCATGGTCAAAGTGTGACAGTACCCCCCCTAAGGTTCGGACTCCGGCCGCAAAACCTAAACCTATAGGGGATCGTCTGGGTGGGCATGTGGCGGCTCTGGCGTGGGACGTGGACCCCACTCCATGATAGTCATTGCCCTCTTCAAGGGCCTCTTTAGAGTGACAACCCTCGCCTCCGTCCTTGGGCCTAAGACCCTAATTAAAGGCCCCACTGGACTGAGGAGCACCTCTGGACTGAGGGGCAGCTCCGGACTGACTTGGTAGTGCACATGTAGCCTATAACCTGTTTTAGAGACAGTTAATAATCAAATATTGTGTGAGCTTCATTGTCTGCTTATAGGCCCCCTTTATTTATCCTACGGTTCTGACTTGGTGTACAGGGAGAACACTAAGAACGGCACAAGTTCTGAATTCTGTTGCTGTACATTTCAAAAGTGCTTAACAAATAGTTATATTGACTGTCCGTCCTAGCTCGTTTATTAATTCCTTAATCGAAATTATGGATTGCCTCTTATCCGTTTGTTGTCACCTTATGTCATAGTTAATTAATATATTGTTTAGTGTTGTGTAATGTAGTGGCTTTGCTGGCATGAATCCCACTTTTTTTTCCCCATCCAAGATTTACATGCTAAAATCACCACTGTTTATTTGTAATGCATACAGTGGGGCAAAAAAGTATTTAGTCAGCCACCAATTGTGCAAGTTCTCCCACTTAAAAAGATGAGAGAGGCCTGTAATTTTCATCATAGTTACACTTCAACTATGACAGACAAAATGAGAGAAACAATCCAGAAAATCACATTGTAGGATTTTTAATGAATTTATTTGCAAAGTATGGTGGAAAATAACTATTTGGTCACCTACAACAAGCAAGATTTCTGGCTCTCACAGACCTGTAACTTCTTCTTTAAGAGGCTCCTCTGTCCTCCACTCGTTACCTGTATTAATGGCACCTGTTTGAACTTGTTATCAGTATAAAAGACACCTGTCCACAACCTCAAACAGTCACAGTCCAAACTCCACTATTGCCAAGACCAAAGAGCTGTCAAAGGACACCAGAAACAAAATTGTAGCCCTGCACCGGGCTGGGAAAACTGAATCTGCAATAGGTAAGCAGCTTGGTTTGAAGAAATCAACTGTGGGAGCAATTATTAGGAAATGGAAGACATACAAGACCACTGATAATCTCCCTCGATCTGGGGCTCCACGCAAAATGGGTCTTTCAGCATGACAATGATCCCAAACACACCGCCCGGGCAACGAAGGAGTGGCTTCGTAAGAAGCATTTCAAGGTCCTGGAGTGGCCTAGCCAGTCTCTAGATCTCAACCCCATAGAAAATCTTTGGAGGGAGTTGAAAGTCCGTGTTGCCCAGCAACAGTAAAATATATCACTAGCCACTTTAAACAATGCTACCTAATATAATGTTTACATACCCTACATTATTCATCTCATATGTATACGTATATACTGTTCTCTATATCATCTACTGCATCTTTATGTAATACATGTATCACTAGCCACTTTAACTATGCCACTTTGTTTACATACTCATCTCATATGTATATACTGCACTCAATACCATCTACTGTATCTTGCCTATGCCGCTCTGTACCATCACTCATTCATATATCTTTATGTACATATTCTTTATCCCCTTACACTTGTGTATATAAGGTAGTAGTTTTGGAATTGTTAGCTAGATTACTTGTTGGTTATTACTGCATTGTCGGAACTAGAAGCACAAGCATTTCGCTACACTCGCATTAACATCTGCTAACCATGTGTATGTGACAAATATTTTTTATTTTTTTGATTTGATTTGAACATTCACTGCTCTAGAGGAGATCTGCATGGAGGAATGGGCCAAAATACCAGCAACAGTGTGTGAAAACTTACAGAAAACGTTTGACCTCTGTCATTGCCAACAAAGGGTATATAACAAAGTATTGAGATAAACTTTTGTTAATGACCAAATACTTATTTTCCACCATAATTTGCAAATAAATTCATTAAAAATCGTACAATGTGATTTTCTGGATTTGTTTTCCTCATTTTGTCTGTCATAGTTGAAGTGTACCTATGATGAAATTACAAGCCTCTCTCATATTTTTAAGTGGGAGAACTTGCACAATTGGTGGCTGACTAAATACTTTTTTGCCCCACTGTATGTAGGGCTGTTGTGTTTAATCTATGTACTGGGTTTTATTTGTAAATGTATACAGGGCTCTCTTGTAAAAATATTTGTATCTCAATGTGACTCCCTGTTTAAATAATGGTTAATAGAAATATTAAATTCTACTAGGCCTAACCCTGATTGCAGACTAACTTTGATATTAGGCCTACACATGTACTATTGATAAAACAATATTAATTGGGTAGATTATAATAATTGTAGTGTCATGGAGACACCCCTTGTTGTCCTGGTCTCATTACATATTGACAGGCTACATGTATGCATGCCATCTACCATTGTGTCCTCCTGGCTCTTCCAACTGCCATATCTGCTGCTTTCCTGATTCATCGTACAACTTGTAGATCTGTCATACAGCATGTAGATGTTTATGCAATTAAACAATACTCTAGGATTATTTTGGATCCTAATAATTAAATACCTTCATAAAGCACAGACCACACATTGGAAACTGAAGAGGATTTATTATATGGAGATAAGTGGGGGAGTAGATAGAGAAAGAATGCGAGAGCTCCTTCACATCTATAGGAACAAGAGTAGCCTTTAGGAGATGGTAGGTAGGTGGACCCTGGTGCTCTGCCATTTTCTGCCACTGCAATGAAACAAACAACAAAATGATCAAACCACATCAAGATAGGTCAAATGGAAGAATTAAAAAAAAATACTTTTGTGGTTGAATTTTTTTCTTACTTAGTTGCTTCTCTGTTTTGGGACACTTGTGCATAAGGCAGAGGTGGGGGTGAATGCACAGATGGATGGGTGAGGGGAAGAGACTCATTTGGGATTCCGCAAGAATCGAATCGTGGACCTAGGTGCAGTGCTTGATTTGGACTAAAATAGGTGCTGATGCTCATTTTGGGTGCTGGTACTGTTAACATTTAGTTGCAGGAACTCCACAATACTTTTGAGCTAATATTCTATAAGAGGAACAGGAGCTCATGCAGTAGTAAATCTGAGGTGCCTGTACTCAGCCGCGGTGAGCCTCAACCCAAGTCCAGCATTGCATTTGTCCCAATAGATAGTAATAGTGATAGAACTCTGACATAGCAGCCTACTTACCAGGGGCATGGCTTCCATCTGATTAACTCTGCCCCTTTATTAACAGAATAAAATAAAAAAAATAGTTTTTGCAATCACTTGCTTTGTGGTTGTGTAATTTACAACACCTTTTACTAAATTCAAAAATGTACTCAATTGGATGATGGAATTGACTATACTGACTACCACATGGTTGGTAGTGAAACACTTAGATGGCACATACTCATTATTTGCTGGGTCCAAATTCACTCCCTACCCCTCCTCCTTGGCCCTGACTTAACCCTTATATTTTTCTTAAGGGTCTGGATAGGTATAATCAGGAAAGTGGTGGAGCTTACACCATATTGCTTACACCTTTCACATATAGAAAAATGGAAGGCTTAGGGCCAAGGGAAAGAGTCAGGCAGTGTACTGGGACCGACTGATTCACTATGGGTAAAGCCCAAATCACACGGGAGCCTTTTTTATATGTGCGCGAACAAGCATGTTCACGCAGGAAAAAGAATGCATGGGAGTCAATGAGAGAAAACAGCTATGAGTGTCAAAGGCATCACAAGTATATATAAAGTCAAATTATAAGCTATTTTTCCACACGGCGCAATGCTGGTAAAATGATCTGATATAGTCTCAGAAAATAGACTGTGCATTGTTAAAGAGTCTGGAATTGTGAAGTGCAGGTTAGCGTTCAGTTAAAGTGTTTTTTTATTCTGTAAATAAGTTTAACTGCAAGCCAATATTATGTATAGAATAGTGCTTATGAAGCACTATGATTGTACAGTTCAAAGGAAGTGGTACAAATTAATCAAATCTGTTTTAGAGATTGAGTGGTGCAACATATATGCAGGTGCAGAAAGTAAGTTTAATGATAAGAAGAAGCAGATGAACAAAACAGAAGGGTATGCAGACAGGCATCCAAGACTCTCATTAAGTATGTACTATATGTACAAATACGCACAATGTTTTTGCCATAAGTTTGTGCTATTAGTGCATAAAAACATTGTGCTAATGTTGGAATTAAAATGGATCATTTACATAACATGCCTACCACTTTGAAGATGCAAAATATGTTTTATTGTGAAACAAACAAGAAATAAGACAAAAAAACTGAAAACTTGAGCATGCATAACTATCCCCCCCCCCCCCCCCCCCCCCCTCAAAGTCAATACTTTGTAGAGCCACCTTTTGCAGCAATTACAGCTGCAAGTCTCTTGGGGTATGTTTCTATAAGGTTGGCATATCTAGCCACTGGGATTTGTGGTCATTATTGAAGGCTAAACTGCTCCAGCTCCTTCAAGTTGGATGGGTTCCCCTGGTGTACAGCAATCTTTAAATCATACCACAGATTCTCAATTGGATTGAGGTCTGGGCTTTTGATAAGGCCATTGATTGTACATTTTTTTATCAGAAATATGTCTAATGTCAACCTAATCTCATTTTCATCCCTGCATCAAATGACCTAACACCTATTCTGAATGTCAACAAGATTTATCCCCCTCACAAACATACTGACCAGACCGCTCCTCCGCTTGCGCATGTTGATTTTGTCCACCCAGACCAGACGTGATCAGGCCATGCAGGTTGAAATATCAAAACGAACTCTGAACCAATTGCTGTTGCTAGCTAATTTGTCCTGGGATATAAACATTGGGTTGTTATTTTAGCTGAAATGCACATGTT
Source organism: Oncorhynchus mykiss (assembly GCF_057628025.1). Lineage (NCBI taxonomy): Eukaryota > Metazoa > Chordata > Actinopteri > Salmoniformes > Salmonidae > Oncorhynchus > Oncorhynchus mykiss. The sequence goes on along the minus strand of NC_143045.1, from coordinate 22,413,035 downwards.
CCTCTACTACGACAATTAATCCACAGATAAAAGGGCAAAAATGTGTTTCTGGTAATCTCTCCTCCTTCACGCCTCTTCTTCTTTGGACTTCATATGGAGGTTGGCAACCAACTTAAATGTAGGTGCATTATCACTACCGACTGGAGTGTGGTCCCTAAATTCATATTTTCAATCAATCATGCTCCTAAAAACCAATGAGGATATGGGAGAAGCGGGACTTGCAGCGCATCAAGGGTCACAATTTGAACAAAGTTATATTTTAGCACCTGGCTACGCAGATGCTTGTTGATGTGCGCGATCAGTGTGGGTGCAATGATTGAATAACTTGTATGTGTACATTTATTTTGCAACGCTTGCGCACATGAAGCGAGCAGTGTGGTCAGCATGTTACAACAATTCTGTTATTGTTTTTAGAGTGCTGAAAAGAACCTCAAGAATGTTGGTGATGACGTTGTGCTCCACCTGCTTGACGATAAACCATTTTTCAAAAATTTAACTCCTGTCTATTTTACTCGTTGTGATTGCATAATGTTGTTACAACTGTCCAGTTCTCAAACACACCACATTATCCTCTTCCCAATATGGAAGTTACGGCAATCATCTCAAAGCTTTGTAGTTTTATTCTAGCTTTCATTCGGCTTACATCTTGCACACCTGGGAAACGAGCACCGCCTTTACATGTCTGTCTGCAAGCAGCCAAGTAGTCAAACCAGTCCGAATATTTGGAACATCACCTCTGCAAGACGTTCACAGGTAAAACGAACTATTGTTGTATACATTCAAAATCGATTTCCAAATGTACATTCATAATACATTCAGACATATATTTTTAACAAAAGTTATTCATATTTAATTCACATGCAATATGCCTATACTCCATTTCTACAGAAGTAAACTCATCAGCTGTAGTTGTACATAGTCATGGATGTTGAACCCGGCTGTGGAGACAATAATGGAAACCTTAAGCCTGGTAATAACATTCACACAATAGAGACCTAAATACCTATTTCTAATGAAATACAGGTTGGTTGGGCAAATAATCTTTGTAAATGTCATGTATCCTGTTCACCTACATAGTTATATTTTAAGAGGTCTATGATGTGAAATACATATACAGTGCCTTCAGAAAGTATTCAGATTCCTTGACTTTTAACACATTTTGTTAGGTTACAGCCTTATTCTAAAAAATAAAAAAAAATCCTAATCAATCTACACCCAATACCCCATAATGACAAAGCAAAAACAGTTTTTTTAGAAATGTTTGCTAATTTATTCAAATCAACAGAAATGCCACATTTACATAAGTATTCAGACCCTTTACTCAGCACTTTCTTGAAGCACCTTTGGCAGCAATTACACCCTAGAGTGTTCTTGGGTATGATGCTACAAGCTTTGCACACCTGTATTTGGGGAGTTTCTCCCATTCTTCTCAGCAGATCCTCTCAAGCTGTCAGGTTGGATGCTGAGCGTTGCTGCGCAGCTATTTTCAGGTCTCTCCAGAGATGTTCAATCGGGTTCAAGTCCGGGCTCCGGCTGGGCCACTTAAGGACATTCAGAGACATGTCCCAAAGCCACTCTTGCGTTGTCTTGGCTGTGTGCTTAAGGTTGTTGTCTTTAGCACTCTGGAGCAGGTTTTCATCAAGGATCTTTCAGTACTTTGCTCCGTTCATCTTTACCACAATCCTGACTAGTCTCCCACTCCCTGCCGCTGAAAAACATCCCTACAGCATGATGCTGCCACCACCATGCTTCAACGTAGGGATGGTGTCAGGTTTCCTCCAGACGTGACGCTTGGCATTCAGGCCAAAGAGTTCAAGCCTTGTTTCATCAAACCAGATAATCTTGTTTCTCATGGTTTGTTTCTTTATGTGCCTTTTGGCACATTCCAAGCGGGCTGTCATGTGCCTTTTACTGAGGAGTGTCTTCCGTCTGGCCACTCTACTATAAAGGCCTGATTGGTGAAGCGCTGTAGAGATGGTGGTCCTTCTGAAATGTTCTCCCATCTCCACAGAGTGACCATCAGGTTCTTGGTCACCTCCCTGACCAAGGCCCTTTTCCCCAGATTGCTCAGTTTGGCCAGGCGGACAGCTCTAGGAAGAGTCTTGGTGGTTCCAAACTCCATTTAAGAATGATGAAGGCCACCGTGTTCTTTGGGACCTTCAATGCTGCAGAAATCTTTTGGTACCTTCCCCAGATCTGTGCCTCAACAGAATCCTGTCTCTGAGCTCTATGGACAATTCCTTCGACCTCATGGCTTGTTCTTTGCTCCGATATGCACTGTCAACTGTGAGACCTTATATAGACAGGTGTGCGCCTTTCCAAATCATGTCCAATCTATTGAATATACCACAGGTAGACTCCAATCAAGTTGTAGAAACATATCAAGGATGATCGATGGAAACTGGATGCACTTGAGCTCAATTTTTAGTCTCATAGCAAAGTGTCTGAATACTTATGTAAATAAGGTATCTATTATTTTTATAAATTATAAAAAATAAAACTAAAACTGTTTTCACTTTATCATTATGGGGTATTGTGTGTAGATTGGTGAGGATTTTATTTTTTGTTAATACATTTTAGAATATGGCTGTAATGTAACAAAATATCAAAAAAGTCAAGGGGTCTGAATCCTTAATGAAGGCCCTGTGTATATTTTTACAATAGATTCTAGATCTCTGTATGTATGCAATAGTCCAATGCACTTGTAAATGACATATGATGAATGTCACTGACAAATCCCTACAGTAAAACAGAGCTAAACAACTCTATTGTATTCTGGAACACAGAACCCAAACCCACCAATCCTGATTCAACAGAGGGTGGCCCAGAGAGTCCCAAACCAAGTAGGCCTTCTAACTCTTTTGTATACTGTTGTAAAGTTGACACAATATGTGCTTTTCACATATATCTTATGGCATCTGTATTTTCATAATTTCTGTGAAAGGGAAGAATTTGTACACATCTTATTAGCAAATCTTTGAGCATGTATCAAATGCCCTAGGCCTGGACTGATCTCTCTCTCTCTCCCCCTCTATGTTCATTCTTCCATTCTAGGAAAGATTGTAGCCTTCACAGCCAAACTAAACATTTGTGACAGCTACCCAACTCACAGCAGTATCCTGAAGTTTGCCAACGTCCTGGTCAATGAGGGAGACGGCTATAGTACTCATACAGGAACATTCAACTGCCCACTGGCTGGCTTGTACCACTTCACATTGCATATGTCCACCTACGGCCGCGCCCAGTGTAGTATCTTAAAGAATGGCCAGCGGGTTGTCTCAGCATACCACACCAGCCTGCCAGACAAGTGTTGCCAGGTAGTCAGCATTGGTAGTGTGATTGAGCTCACTGAAGGAGACCAGGTTTGGGTTAATCTGTGGGGACCTATAAGACATGACATTTTTGCTACTGAAGACAATGACACTGTGTTTGTTGGGTTTCTTTTGGCATAATAACTTCATTGCATACTAAGAGGGTGTCCTGATATGTATTTATTTAGTGCCAATTTACTTGTCTTCAACTCCTCAGTGGTGTAATTAAATTGATAATGCATTTTATCGGTTAACAACAACGCATTTTTTATATTCTGATAATAATAAACACGGAATGACACACGCGTGTTGGGTGTCATTTAGTCCTCCACAGCAGTTGGCGCTGCAACTAATAAACTGCCATCGAATTCTCTAACATTTTGTGCGCGTGCGTCTTGTTTTCATCGTGGAAGCGGGAGACAACATTGCTAGCTAGCCAGAAATTCTGAGTTGTTCATTATTTCGTTGATTTCTATTTGTAAACCATTTCAAATGGATATAGAGGGTGGTACATATGAACCCGGATTCGTTGGGATTCGATTTTGTCAAGAATGGTAAGAGCAGATGGTTATAAAGAAGTTAACTTAGAAAGTGCATAACGTCACTGTAGCTAGCTAGCTAAAGACTAGTAGCTATGAAATTGAGTCGCAGTCCTTATTCTCTCTGACGGTACCAGTATAGTCCAAAATTGTATGAAGTGCGCGAGGTAATTAACGTGTTATATATGAAAATAATGGGTATAATGTAGTATCTAGGATAGATAAACGGGTGCATAATGAGTATCTGATTAGGATGTCGTGACCTGTAATACCTCAGTAAAGAATTGTGCTTGCTCTGCATAGATATGTGGCGTAAATTGTGGTCTTTACGGTCAATCAATTACGGTCAATGTTATCTTTACGGTCAATCACAAGTCTGTCTGATCATTTCGTCTCTCATTGACCTGATATCACATGACTAGACAATTGACTCAGTCTCACAACATAGACCAGGCAGGCGTCTCTGCTTCAGTTTGTTGGTGTTTTAAAAAAATGAATATTTCATAATTCACATTACGAGTTCAAAATGTCTTTGTAAAACGTCAAGGTTTTTCTTTGAACATTTTCTGGCCTCTTCCACCAGATCTAGGTGACGCTGAAGCATATGGGCACTCTTCCAAGTAGGCTGGAAAATAGAACGAGTCAAAATACACCCAAGGCTGAAAAATGACAGAACGTTGGCTAAACTGGAACACTAGCGCAATCCCATAGCAAATGAATGGAATCGAACATACACACATCTTGTTTTGACTGGTGTGACGTTTATAATTCGTAATCCTCGAATAGTAAATGAGTAAACCTCGATAGTGACAAGTGTATTTATGCCTGCATAACGTGGAAGTAGGGAAAAATTGCAACTTTTGACTATTTCTGGTCTAGCGATCGATGACAGCAGAGTACGCTGTTCAACCTTATGCAATTAGAAAGAAGAGATTATCCTGATTAAAATTGTGTCCGACTTGAAAAAAATCTAAATATACACATTGCGAGATATTTGGCGAAATAGACCAGCATGCTTCTCCATAGGAAAACAATGGGGGGAGCGCAGCGTTCCAAGGGCAAATTGTGTTTCGAGGCTAGCGTTTGATGACAACAGAGTAAGCTGCCCAGCCTTACACAATTAGACAGAGGAGATTCTCATGTTTGAAAATGGTTCCAAATTGAAAAAAATCTAAATATATACATTGTCATATATTTGGCCAAATAGACAGATACACCTATTTCCCTATAGTAAACAATGGGAAGACCTCAGAGTTCCATTAGTAATTTGTTGTTAATTACATTTTAACTACCAGCAACGTGGGCAGGTCTCATTGCCAACAATAGCAAAGCAGGCATTGTGAAGTACAACATTAAGCTGGGAATAGGACATTTGGAAGGCGAGTTGGTGCTCAATAGAACAAATAGGAGCTGGCAGGGTGAAAAATGACCTAAATAAAACTGTTTTTTGTGAATACTTCAAACCTACGGAAAGCAGCAATGATGCAATGAGCTAGTTATCAGAAAAAAGCATTATTACAACATTTCAGGTGTCCAGCCTATACTAAGCAGTGTTGCTACTCTGATGCGGGTCTTTTTTATCGAAGCCCGTAGCGATTTCATATTTCTCCCACTGACCGCGGAAAAATAACCAGTTTTGATACAAATCGCCTTTCTTGTCCATGTCGCTAGGCAATGGAATTTGACTGAGAGACATTGCAGGCTCTCCATCTTCACTCATTTGATCCACTTGTTTGTGTTTATCCGACAGCGATTACATTGTCCTCATACCTTATCCTCTTTTCCGTAGCGCTTGGCTTTGGGTTAATTTCTCTGACCCCATGTTAATATGTGAATATCTCTCGTCGGAGAGTTAGATGAGATGCAAGCATAATCCTTTACTCAGGTGTTACCTGTCACGACATCCTAATCAGACAATCATAATGCACCTGTTTAGCTATCCTAGATAGGTGCCCCCACTAGCGCTCTCTCTGGGTTGTCATTATGACCATTATCTTAACACAAACTAGAATGTTATAACAAAATTGTTTCATTCTGTTTTAGCAACAACATGTTGTATCCCAAAGAAGACAAGGAGAATCGAATCCTGCTCTATGCAGTAAGTGTGATGACATTCATATACCCACTCCAAATGGCTTACAGTAGTTAGCTAGTTTCATGCACTACCTTTATTGGTTGGGAAGTGTTTGAGCTTTCAATTGTTGAAACAAGTAAATGCATGAATGTAGTAACCATTTTTGACTTCGCTGTGTATCTCAACAGTGCAGGAACTGTGACTATCAACAAGAAGCAGACAACAGCTGCATCTATGTCAACAAGATCACCCATGAAGTTGAGTAAGTGATCCCTATTTTCCACCACTTATTCTCAGACACTGAAATATACATCTGTCATGGGAAATTAAGTAATTTGTCTCATCTTTCTCACCCCTTTCTCTTCTCTCTCTCTCTCTCTCTTCTCTCCTCAGTGAGCTGACGCAGATAATTGCAGATGTGTCTCAGGATCCAACGCTACCCCGGACAGAGGATCACCCCTGCCCAAAGTGAGAGTGGCCAACACTCACACACACTCGAACAAACACTCTCTTTATCTTCCTCCTTTAGCTCTCTGAAATCAGGCAATTTTTCCACACCTTTTCGATTCACAAACATCTCTATCAATTCAAAATAACTTCCAAATAAATCTAACATTGATCTCTTTTCTCTCTTTTCAGGTGCGGTCACAAGGAGGCAGTGTTTTTCCAGTCCCACAGTATGAAGGCTGAGGTGCGTTGCTATTTTTTCATCATTGAACATTCTCTGTCCCCAAAGAGTTAGCCAAATATAGAAATACTAGAGTCCACTGAGCCATATGGATACATTAATATGTGGTGTATATGAAAGTAACTGCTTTATTTTCTATGTAGGATGCCATGAGGCTGTACTATGTCTGCACGGCCCCTCACTGTGGACACCGCTGGACGGAGTGAAGAAGAGGTCAGATGTATGCATCCACAGCGTCTGCTGTCACCCAACAGGCTACTGTGTCTCACTGGTTCACTGTGGCTGAAATCAGAATGACTGATCATTATGTGGGTCTAAAATACTCAGCCAAATCAGAAACTTTATTTACAGGAATACTAACTTTTTGTGTTAGTTCTTCATCATCTTGTTGGCAAGTACGTCGTGGAACTGCTAAGATTTGTATGGACCACTTAAATCCCATGTATTACCTTGTTGTGGAGGAACACCTAACTGTTGGGACATTGTGTTAATAATGTATTAGCTCTAGTACTTTTTTCAGGTATTTGTCTTATTATTATTATTTTTTGAACTGGGAGAAATAAAATAAAAAATACAACTTTTGTTAAATGCTTCTGATTTCTTTCAAAAAGACTTCTCTAAAACTGTGAATGCCACTGTTGTATATATTAAATATTTCCTGAATTACCGTGGTTACACAATCCCGTGAACCAATCTCTGTTGCAATACTTGCCATCCCAAAAGAGCTGAAATAGAGATGGTTAAAAAAAGTATTGTGTTTTTGTATTGTGTATTGTATAACTGGGCATATGAAATGTTCCTCTTTAGTGGTGTGGTTTCAACTTTCTTTTTTTCTAGGCCTACCTGTTTGGCTGAAATAGAAATGGTTAAAAAAAGTATTGTGTTTTATAACTGGGCATATGAAATGTTCCTCTTTAGTAGTGTGGCTTCGACTTCTCTTTTTTTTCTAGGCCTACCTGTTTGGCCACTGCAGTGTATTTCCCAATGTGTGTATTTTTCAGTTTTCAGACCCACTGAGAGTTGGTGTCATTGAGAAACACATGACTAATGTGATTGGCATGCACGTGAAAGGAAAGTACGCAAAACATGTAATAACCCGCTGGAGAAACAGTCCACACCCCCTTTAACAATATGTTGTTAACAACTTATTCTAAGGAACGTCAAGGAAACTTGCTCTTTTAAATGGCCTCTAGCGACTAAATCAAAAGCAAGTCTGGATAATATAATACATGGATTTAAGAGTCACTGGTAAGGAAGTACCTATGAGTTCTATCGAAAGGTAATGATTAAGTTTTCTGATAATGCTTTGAGGACTAGGTATGATACTTTGTTATGAATGGGTAAACGAAAGTGAATTGTTAGGTCTATAGTTTGGATATGGAACACCATAGATTTACTGTGGTTTGTTAACCATATGCATGCATTTCAGTAGAGGTGGTTACTCGGGAACAGTGGGGAGCAGTAGCCCCTCGATGCCGGGAGACCCTCAAGTGTCCTGCTCAAAGAGTTGTCATACACCACACTGCACTGTTGCACTGCAGGGGCATCCGAGAATGTATGGACCAGCTCATCCACATACAGACAATGCATATGCAGGATAGGAACTTTGATGACATTGGATACAAGTGAGTGACCTCCTTTCCTGGTGTTTTCTATCATTCATTGTGTCAGGATAATACTAAATGGAAATAACTGTTTTCTTGCATTTGCAGCTTTCTTATTGGGGGAGATTGCACAGTGTATGAGGGCCGAGGCTGGGGTGTTGTGGGTGCACATACCAAGGACAATAACCGTGACTCTTTGGGCATTGCCTTCATGGGCAACTTCAACAGTAAGAAACACAATATTGGACTTTTCATCTCCAAGTCATTACAGTGTGTAAGGCATTGATGCCAATGGGTTCCGCTTCTCTGTTTCAGATGAGAGCCCTAGTCCAGCAGCCCTGTCATCTGTTAAACAGCTCCTGCAGTGTGGTGTTTCCCAGGGGCATTTGCACCCTGGATTTACCCTGCTTGGGCATAGAGACTTGGGGGACACTGAATGTCCTGGGGAGAGACTATATGCTGCACTAAAACATCTACAATTTCCCTAAACATAACCTCTTCCACAGGCTCAATTGCTACTGGTTCGACAGAGAAAGTGAGTCGGTGGTGAAAGAGAAAACCCTGAACAGCACACTTAACATTTTGGGACTTCCTTGTGTGTTTTTAAACCACTAGATGGGGCAATGATGCTTTATTGTAGCCATGGCCTAAAATGCATACTCTTTTTTTCACAAGCATTTCACTAGACCCGCAATAACATCTGCTAAACACTTGTATGTGACCAATAAAATTTGATTTGATAATGGGGTTTCCCAAACCCAGTCCTGGGGCCCCCCTGGGTGCACATTTTGTTTTTGCCCTAGCACTACACAGCTGATTCAAATGACCAACTCACCATCAAGCTTTGATTATTTGAATCAGCTGTGTAGTGGACCATTAGACCACTTTATATATCTGTGTTTTGTAGAGGACATACAGTGGGGGGGGGGGGGGGGGGGGGATTTGATCCCCTGCTGATTTTGTACATTTGCCCACTGACAAAGAAATGATCAGTCTATAATTTTAATGGTAGGTTTATTTGAACAGTGAAAGACAGAATAACAACAAAAAAATCCAGAAAAAAGCATGTAAAAAATGTAATAAATTGATTTGCATTTTAATGAGGGAAATAAGTATTTGACCCCCTCTCAATCAGAAAGATTTCTGGCTCCCAGGTGTCTTTTATACAGGTAACGAGCTGAGATTAGGAGCACACTCTAAAAGGGAGTGCTCCTAATCTCAGTTTGTTACCTGTATAAAAGACACCTGTCCACAGAAGCAATCAATGAATCAGATTCCAAACTCTCCACCAAGGACAAGACCAAAGAGCTCTCCAAGGATGTCAGGGACAAGATTGTAGATTGTAAAGAACTGTCAATCTCCCTCGGCCTGGGGCTCCATGCAAGATCTCACCTCGTGGAGTTGCAAGGTCCCCCTGCTCAAGAAAGCACATATACATGCCCGTCTGAAGTTTGCCAATGAACATCTGAATGATTCAGAGGACAACTGAGTGATAGTGTTGTGGTCAGATGAGACCAAATGGAGCTCTTTGGCATCAACTCAACTTGCCATGTTTGGAGGAGGAGGAATGCTGCCTATGACCCCAAGAAAACCATCCCCACCGTCAAACATGGAGGTGGAAACATGCTTTGGGGGTGTTTTTCTGCTAAGGGGACAGGACAACTTCACCGCATCAAAGGGACGATGGACGGGGCCATGTACCGTCAAATCTTGGGCGAGAACCTCCTTCCCTCAGCCAGGGCATTGAAAATGGGTCATGGATGGGTATTCCAGCATGACAATGACCCAAAACACACGGCCAAGGCAACAAAGGAGTGGCTCAAGAAGAAGCACATCAAGGTCCTGGAGTGGCCTAGCCAAACTCCAGACCTTAATCCCATAGAAAATCTGTGGAGGGAGCTGAAGGTTCGAGTTGCCAAACGTCAGCCTCGCAACTTTAATGACTTGGAGAAGATCTGCAAAGAGGAGTGGGACAAAATCCCTCCTGAGATGTGTGCAAACCTGGTGGCCAACTACAAGAAACATCTGACCTCTGTGATTGCCAACAAGGGTTTTGCCACCAAGTACTAAGTCATGTTTTGAAGAGGGGTCAAATACTTATTTCCCTCATTAAAATACAAATCAATTTATAACATTTTTGACAAGCGTTTTTCTGGATTTATTTTGCTATTCTGTCTCTCACTGTTCAGATAAACCTACCATTAAAATTATAGACTGATCATTTCTTTGTCAGTGGGCAAATGTACAAAATCAGCAGGGGATCAAATACTTTTTTCCCTCACTGTACGTGGGCAATGTACAGTTTGTCTGATTTGGCAATTGATGTGCAAGCGGCTTCAGGAATCTGTTGTAAATCGCCACCCATTCAGTGTAATTGTAGAGGCAAAATATTAAGGTTGTAAAATGCGTCTGTTTAGATTAGGCTAAACATGATATATTTGGGTATTCACATAAAATTGTCCACATACCATTATGTTCCTTTTTCTATGAGTGTGCTGCTATAAGGTGTTCTAGGAAATAAGGACTGAGAAGGGTGTAAGGGTAACTTACACTGAGTAAATAAAAATATGCTGCTGAACAAGTACAAACTATTGACATAACTGGATGGGATTTCCATTTTGGGTGGCCAAAATATCTTGTCCTGAATGAGTTTAAGCTTTTGGGTTGATTTGAAATGGCTTCTCAAATCACTAAAAAAATCAAATAAAACAATTTGTCAAAGATAGAAAAGCTGTAGATGTTTCAACATTGTAAGCTATGCGTATTTCCAAACAAGTGAACACTTGTATTGCATGATGGAGTATTAAAGGGGACCCCATATCAAATTGAGAAAATAGAGATGGTGAAACATAAATGCTGCTTCATACTGTGTGCCTTGATGTTGCAACACATCTTACCTGTCAACTGTTGTGCAGGAAGCTGCATGCTCTCCAGCCAGACGTCTAGGCTACACAATCTGCCCCGCAACTATGTCTCGTTTAAGTTCTCCGCTTGTTTACTTACTTTACGAGTTTACCTACTCCTAAATTACTTACACACCTTCACCTAATTCGGCTTTGATGGGCTGTTTGCCAGGTTATTGTGTAAACAGACGGAAAGGAGTGGAGAGAGGCGTTCCCAGAGGGCGAAACGCAGGTGAGAGGTTTGAGTTTCACGCTCCTCGGGAAGTGTTATAATTGAACGTGGGAGTTCATCTGCCAGTCAGTGAAATTGGCAGCGCACTAAACTAATCGCAAAGTTTGTAGTATACGGCTTGTGTGACTATGCATGTTTGGATCAGGATTGTTGAGCAGGAGTTTAAGCACGAGTGGCGCATTTTGTCTTTGGCACCCCAAGACGACGTGTGTATTATTTCGTGGATTTAGACGTTCCTTCTCTTCAGACTGCCAGACGCCGCGGGAAGTGGGTGATGTTGAACATGGAGGATTTGAAAGCTCCTGTCAGATTTTTCCACAAGTCTTCATTCAGCATCAGCAGCCTGCTGTTTCGACGAGAGGGAGTGATGAGTGATGACGGTGCCGTGCTGGATGGGCATCTTTCCAGAAAACACATTTCTTCGGGGCCATCTACTAGGCCTAAAGAAGTTTGTGCTCAAGATGGAACATATGATTTACATGGAGACAAGAATTGTCATAAAGAATACGCAGTCCAAGAAGACAAACGACTCTCCAGAAATGGAGAAAGGGAAGACGGAGAAGATACCGATGGAGTGGGAGAGGTGAAGACATCTGGAGGAGTAGAGGGAAAAGCTAAACCGGAGAAACCTCCTTTCAGCTATAACGCATTGATAATGATGGCTATTCGCCAGAGCCCGGAGCGAAGGCTTACCCTCAACGGCATTTACGAGTTCATCATGGGCAACTTCCCTTACTATCAAGAAAATAGACAAGGATGGCAGAATTCAATCCGACATAACCTGAGTTTGAACAAGTGCTTCGTCAAAGTACCTCGCCATTATGATGACCCAGGCAAAGGCAACTACTGGATGCTTGACCCTTCAAGCGAGGACGTGTTCATTGGTGGCACAACTGGTAAACTCCGGCGCCGTTCCACGGCGGGCACCCAGACAAAACTGGCAATAAAACGGGGTGCCCGTTTGACCTCCACCACTGCCGCCGGGCTGGCGTTCACCGGGTCCTTTTATTGGCCGGTGCCATCGTTTCTAAACCTTCAACCTCCTGCGAACTCACACCCGGGCATGGGGTCATGTGTAGGGCCCAATCACTCCAACTATGCCACCTCGATCCTTTCTCAACGGTCACACCACATGAGTGCCATAAATGCTGGAGCAGACCGACTCTTCCAAACAAACCAGGAGTCATCGTATTTTGGCATGGGTGCAGGCGCGCAATACCGTCGTCATCACCAAATGAGCGCAGCCTCCACATTCGCCTCTTCATCGTTGCCATGCACTTTGTCTCTCCCTAACCCTTGTTCCTTTAACTTGCTCAACCGACAAGCTAGTTATTTTTACTCGCATCACCAGGTACCCCACCCGGCGACATTCAATACATGGTGCCAGGATGAGTACCCCCCAACCAAGGCATCTCCAGCCGGACCCATTTACTCCGGAAAAAATGGGCCATCGGATTGCTTGGGGAGTTTGTGTGCGGAGTTCACTAATTATTTTCCCTCAATCAGCCCCATGAGCTCCCTCAACACCAATCTTTCTTGGGATGCAGGGAAATGACCATATTTAAATTAAAAACGTCAGTTTCTCTTTATGGATTAAATCTTACTAATGTCTACCAATGCTGCGAAATGTATTCAAATAATTTATGTGAGTTTGCTATTTCCCAAATAGGCATATCTGTCTTTGGACAGAAAACAATTATTTAATATTTTTTAAATAATTGCCACTCACGCTTTAATGTGCAATTTAATCTAAACGTATCAACAACAAATTCACGAATGGTCAATATTTGTGGTGCGTTCAGATCATTAAAAAATATATATTTCTTTCGTTAGTATTTTATTTTGTATTTTAATAGACCACTAACTAACTATACATCACAAGATGAAGAGAGATGAGAAAATGATGCTGTATTTGAATTATTGCGCATGAAGTAAGAGTTTCATAATGAGGAATAATGTCGTGAAAATAACAAACTATTTGTTATCTGTGAAGGTAATTATCATGGTCGAGGTTGTTATTGCAAGATTTTGCATCATCGTTTAGGCTATTTTTACAAACAGGCTAAACCATCACTCTCTGAAGTTTGTATTCGTTTTTTTCGTTATTGGTGTCATAACTTCGTTTTGCGATTCGTAGGCCTAGTTCTTAGGGATGTGGGCTACATGAAACATTAACCATTTAATGAAAAAAATGTTTAAAAAAAATGAAAATATCTTGTCCGACTGTGTTCCATAGGTACTCTCCAGATATTTCCATTAATATAACATATCTTCTGACAACTGGATGTGTTTTAACAATTCACTGTTATTATCTTAAAACAAACTTGAAAGAACAATTGTCTTCATAAATGTCCTCTATCAATCGTATTGTATATAGCCTCGTTATTGTTATTCTTATTGTGTTACTTTTTATTATTACTTTTTATTTGAGTCTACATGGTAAATATTTTCTTATCTCTTCTTGAACTGCACTGTTGTTTAAGGGCTAGTAAGTAAGCATTTCATGGTAAAGTCTACACTTGTATTTAGCGCATGTGACAAATAAAGTTTGATTTGATTTGATATTGCTTGAGGAAGGCTGTGCGTAATTAACGGTTTGCCCTTTAATTAAAAACTAAATCTTTGGTCATGTCTGAAAAAGTATTGGAAATATAGTGTTTACTCTGATGCTATTAAAATAATGTATACATTACAGACAAAAGTCCAGAATTATTTTGATGTTCCTGAATTAAGAGTAAAAGTTCCTCATAAAAATATATAGGCTAAGAGTTTTTCTCTGTCTGCACTCTCCTATTACTTCAAAATCAAATCTGCAGTGATTGTCTCCATCTGTGTTTGTAAATGTATCTCAATTGTCTCAATGCTCAATATGAACACAATGCTGTGTTATGCACTTCTTACATTTTTAGAAAATAACTATACTAAATATGCTTTGAGAAATGATTCATCCCAGAGGTGGTGACTGTATGTCTTGCATGATTTGTACTGTATCTGCACTAGCTATCTTTTTCCCTTTTAAGCCTGAAAATGTTTGTTTACAGGGAACTCTGTGCATGTCATATACTGTAGGCTATACGTGTAATTAATTTGATCCATTTTATAATGTGTGTGCAATAAAAACAAAAATAGTGATATAAAAGGGATGAGTTGTATTACATATGCATTCAAAACATAACAGCCGGTTATGTGATACTTAAGGAACAGGAAGAGAGTGTCAATGAGTCCAGAAGGAATCCAGATGCATCCAAATAGCACTCACACATGCACGCAGGACACACACACATTCCCCCAGTCCATTCAATTGCTGAGCTCAACACTCATGGTCATATTTAAACAGAAACTTCATTAGCACCTGCTGATGAAACCCACTGTTACCACCACAAATAGCCATGCTGCTGTATCTGAAAGAGTTCCAATGCAGCTGTTTTCATCTCAATATCTGGGTAACAATTAAGTACCTTACTATGATTGTTTTAAATTTAAATGGTCAAAAAAAAAAAAAAAAAAATAGCTTCTGAGCAAAGAGCAATTTCTCAAGCAATAATTTTTTCTGGGACTGTCTGGGAGTGGGGAGGGAAAAATGAAAACTAGCTGTTACTGTCAGAGAGGTTTTGAACTCTCTTTCTTATTGTTCTATTAACTCATTTACCGCATGGTGATGTCACCATGGAAGGTCAAAACTCTATCCCACCAGAACAGGCTGAAATTTCAGGTGGTCTTTTCAAACAGCTCTCACAATAAAATAGTATTATCATAATTTTCACAATTTCACAGTATTATTCCTACCTCATATTGTGGAAATAAATATAAAACACGGTGAAATCACATTTTTTGACTGCACTGGGACTTTAAGATCATCAAAAGTTCAAATCTGAAACTACAGACGTGTCAGTGTGATAAAGGGCATGCAGAGCCTTGACTGAGATGTATAGGGAGAGAGAGAGATAGACATCATAGCCTAGCTGATCTCATTGATCTACTTCTACTGTTTCGCCTGCACATGACATCACCGCCTGATGAACTTTTCCTTACCTTTCTTGGGGCTCATTCGAGATATAATTTAATAAAAATAGATGTGTGAGGACACAGATAAGGACAGATTTCTGGAAGTGTGCCTCTATCAAACAAAAGAGGCTTTATGTGGACTGTAGCCACCTTTCCTAGACAGCCCAGTCTCAAACACAGTCGGCTGCGGTTAGACCAGGATACTGCTCTTAGGATGTTTCATGTAACCTTACACCAACACTGTTGGCAAACTTAGGATCTAGATACAAAGATTATAAAAACACTTTCATTACGCACATGAGTAATTGTGGTATAACCACTTAGAGCAAGATAGAGAGTGAATCAACAAGTAAGCTAGTACAGAATGGGGCTTTGTGTGTCCTGGGGAAACTGTAATACAATCCTGTTTGCTGTGAATTCAGTAATAAATAACAGCCATCCTCTGACAGGCATTGATAATAACCCCACACCTCTAAATCACCCAGCCAGACTCACAGTACCACAGGGCAGAGAGTAAATCAGCATGAGGAGAGGGACTGAGGCAGGCCTCAAGATGTGTCTGTGCACTCAAGGGCAGCTTGTGCTCACCAAGACTGTGTAGCTAGACCGCACACAAATACAAATACAAATACAAACACACACACACACACACACACACACACACACACACACACACACACACACACACACACACACACACACACACACACACACACACACGGGTGTATGGACAGCAAACAGTCAGTAATCCCAAGTAATCCCACCCTCTCTGTAAGAATTAATCTGGGATTTATGACAGGAAGAGAGTGAGTGAAAAGGGGCCTATGTAAGCTGTTTGGCTGAGACAGGTAGAGGGTGTATGTTTCATAATGATAGTCAAGCTTTGTAAATCAATCCCAAATTTGGGCCTCCCAAATCAGCACACTGTGGGTGTGATTATCCCCTAGCATGTGCCCTCCCAAGGTAGAGGAGCCACCCTGTGAAATAAGGTTGGTAGATGTATCTCCCCCCCAGGCGCCTGCCTGTCTCTCGCCAGTAAGCCAATCTCCCTATGTCTCAGTACTGTGCAAATAATGTACATCTCTGTCTCTCACACGCGTTCACTCTCATCTCTGTCACCAAGAGGTCTACAACAGAGTTACATGTGGGTCTGTGTCTGCCAATATTTGCAGTGGGCACTGATATGTAGCTTAAAGCTCAATGTATCCCGGACCTAAAAAACATGCCACTTCGATACAGCTACGACCGGAAGTGACTTTTCATAGCAGGTTAGGAGAGCATTTTCGCTAACCCTAACACTTTTCCTATCCTTAACCTAATTCTCCTAACCTGCTACGAAAAAGTAACTTCCGGTCGTAGCTGTGTCGAAGTGCCATGTTTTTAGGGAATCTGCTGTGTGTCCTAAGTATAACCCATAATGGGTTAGAATTTCTCCATATAATGTATCAGAAAGAAATTTTAACGAGACCCGGAAGCCTTTGTACAGACACAGTTCTCGGAGCCCGAGGCTTGCACCGAGTGTCAGGATAAAGATGAGTCTGTGACGGTAGGAGTGACATTTTTGGGAAAAGTGAACCCTTGCCTTTTGGCTGATCCATTTGTGTTTTCAGGGTGGGTGAAAACAGAGTTAGGTGGTGTGGAATCAGTAAAGGTAACCAGAAGTTATCTGGTGATAATGGTTTGTGTTTCTGCTGGTCAGAGGGAGCAGACACCCTGTGCTAAAGTAATGGGGACAAGAGACGTGAATTGTTTTGCTCTCAAGAAAAGGGCACCATTAAAAGGAGAGAGAACTGGGGTAGCGGTAAATATGAAGTTGACCGACTGAAGGGGAAGATTCCCGGTGTTTGTGATGCTCGTCATTTGGTGCGATGCAGACAGGGTGGTGTTCCTAGGTTGGAGAAGTGTGCAGAAGGGCATGAGACAAAGGAATGTGTAGTATTGTAGGTGTCATGTACAAAAGCTGAAGAATATACGCACATCCAGATACTTTCCGCAGGTGCTGGAGTTGTATGCAAACTAATGGAAAACCCCACACACCACTGCTCATGCTCCCAGGTAATTTCATTTATAAAAACGTTTCGCCCCTTAGGTCTTCATCAGGCATCCGTATCCCAGATGGGGGTGGAAGATCTTATACAGTGCCCTCAGAAAATATTCAGACCCCTTGACTTTACCACGTTTTGTTAGTTTACAGCCTTATTCTAAAATGTATTAAATCATTTATTTTTCCATCAATCTACAGACAACACCCCATAATGACATAAGGACAACAACAAAACATTAGAAATGTTTGCTAATTTAATAAAAAGAAAACACGTAAATATCACATTTACATAAGCATTCAGACCCTTTACTCAGTACTTTGTTGAAGCACCTTTGGCAGTGATTACAGCCTCGAGTCTTCTTGGGTATGACCCTACAAGCTTGGCACACCTGTATTTGAGGAGTTTCTCCCATTCTTATCTGCAGATCCTCTCAATCTCTGTCATGTTGGATGGGGAGTTTTGCTGCACGGCTATTTTCAGGTCTCTCCAGCGATGTTAGATCGGGTCCAAGTCCGGGCTTTGGCTGGGCCACTCAAGGAAATTCAGAGACTTGTCCCGAAGCCACTCCTGCGTTGTCTTGACTATGTACTGTGGCATATAGCAGGTCAGCCATCAGGGGGAGACTCGTTGAGGCCTGGTGAGAGATGTGCCAGGTCTCAACGGGCTCTCAGGCCAGGACTAATTGGGACCGATTGTGGTTGGTGAGTAATCAAGGGGCTGATTGCTCACCAGCTGCACAAGTCCCATAAAGCTGCCAGAAGGGCAGCACACTGAGAGGGGACTGGGGGAAGAGAGGTGACTCCAGTATAGTCGTGCTCAGTCCCAGGGATAAAGGAGTGAGCTCAGTATTGTTCCCCGCAGGATACAGCAAGCCCAGAAGATGGTATCCCTGAGAGTGTCTCCTGGGGGAGACCTATTGTTATCTTTATGTTTGTTATTTAAATAAACGTCCTTGAACCCGGCTAATCCAACTGTCCGTGTCTGTAATGGGGTGCGTGCTGGTGGCAGGGAAGGCGCAGGAGAACGAACTTGGTATAAACAGAATTATTTAATAAATGCTCACAAACTCCGAAAACCAACATATACAAAATAAAGAAAGTGGGTACAAAACCCATCGCACACCATAACATACTTAGCACCAATATATACAACGAACAATCACAGACAAAGACAGGTAAAACAGACGGTTAAATACACAACATGTAATGATGGGATTGTAACCAGGTGTGATGTGAGACAAGACAAAATCAATGGAAAATGAAAAATGGATCAGCGATGGCTAGAAGGTCGGTGACTTCGACCGCCGAACACCGCCCAAACAAGGAGAGGGACCAACTTCGGCGGAAGACCCGGTCCCCCGGTGAGTCCACAGGAGCCTCGGTGTGACTCTGATGCCAAGGAGCCAGAACCGGCTGATACCCCAGTACACACTGGAAGGGAGAGAGGTTAGTGGAGGAGTTCTGGGCCATCTCTGCCCAGGGAACGAACGTTGCCCCCTCCCCTGGCCGGTTCTGGCAATAAGACCTCAGAAACCTACCCACATCCTGGTTAACTGTCTCCACATGCCCATTACTCTCAGCAGGAAAACCTGAGGTAAGGCTGACCGAGACCCCCAGACGTTCCATGAACGCCCTCCAGACCCTCGATGTGAACTGGGGACCCCGATCAGACACTATATCCTCAGGTACCCCGTAGTGCCGGAAGACGTGAGAAAACAGGGCCTCCACAGTTTTTAGGGCCGTTGGGAGACCGGGCAAAGGGAGGAGACAACAGGACTTAGAAAAACGATCCACAACGACCAGGATCGTGGTGTTACCCTGTGAAGGTGGAAGATCGGTTATGAAATCCACCGACAGGTGCGACCACGGCCGTTGTGGAACAGGTAAGGGTTGTAACTTACCTCTGGGCAGGTTCCTAGGAGCCTTACACTGGGCGCACACCGAGCAGGAAGAAATATAAACCCTCACGTCCTTAGCCAAAGTTGGCCACCAGTACTTCCCACTAAGACAGCACACCGTCTGACCGATCCCAGGATGACCAGAGGAGGGTGACGTGTGGGCCCAATAGATCAGCCAGTCGCGGACAGAACATACAGACGCCCAGCTGGCCACTGGAGGGGAGCGTGCTCTGCACGTGACGCCCGCTCAATGTCCTCGTCCAGCTCCCACACTATGGGAGTGGGATCCATGGGCTGCTCCTCTGTGTCATACAGCCGGGACAATGCTTCTGCCTTAACATTCTGGGAGCCTCGTCTGTAGGAAAAGGTAAACACAAAACGGGTGAAAAACATGGCCCACCTTGCCTGGCGAGGGTTCAGTCTCCTCACCGCCCGGATGTACTCCAGATTGCGGTGGTCAGTCCAGATGAGAAAAGGGTGTTTAGCCCCCTCATGCTAATGTCTCTACGTCTTCAAAGCTTTGATGACAGCCAACAGCTCCCGGTACCCCACATCATTGTTTCGCTCCGCAGGGCTGAGCTTCTTTGAGAAGAAGGCACAGGGGCGGAGCTTCGGTGGCGTACCCGAGCGCTGAGAGAGCACAGCTCCTATCCCAGCCTCTGACGCATCCACCTCCACTATGAACGTCAAAGAGGGATCCGGATGGGCCAAGGTAAACAGAGCCCTCAGGTGCCTAAAAGCCCTGTCCGCCTCAGCTGACCATTGAAAGCACACCGGCCCCCCGTTCAGCAGTGAGGTAATGGGAGCCGCTACCTGACCAAAACCCTGGACAAACCTCCGGTAGTAGTTGGCAAACCCTAAGATTCGCTGCACCTCCTTTAACGTGGTGGGAGTCGGCCAATTACGCACGGCTGCAATGCGGTCACTCTCCATATCCACCCCTGACATGGAAATGCGATACCCTAGGAAGGAGACGGACTGTTGGAAGAACAGGCATTTCTCAGCCTTGACGTACAGGTCATGCTCCAACAGGCGACCAAGCACTCTGCGCACAGGGACACATGCTCGGTGCGAGCATCTGAGTATATCAAAATGTCATCAATATACACCATTACACCCTGCCAGTGCAGGCCCCTGAAAATCTCGTCTACAAAAGCTTGGAAGACTGATGGCGC
Organism: Oncorhynchus mykiss; assembly: GCF_057628025.1. Lineage (NCBI taxonomy): Eukaryota > Metazoa > Chordata > Actinopteri > Salmoniformes > Salmonidae > Oncorhynchus > Oncorhynchus mykiss. Next base: position 22,392,562 of record NC_143045.1, on the reverse strand, counting down.
ATTCATCAACCCGTACGGCATGACGAGGTACTCATAGTGCTCAGAGATGGTACTGAAAGCCATCTTCCACTCGTCTCCCTCTCGGATACACACCAGATTGTAAGCACTCCTGAGATCTAGTTTGGTGAAGAAGCGCGCCCCGTGCATTGACTCTATCGCTGTGCCTATGAGCGGTAGCGGGTAACTATACCTCACTGTGATCTGATTTAGACCCCGACACAGACCTCCCTCCTTCTTCTTCACAAAAAAAATCTGAGGAGACGGGTGAAGTGGAGGACCGAATGTACCCCTGACGCAGGGATTCGGAGACATATGTTTCCATAGCCTCCGTCTCCGCCTGTGAGTGTGGATATATGCGACTCCTCGGAAGTGCAACGTCTACCAGGAGATCTATCGCACAATCGCCCCGTCGATGAGGTGGTAATTGAGTCGCCTTCTTTTTGGAGAAGGCGAGAGCCAAATCGGCATATTCAGTAGCAATGCGCACGGTGGAGAGATGGTCTGGACTGTCCACCGTAGTAGCACCAATGGAAACCCCTAAACACCTACCTGGGCACTCTCGCGACCACAGTGGGGTTATGACAAGCTAACCAGGGTAAGCCCAGCACCACGGGAAACGCAGGAGAGTTAATAAGGAAGAGACTAATTCTCCCGTATGACCCCCTGCGTCACCATGCCCAAAGGAGTGGTGACCTCCCTAATCAACCCTGACCCTAATGGTCGACTATCTAAGGCGTGAACGGGGAAAGGCACATCCACGGGAAAAAGGGGGATCCCTAAACTATGGGCTAAAGCTCTATCAATGAAGTTCCCAGCCGCGCCTGAATCGACGAGCGCCTTATGCTGGGAATGCTGGGAATGCGGGGAAAACTTAGGAAAAGTGGCAGACACAAACATATGTGCAACAGAGGACTCTGGGTGAGGATGGCACCAACTGACAGTGTGACCTCTGCGGCCACAGATACTGCACGAGCGGGAACCCCCTCCGGTCTCCCTGCGCACCGCCCCTCCCAGCTCCATGGGTATCGGAGAGGGGGTGCGGGATGATGGAACCACCAGACCCCGATCTGAATGTCCACGAGTAGCCAGCAGGTTGTCCAGCCGGATGGACAGGTCCATCAGCTGGTCAAATGTGAGAGTGGTGTCTCTGCAGGCCTGCTCCCGACTGACGTCCTCGCACAGACTGCAGCGGTAATGATCGATCAGGGCCCTGTTGTTACATCCCGCACCGGCAGCCAGGATCCTAAACTCTGAACTCCTGGGCGCTCCTCGTCTCCTGCCTCAGATGGTAGAGGCATTCACCTCAAACTGGTCCAACGCCGCACTCCTCAAACTGGTCCAACGCAGCATCTCCCTCTCTCCACACGGCGTTGGCCCACTCCAGGGTTTTCCCGGTGAGGCACGAGACGAGGGCTGACACCCTCTCACGGTCCGATGGAGCCGGGTGAACGGTGGCCAGGTATAGCTCCAGTTGAAGTAGGAACCCCCGGCAGCCCGCAGCCTCTCCGTGGTACTCCTGGAGCAGGGAGAGACAAATCCCACTGGAACCAGGTGGAAACGGGGCACTCGGGAGAGACCCAGGTTGTGCTGGTGGAGGCACTGGAAGAACTCCCTGTCTCTCCCAGTGGTCCATAGTCAGAACAATGCGGTCCATGGTGATGCCAAGATGGTGATGCATTGCTGCATGTTCCTGGACGAGCTCCTCCACCTCTATGGCTGGGGTACCTTGTCCTGCTAATACGGTTGGTGATTCTGTAATGGGGTGCATGCTGGTGGCAGGGAAGTCAGGCGCAGGAGAACAAACTTAGTATTAACGGAGTTATTTAATAAATGCTCAAAAACTCAGAAAACCAACATATACAAAAGTGGGTACAAAACCCGTCGCACACCATAACATACTTAGCACCAATACATACAACGAACAATCACCAACAAAGACTAGGAGATAACACAGAGGATTAAATACACAACATGTAACGTCGGGATTGAAACCAGGTGTGATGTGAGACAAGACAAAACCAATGGAAAGGTGGTCAGATCGGGGTTGACATTTACACAGAATCAGCATGGACGAGTTGATAGCTCAGTTCATCCGGTCCCAACAAGCACGCCAACAGAAGACGACGACATCAAAACCTACCTCTGTACATTTGAACGGACAGCACTACGGGAAGGATTGCCAAGGCTGAAGTGGGACTTTACAGACAAACAGGCGGCTAACTATGGTGGACTCAAACAGGAGATACTCAGACGCTATGGGTACAGCCTGGCCCATCGTGCCCAACTGTTCCACAACTGGAGGTTCGTGGCTGACGCATCCCCCCGAGCCCAGGTGTTTTGAGCAAGGCGCCCGAGGGCACCTTGACTGGAATTGCCCGGCTCGAGAGGAGTCGATGCAATCAGCAAGCCCCAGAAGCGAGGTGGGCCATGCAGTGAACTACGTCACCTCATGTTGGGCGCACCATAAATAAACGGCACTCAAGGTCAAGGCGAAGGCTGACGGACACGACATGGAAGCTCTATTAGACTCCGGAAGTATGGTTACGCTCGTAACCACGAGCCTGCTGAAAAAGGGGACCGAACATGGTAGGGAGATGTCCATTGCCTGTGTCCACGGTGACACAAAGTGGTATAAAACCATATGGGCCAATATTGTGACGCCACAAGGGAACTGCCAGACTATGTTGGGTGCTGTACCTGAGGTGTCGGTACCCCTGTCAATGGGACGAGATTTTTCGCTGTTCGCGGCACTTTTTTTTCAAGTTATTTGTAACTTATTTTGTACATAATGTATCTGCAACCATATCTTACAGCAAAAAAATAGCTTCTGGATATCAAGAAAGCGATCACTCACCTCAGATTAGACAAAGATTTTTTTCTTCAACAAACAAGACGCACAAGACATCCTCCAAAAACCCGGCAGGGCCGACATCTACGTTTTTTGCAAGAGAAAGCGACACAGGTACAGAGGACAAAGAGACGGATGCCTGGTCAGGAGTCGAATAAGGCAACTGGGAAAGCTGCCGTTACCGTCAATACCACTCGCCAACGTGCAATCATTGGACAATAAACTAGACGAGGTACGATCACGAATATCCTACCAACGAGACATCAAAAACTGTAATATCCTACGTTTCACGGAATCGTGACTGAATGACGACAAGGATATTCAGGATACACGCTGCACTGGCAAGATAGAACAGCACAATCTGGTAAGACGAGGGGTGCGGTTTGTGCCTATTTGTAAACAACAGCTGGTGCAGGAAATCTAAGAAAGTCTCTAGATTTTGCTCGCCTGAAGTAGAGTATATTGTGATAAATTGCAGGCCACACTACTTGCCTAGAGAGTTTTCAGCTATACTTTTCATGGCTGTTTATTTACCAACACAGACAGATGCTGGCACTAAGACCGCACTCAGTCAGCTGTGTAAGGAAATAAGCAAACAGGAAACCACTCACCCAGAGGCGACGCTCCTAGTGGCCGGAGACTTTAATGCAGGGAAACTTAAATTGATTCTACCAAATTTCCATCAACATGTTAAATGTGCAACCAGAGGGGAAAAAAATCTAGACCACCTGTACTCCACACACAGAGACGCATACAAAGCTCTCCCTCTGCCTCCATTTGGTAAATCCGACCACAACTCTATCCTTCTGATTTCTGCTTACAAGCAAAAATTAAAGCAGGAAGCACCAGTGACTCGGTCTATAAAAAAAGTGGTCAGATGAAGCAGATGCTAAACTACAAGACTGTTTTGCTATCACAGACTGGAACATGTTCCAGGATTCTTCCTATGGCACATCAGTCACTGGCTTTATCAATAAGTGCATCGAGGATGTCGTCCCCACAGTGACTGTACGTACATACCCCAACCAGAAGCCATGGATTACAGGCAACATTCGCACTGAGCTAAAGGGTAGAGCTCCCGCTTTACGGGACTCTAATCCGGAAGCTACCAAAAGGGCAGCACATGGAGAGGGGACTGGGGGAAGAGAGGTTACTCCCGTATAGTCATGCTCAGTCCCAGGGATAACGGAGGGAGCTCCGTTTTGTTCCCCACAGGATGCAGCAAGACCCGGAGTCCAGAAGACGGTATCCCGGAGAGGGTTTCCTGTGGGAGATCTATTATTTTATTTTTGCTTGCTATTTAAATAAACATAATTGAAACCGAGATAATCCAACTCTGTCAGTGTCTGATCTGTGTAAACATCTTCACCAAACCCCCTGGTCTGCCATAGTAATTAGGGTTGTTGTTCTGTTAGAAGGTGAACCTTTTCCCCAGTCTGAGGTCCTGAGCGCTCTGGAGCAGGTTTTCATCAAGGATGAATGTGCATGTCTTTAGATATGTTTGTCAGATGTTACTATGGAATATGATCTTTGTCCCCATGTGCAGTTGCAAACTGTAGTCTGGCTTTTTTATGGCGGTTTTGGAGCAGTGGCTTCTTCCTTGCTGAGTGTCCTTTCAGGTTTGTCGACATAGGACTTGTTTTACTGTCGATATAGATACTTTTGTACCTGTTTCCCCCAGCATCTTCACAAGGTCCTTTGCTGTTGTTCTGGGATGGATTTACACTTTTTGCACCAAACTACGTTCATCTCTAGGAAACAAAACGCGTCTCCTTCCTGAGTGGTATGAAGGCTGCGTGGTCCCATGGGGTTTATACTTGTGTACTATTGTTTGTACAGATGAACGTGGTACCTTCAGGCGTTTGGAAATTGCTCCCAAGGATGAACCAGACTTGTGGAGGTCTACCATTTTTTTTCTGAGGCCTTGGCTGATTTCTTTAGATTTTCCCATGATGTCAAGCAAAGAGGCACTGAGTTTGAAGGTAGACCTTGAAATACATCCACAGATACACCTCCAATTGACTCAAATGGTGTCAGTTGGCATATCAGAAGCTTCTAAAGCCATGACACCATTTTCTGGAATTTTCCAAGTAGTTTAAATGCACAGTCAACTTAGTGTATGTAAACTTCTGACCCACTGGAATTGTTATACAGTGATTTATAAGTGAAATAATCTGTCTGTAAACAATTGTTGAAAAAATTACTTGTGTTATGCACAAAGCAGATGTCCTAACCGACTTTCCAAAACTATAGTTTGTTAACAAGAAACTTGTGGAGTGATTGAAAAACAAGTTTTAATGACTCCAACCTAAGTGTATTTACACTTCCGACTTCAACTGTATATACACACAATATTCAATTTGGATAAAAACACAATAATTTGGACATTTTAAAACTATAAAAACATTTTTTAACTCAAACTCCTCGTAAAGGCCAAGAGGAGACAGTGTGTTGAGCCTGTAGATCCAGAAAGATTGCCTTTGAAGAAGTTTCCTCTCAATCTCGCCTCCCCTGCATGACATCTTGAAAATTCCAATGTATCTCAGTGAACTAATAGGATGTCGAGCTTGTACAAAAGGAATAGCAACCGGATGTTTTGTCTCACCTGTCCATGTATTGCTGCGGTGCTCACTGATCCGGGTCTTAAGACTTCTACCGGTGTTCCCTATGTAAGACAGACCACAAGGACATTTCAACATGTTGACAACATTGATGGACATGCAGGTAATCAGGCCATTGATCTTAAATCTTTGTTCGTTGCTGGGGTGGGTCAGTGAGTCCCATTTGTAGGTGAAACTGCACATTGGCCACATTTGTAATTACCCTTCAGAACCTTGTCCTCACGTTTTTGGGGGTCTTTTAGAGACCATACGTGAGGGATATTTAAAGATGGGTTTCAATTGTACTAGAGCTTCCTGATAATGTCCTTAAATGGCTTCCTCAATGGTGCGTCTTGTGTGAATCCAGAGGGGACATGTTCTGATTTTTCTTGAACTTGGGCATGTTTCACCCAATTGTCTTTGTACCCCCTTTTCTTAAACCTTTGTGTGAGGTCCATGGTCTGTTTCTGGTAGGAAGCATCAGAGCTGCATATTCTTCTGATGCGGCTGAATTGACAGTGAGACTTTTAATAAGTGTATGTGGATGAAAGCTGCCACCTCTAAGGAGGGTGTTCCTGTCTGTACGTTTCTTATAGGGATCTGTAGAGGGAGGTTTTGTCTTTAATAACCACCACATCAAGAAAACTAGTTAATAATGAAACAAAGGTGCTCATTCATAGTTTAGATAGGCATGGAATTCCAAGAGTTCTTCCTGGGTCCCTGTATAAATCACAAAAACATAATCCACATATCTCCAAATTAGGAGAATATTGGAGAGAAAGGGGTTAAGGTCTGGATTCAGCACCACAGGTTTTTCAGACATTCCTAGATATAGGTTAGCATAATTAGGAGCCATAGTACTCCCCATCTTTGTCCCTTTGGTCTGGAAGAAAAAGTATCCTTTGAAGAGAAAATTGTTGGAGGATAGTACAAGATCAGCCAAGTTAGTACAGATCAGCCAAGTCCACAGCACAATTGGTGCTGGGAAGAGCATTAGGGGGATGTTCATTGACGTAGAGCTTGAAGGCCTCTAGGCTGCACTGATGGGGATGTTAGTATATAGACTGGTAACATCAAAAGTACCCAGAATAGAATTTTCAGATATCTGATCCACAGATTCCAAATTATTTGAGGCAGGGGTATAGGGGCTCCCAAGTGGCACAGCAGTCTAAGGCACTGCATCTCAGTGCAAGAGGTGTCACTACAGTCCCTGGTTCAAATCTAGGTTGTATCACATCTGGCTGTGATTGGGCTGCGCACAATTGTCCCAGTGTCATCTGGGTTGGGCTGGGGTAGGCCATCATTGTATATAAGAATTGACTTGCCTAGTTAAATAAAGGTTACAAAAAAATACATGGGGAGAGAGATTGCCCAGGGTTTCACAAAATGGTCTTTAAAGGTAAAGATATTCTCTGTCAGAGATCTGTTACTACTCACAATGGCCTGGTATCAGTGGTGGAAAAAGTACTTGAGTAAAAGCATAGTGGAAACTTAATGGAAAGTTGTAAAAGTGGAAGTCACCCAGTAAAATACCACTTGTCTAAAAGTATTTGGTTCTAGATATTCTTAAGTATCAAAATTACTTATATTAAGCAAAGCAGACAGCACCATTTTTTTGTTTTTAAAATGTACGGATAGCCAGGGGCACACCCCAACACTCAGACATAATTTACAAAAGATGCATTTGTGTTTAGTAAGTCCGCCCGATCAGAGACAGTAGGGGTGACCAGGGATGTTCTCTTGATAAGTGTGTGAATAGGACAATTTTCCTGTCCTGTTAAGCCTTCAAAATGTAACAAGTACTTTTGGATGTCATGGAAAATGTAGTGAGTAAAACATACATTATTTTCTTTAGGAATGTAGTGAAGTAAAAGTAAAAGTTGCCCAAAATATAAATAGTAAAGTAAAGTACAGATAACCCCCAAAAACGACTTAAGTATTTCTACAAAATTACTTTACACCACTGCCTGGTATAGGGGGTGTCATGCTCTTGTGAATTTTGGTAAAGCGTATATGACAAGTGTGGTTGGGTAGTCAATTTTCATATTCTCATATTCTATCTTTGTAATTTCCCCTTCATTCAAAAATGTTCACAATCTATCGTGGATCAGAGACTTGATTGATTAGTAGGGTCCTTAGGAAGTATTTTGTAAAATTCATTATCACCAAAGAGAGGCAGGTTGAGGTTCCCAGGGTTAGAGTAGTGCAGAAGTTGTCGTATGCTGAGGCAGTGACGAAGGCAGAGAAAGATGTGTCGAAGGGGAGGGTTCCTGAAAGGAGTGGTGTGAGGAGAAGATCTGTACCAGTATTTGTATTTTTGTAATTATTCTGGATTCCCATTAGCTGCTGCCTTGGCAACTCTTCCTGGGGTCCAGCAAAATGAAGGCAGTTTATACCATTTTAAAAACATTACAATACATTCACAGATTTCCCAACACACTGTGTGCCCTCAGGCAATGTGTGCCCCCCGCTCCACCACTACCATATATCTACAGTACTAAATCCATGTGTATGTGTGTATATAGTGTGTATGTTATTGTGTGTATGCATGTGTATGTGCCTATGTTTGTGTTGCTTCACAGTCCCTGCTGTTCCATAAGATGTTGGTTTTTTTAAGATGTGTTTTTTACTGCTAGCATCAGTTACTTGATGTTGAATAGAGTTCCATGTAGTCATGGCTCTACGTAGTATTGTGCAACTCCAATAGTCTGTTCTGGACTTGGGGATTGTGAAGAGACCTCTTGTTGCATGTCTTGTGGGGTATGAATAGGTGTCCGAGCTGTTTGCCAGTAGTTCAAACAGACAGATCAGTGCATTCAACATGTCAATAACTCTCATAAATACAAGTAGCGATGAAGTCAATCTCTCCTCCACTTTGAGCCAGGAGAGACTGACATGCATATTATTAATATTAGCTCTCTATCCAAGGACCAGCAGTGCTGCCCTATTCTCAGCCAATTGCAATTTTCCCTTTTTGTGGCACAAAAGTCCCTTTTTGTGGTACCTGACCACAGTAGTCAAGGTGCGAGGACCCAGTACAGAGGGATAGGCCAACAAGTGATGTACAGTGCCTTGCGAAAGTATTCGGCCCCCTTGAACTTTGCGACCTTTTGCCACATTTCAGGCTTCAAACATAAAGATATAAAACTGTATTTTTTTGTGAAGAATCAACAACAAGTGGGACACAATCATGAAGTGGAATGACATTTATTGGATATTTCAAACTTTTTTAACAAATCAAAAACAGAAAAATTGGGCGTGCAAAATTATTCAGCCCCCATTAAGTTAATACTTTGTGGTGCCACCTTTTGCTGCGATTACAGCTGTAAGTCGCTTGGGGTATGTCTCTATCAGTTTTGCACATCGAGAGACTGACATTTTTTCCCATTCCTCCTTGCAAAACAACTCGAGCTCAGTGAGGTTGGATGGAGAGCATTTGTGAACAGCAGTTTTCAGTTCTTTCCACAGATTCTCAATTGGATTCAGGTCTGGACTTTGACTTGGCCATTCTAACACCTGGATATGTTTATTTTTGAACCATTCCATTGTAGATTTTGCTTTATGTTTTGGATCATTGTCTTGTTGGAAGACAAATCTCCGTCCCAGTCTCAGGTCTTTTGCAGACTCCATCAGGTTTTCTTCCAGAATGGTCCTGTATTTGGCTCCATCCATCTTCCCATCCATTTTAACCATCTTCCCTGTCCCTGCTGAAGAAAAGCAGGCCCAAACCATGATGCTGCCACCACCATGTTTGACAGTGGGGATGGTGTGTTCAGCTGTGTTGCTTTTACGCCAAACATAACGTTTTGCATTGTTGCCAAAAAGTTCAATTTTGGTTTCATCTGATCAGAGCACCTTCTTCCACATGTTTGGTGTGTCTCCTAGGTGGCTTGTGGCAAACTTTAAACAACACTTTTTATGGATATCTTTAAGAAATGGCTTTCTTCTTGCCACTCTTCCATAAAGGCCAGATTTGTGCAATATACGACTGATTGTTGTCCTATGGACAGAGTCTCCCACCTCAGCTGTAGATCTCTGCAGTTCATCCAGAGTGATCATGGGCCTCTTGGCTGCATCTCTGATCAGTCTTCTCCTTGTATGAGCTGAAAGTTTAGAGGGACGGCCAGGTCTTGGTAGATTTGCAGTGGTCTGATACTCCTTCCATTTCAATATTATCGCTTGCACAGTGCTCCTTGGGATGTTTAAAGCTTGGGAAATATTTTTGTATCCAAATCCGGCTTTAAACTTCTTCACAACAGTATCTCGGACCTGCCTGGTGTGTTCCTTGTTCTTCATGATGCTCTCTGCGCTTTTAACGGACCTCTGAGACTATCACAGTGCAGGTGCATTTATACGGAGACTTGATTACACACAGGTGGATTGTATTTATCATCATTAGTCATTTAGGTCAACATTGGATCATTCAGAGATCCTCACTGAACTTCTGGAGAGAGTTTGCTGCACTGAAAGTAAAGGGGCTGAATAATTTTGCACGCCCAATTTTTCAGTTTTTGATTTGTTAAAAAAGTTTGAAATATCCAATAAATGTCGTTCCACTTCATCATTGTGTCCCACTTGTTGTTGATTCTTCACAAAAAAATACAGTTTTATATCTTTATGTTTGAAGCCTGAAATGTGGCAAAAGGTCGCAAAGTTCAAGGGGGCCGAATACTTTCGCAAGGCACTGTATGTTTTAGTAAGATTGGATTTTTTGCATTTATAGCAATGGCTATCAACTGTACTGCAGGGATAGAACTTAAGTCACAGAAAATGTAGGTTGTAGTGGCAGATGCAGAGAGAAATTTGGGTGTACGAGACTTGATGTCAGAGTTACAGGGTGTGTTGTGTAGTGGTGTCCTGTCTTTTAAGGCTTTTGGCCTGAGGTAGGACTTGATAGATTAAATAGTGGAGTAGGGTGGTGGGTTTTCGTTGAGTGTAGGGTTAGATGGTAGGGTTTTGTTAATTTATTTTTCAAGCAAAGCATAAGGGTATATATATACTCCAGTCTAGTAGGTGGCGGTAATACAACAAAATTGAATGCCAACTGCCCTTAAACCAAAGAAGAAGAAGAAGTTGTTGTACAGAGAACACACGAGTGTGGCGTTGGAGATTAAAGAAGCAGGCAAAAAGCTAACATATTTACTAGCTTGGTTTCCTGCTAAAATCGCCATTCGCTGAAGAAAATATGTAAGTAACTTACTTTAAATGACCAATGTGTGCATTGTTTATATACAGTTAAACAGAGCCTAATCACTGTGGAAAGAATTGTGGTTAAATTTGGCTAGCTGGCTGGCTGGTTAACGATAGTGTATGATGACCTAACGTTACTAGCGATAGTAACTACTGTAGCTAGCTAACCATAATAAACCTAGGAACTTATCAGCCAACAAGCTAATACATATTGCCTTTGGCCACTTCATGTAAAACAGTTTTCCACTTTGTTAGCAGCTAACTGTTGGTCTAAATTAACGTTAGTTTGGTCAAGTCTCAATCATCATCATCTCGATCAACAATGTTTGAATTGCTTGGAGTTTAACTCTGTTAACAATAAGTATCCTCAATAATCCTTCCAGGAGCCTGTTAAATAAACCCAAGTCTGAGATGACTCCTGAGGAGCTCCAGAAGCGGGAGGAGGAGGAGTTTAATACTGGGCCCCTGTCTGTGCTCACCCAGTCTGTCAAAAACAACACACAGGTCCTCGTCAACTGCCGAAACAACAAGAAGCTGCTTGGCCGTGTCAAGGCATTTGACAGGTATTTATGTAGCTAGGCCACTGTATTTTCCACAAGCCGACAAATCCACTATAATTGAGAATTTCAATAAGCATTTCTCTACGGCTGGCCATGCTTTCCACCTGGCAACCCCTACCCAGGTCAACTGCCCAGCACCCTCCACAGCAACCCGCCCAAGCCCCCACCATTTCTCCTTCACCCATATCCAGATAGCTGATGTTGTGAAAGAGCTGCAAAATCTGGACCGCTACAAATCCGCCGGGCTAGACAATCTGGACCCTCTCTTTCTAAAATTATCTGCCGAAATTGTTACAACCCCTATTACTAGCCTGTTCAACCTCTCTTTCGTATCGTCTGAGATTCCCAAAGATTGGAAAGCTACCGCGGTCATCCCCCTCTTCAAAGGGGGAGACACTCTAGACCCAAACTGCTACAGACCTATATCTATCCTACCCTGCATCTCTAAGGTATTCGAAAGCCAAGTTAACAAAACGATTACTGACCATTTTGAATCACATCGTACCTTCTCCGCTATGCAATCTGGTTTCCAAGCTGGTCATGGGTTCACCTCAGCCACGCACAAGGTCCTTAATGATATCATAACCGCCATCGATAAGAGACATTACTGTGCAGCTGTATTCATCGACCTGGCCAAGGCTTTCGACTCTGTCAATCACCACATTCTTATTGGCAGACTCAACAGCCTTGGTTTCTCAAATGATTGCCTTGCCTGGTTCACCAACTACTTCTCTGATAGAGCTCAGTGTGTCAAATCGGAGGGCCTGTTGTCCGGACCTTTGGCAGTCTCTATGGGGGTGTCACAGGGTTCAATTCTCGGGCTGACTCTCTTCTCTGTATACGTCAATGATGTTGCTCTTGCTGCTGGTGATTCTCTGATCTACCTCCACGCAGACGACACCATTCTGTATACTTCTGGCCCTTCTTTGGACATTGTGTTAACTAACCTCCAGACGAGCTTCAATGCCATACAACTCTCCTTCCGTGGCCTCCAACTTGCTCTTAAACGCAAATAAAACTAAATGCATGCTATTCAACCAATCATTGCCCGCACCTGCCCGCCCATCCAGCATCACTACTCTGGACGGCTCTGACTTAGAATACGTGGATAACTACAAATACCTAGGTGTCTGGCTAGACTGTAAACTCTCCTTCCAGACTCACATTAAGCATCTCCAATCAAAAATGTAATCTAGAATTTGCTTCCTATTTCGAAACAAAGCTTCCTTCACTCATGCTGCCAAACATACCCTCGTAAAACTGACCATCCTACCGATCCTTGACTTCGGCGATGTCATCTATAAAATAGCCTCCAACACTCTACTCAGCAAACTGGATGTAGTTTATCACAGTGCCATCCGTTTTGTCACCAAAGCCCCATATACTACCCACCACTGCGACCTGTACGCTCTCGTTGGCTGGCCCTCGCTTCATACTTGTCGCTAAACCCACTGGCTACAGGTTATCTTCAAGTCTCTGCTTCGCTGGTCACCATAGCAGCACCCACTCGTAGCACGCGCTCCAGTAGGTATATCTCACTGGTCACCCCCAAAGCCAATTCCTCCTTTGGTCGCCTTTCCTTCCAGTTCTCTGCTGCCACTGACTGGAACGAACTGCAAAAATCACTGAAGCTGGAGATTCCCATCTCCCTCATTAGCTTTAAGAACCAGCTGTCAGAGCAGCTCACAGATCACTGCACCTGTTCATAGCCCATCTGTATACAGCCCATCTATCTACCTCATCCACATACTGTATTTATTTATTTTGCTCCTTTTGCACCACAGCATCTCTACTTGCACATCCATCTTTTGCACATCTACCATTCCAGTGTTTAATTGCCATATTGTAATTACTTCGCCACCATGGCCTATTTATTGCCTTAACTCCCTTATTTGACTTAATTTGCACTCACTGTATATAGACTTTGTTTTCTACTGTATTATTGACTGTATGTTTTGTTTATTCCATGTGTAACTCTGTGTTGTTGTATGTGTCGAACTGCTTTGCTTTATCTTGGCCAGGTCGCAGTTGCAAATGAGAACTTGTTCTCAACTAGCTTACCTGGTTAAATAAAGGTGAAATAAAAAACATAAAAAAAATAGTTGGGAAGTCATCAATTGGAGTTATATGGTTAACCACAAATGTCCAACAAATACAGACACAAGATAATGTGTGCATTTTGTTATCACATGTTACCCATATCCCCCCCAAAGACCCCCCAAAGACTTGATTCTTAATGCTTTTTTGGTTAACTGTATACATTTGTATTCCCCTCTCAATGCAGACACTGCAACATGGTCCTGGAGAATGTGAAGGAGATGTGGACAGAAGTGCCCAAGAGTGGCAAGGGCAAGAAGAAGTCCAAACCAGTAAACAAGGACCGTTACGTCTCCAAGATGTTTCTGAGAGGAGACTCCGTGATCGTGGTGCTGAGAAACCCCCTCATCACAGGGAAATAGACTGTTAATTTGCCCACTTCACCTGTCTTTGTCAAAGAGATGATGGCAGGCAGTGGATGGGCTGTCATTATGTGAAAATAATGTTTTTTGTTTTGGAACCGAGAGGAATCTGAGCTGTGTGTTTAGAATTGAATGTGAGAAAATGATACCAAGTTCACACTTTGGATTGCTGATTAAGATTATTCCTGACGTTCTATTTTGTTTAGGGCGCTAATTTAGTTTTTCATTTTAATAATAAAAGACGAGAAGTATGGTATTCAGTGTTGTGAATACGTCTACACACTCTTAGAACATAGCCAGATGTATTCTCTACTGTATCTCAAATAGTTTCAGGCTCGAAAGCAAGGGATATGTTGGGATGAACAGAACTCTGACTCTTGACTTCTCTCTTTCTCTCCTCCTCCTCTCCATCCTCTCACTCTCCTCTAGCCTGTTTCCCCAGGCAGAAGCTTGGGTGTCAGTGTTGATTTCAGGTGGCAGCGCTCAATATGCGACAAACTGCCGTTTAAAGAACCATGCATTATAGATGAGACCAGATGTGCTGACTGTCACTTCACACCCTGCTCTGCGTTCTCCGTATCATCTTGTCTCTTCGCTGCGACTCACCCCATCCTGACCACTTTGTTAGCTAATTGTCTCAATAGCATATTTATTTCTTCTCAAACAGTTGGCACTTAAACCAGTGCGGTTAACTTGGGGCTTGAGTGCCCGTCCCAAGGTTATTTGCCAGTAAGTGGCATACTGTACAGTGCTTTTCGGAAAGTATTCAGACCTCTTGATTGTTACGTTCAAGCCCTATTCCCCCCTCCCTCAATCTCCACACAATACCCCATAATTAAAAAGCAAAAACATGTTTAGACATTTTGCAAGTTTATTAAAAAGAAAAAACATCACATTTACAGACCCTCAGACCCTTTACTCAGTACTTTGTTGAAGCACCTTTGGTAGTGATTACAGTCTTCTTGGGTATGATGCAACAAGCTTGGTACACCTGTATTTGGGGAGTTTCTCCCATTCTTCTCTGCAGATCCTCTCAAGCTCTGTCAGGTTGGATGGGGAGCGACGCTATACAGCTATTTTCAGGTCTCTCCAGGGATGTTTGATCGGGTTCAAGTCCGGACTCTGGCTGGGCCACTCAAGGGCATTCAGAGACTTGTCCCGAAGCCACTCCTGCATTGTCTTGGCTGTATGCTAAAGGTCGTTGTGCTGTTGGGAGGTGAAACTTTGCCCCAGTCTGAGGTCCTGAGCACTCTGGAGCAGGTTTTCAACAAGGATCTCTCTGTACTTTGCTCTGTTAATCTTTCCCTCAATTCTGACTAGTCTCCCAGTCCCTGCTGCTGAAAAACATCCCCACAGCATGATGCTGCCACCACCATGCTTCACCGGCGGGATGGTGCCAGGTTTCCTCCAGACGTGAAGCTCGGCATTCAGGACAAAGAGTTCAATCTTGATTTCATCAGACCAGAGAATCTTGTTTCTCATGGCCTGAGAGTCCTTTAGGTGCCTTTTGGCAAACTCCAAGTGGGCTGTCATGTGCCTTTTACTGGCAGCAGCATACCACCCTGCATACCACTGCTGGCTTGCTTCTGAAGCTAAGCAGGGTTGGTCCTGGTCAGTTCCTGGATAGGAGACCAGATGCTGCTGGAAGTGGTGTTGTAGGGCCAGTAGGAGGCACTCTTTCCTCTGGTGTAAAAAAAGATCCCAATGCCTCAGGGCAGTAATTGGGGACACTGCCCTGTGTAGGGTTCTGTCTTTCGGATGGGAAGTTAAACGGGTGTCCTGACTCTCTGAGGTCATTAAAGATCCCATGGCATTTAGGGGTGTTAACCCTGGTGTCCTGGCTAAATTCCCAATCTGGCTATCAAACCATCATGGTCACCTAATAATCCCCAGTATACAATTGGCTCATTCATCCCCCTCCTCTCCCCTGTAACTATTCCCCAGGTCGTTGCTGCAAATGAGAATGTGTTCTCAGTCAACTTACCTGGTAAAATAACAGATAAATAAAAATAAAGGAGTGGCTTCTGTCTGGCCACTACCATAAAGGCCTGATTAGTGGAGTGCTGCAGAGATGGTTGTCCTTCTGGAAGGTTCTCTCATCTCCACAGAGGAACTCTGGAGCACTGTCAGTGACCATCGGGTCCTTGGTCACCTCCATGACAAAGGCCCTTCTCCCCCGATTGCTCAGTTTGGCTGGGCGGCCAGCTCTAGGAAGAGTCTTAACGGTTCCAAACTTCTTCCATTTAAGATCTTAAATGCTGCAGAAATGTTTGGTACCCTTCCACAGAGCTAGTTTTCTGTCTCGGAGCTCTATGGACAATTCCTTCGACCTCATGGCTTGGTTTTTGCTCCGACTTTGCACTGTCAGCTGTGGGACCATATAAAGACCAGTGTGTGCCTTTCCAAAACATGTCTAATCAATTTAATTTTACCACAGGGGGAGTCTCATCAAATTGTAAAAACATCTCAAGGATGGTCAATGGAAACCGGATGCATCTGAGCTCAATTTCGAATACTTACGTAAATAAGGTATTTCTGTTATTTTTAATACATTTGCAAAAATGTCTAAACCTTTTTTCTCTTTGTCATTAAGGGGTATTGTGTGTGTGTTGATGAGGATTTTAGAATAAGGCTGTAATGTAACAAAGTGTGGAAAAAGTCAATGGGTCTGAATACTTTCCAAATGCAATGTATGTGCAAGAGCACAATCATTCTCATTTTGCAGGACTCTTTTAAATAATCTGTTGTCTGAATTAAGACTGTGCATGGTTCTTTAGGTTTGTTCAAAGGTCACAAAGTATTCCCTGCTGGGCATAAAGAGTAGCAGTTAGTTATACATAAATCTCATTATGTCTTATTGATTGACATCCCCTAAACTTGAGTCCCAGAGGAGGAGGGACATGAACATTGTTGAGGAATTTTGCCAAATGCTTCCTCTTCCCCAAAATAACCAGGTAATTTTCTGGAAGCTATTTGTTTGCTTTTCCCATCCTGAATGTTGTGATGTTGATACCATTTTAATTTAAGTTTAATTGAATGTGCTTTGGAATTTAAATATGTTTGCAGAGCAGTCAGAAGCCAGATGGGAATCTCACAGTTACCTATATGCATCTTAGTCTATATCTCACTGTCTTGTGTTGATTCCTATTCCATATTTTCCATTGAGGCGAGTCCTCTTATAGATGACTATAACTATTGTTGTGCTTCTCTAGTCCCATAGCTACTTCAGTCTTACTCATGGCACTGCATCACACATGTTCTTTTGAGAGTTTTCCCATGCTCTTTTTGGCCCACCCAGTCTTTCCAACCCTGGGGCTGTCCTCCAGGTCTCCCACATATGAGGGAACATATCTTGGGCAAATACATCCTCTTCATGCCCCCCACCCCCTCTCCCTGTTAAATTGCTCGCCCTAAGGGCCACTGCACCTGTGGTATCTCTTTGTGTGGGGGGCAGTTCTCTGTAACTGATTTACAGCCCTCAGGTGAAGCCTTCTGGGATGTGTGTGTCAGAGAGAGAGGAAGAAGGAACTTAAAACGAACTTGGATAAAACTCAAACTAACCCCCCTCATCCTTGTCTTTGTAATCTGTAGGCCAACTCATTATTTTCCTGATCAGAGATGGGAGAAACATTCCTATTTCTCTTTTTTTGGTCTCTGTCTGCAGCAGTTCGTGTTAGCACCAATAATACAGTATTTTCAATCTCTTGAGTGTTCTGTTTCGTGAAAAGCATGTGAAATGGCTAGCTTAGTTAGCGGTGTTGCGCGCTACCAGCGTTTCAATCGGTGACGTCACTCGCTTTGAGACCTTGAAGTAGTGGTTCCCCTTCCTCTGCAAGGGCTGCGGCTTTTGTGGAGGGATGGGTAATGATGCTTCGTGGGTGTCAGTTGATGTGTGCAGAGGGTCCCTGGTTTGGTCGCGGGGACGGACTAAAGTTATACTGTTACACACACCTATTCATTCATTCCTAATGAGTTATATAAAAGGGTGCCATGTGTCTTTACGCATGAGTGAGACTTCTTGAGTCTATTTCCCTCCAGATTTTGGGGTGTGACTCTTCAACAGGAAGGAGGATGTTTTATTCAGTAGGCAGCTGGAGCAGAAGGCGCGATAAGAGGGGAAGTGTGATTATGATAGCGATCGGCCATGCATCGATACTCTCCCCTCCGCGCAACGCGACACCCTCATCCAGCGTGCGGCTCACACTCGCCATCGATCTTGCCTGGTAACCCGAACCGCTGCAGTTTGTTTCCAAGCAGATCCATGGTCGGGGTATCAGTGCCACGAGGCATGTGGAGAAAGAGTGACAGAGTATAAACTCTGTAAACAGCAGTGGAGGCTGCTGAGGGGAGGACGGCTCAACATAATGGTTGGAACGGAGCAAAAGGAATATTTGATACCACATATTCTGCTCCAGCCATTACCACGAGCCAGTCCTCCCCAATAAAGGTGCCACCAACCTACTGTGACATACACAAACACACTTGAGGTCACCTCATCCCAGTGAAAGAAAATATGCTGCTACCCCACACATCATTTAATATTTTTTTATTTAATTAGGCCTACATATAGGAGTTTTAATACAAATACATCACATACTGTATGTTATTGGCAGACTAAAGGGAAATGTGGATATACAATGTGTACTGGTACATGGACATGCCAGTTATGTTGAGCTGCTTGCTATGTGTTCTTTTTCCTGATAAATCAGATAAGGGCGCAACTATAGACTACATAGCAACAAATATGGTTTACGTATACAAACTGACTGGAATTTTCTCAAACAAAATTGTAGGCTACACTTATCAATATTAAAACATAAAATCATTCTCTTAATAAAAACAGGTAGTATCTTCCGCCATCTAACGGCGTATATTAGTACTGTATTTTGTTTGACCGGCCAGTAGAGGGCGTGCTTAAACTTTAACTACTGCAGGCTACATGAGTGCAAAATGCTGAGCAACACTCAATACCTGTCAAACACCACCAGTCTACAGACCGAGCAAACAGTTGAAGAGGGACAAACCGCTAAGGTTTGATAAAGAAAGAAAAAAGAAAAAATTACGAGTTTCAGCTCTAAATCCTCCTTAACATAGACCTATCTTCTTCCACTGTGCTGTGACTTACATATTTGTGCCTTAGGTCTTCCTCCCCATTTCCTCTAGTAGAGGTCAGAGACCTAGTCGGCTCATTTGGGCTACATTTCTTTAGCTTCCCTCAGCCTGGCGACTGGCCCAGATCTCTCTACCCCCCCCCCCCCCCCCCCCTCTCTCTCTCCCGCTCTCCTGTCCTCCAAACACACACACTATTTTTCATAAGAGAATGTTATCTATTATGCACAGTGAAATCCATGACCCATATTAATCCTTATTAAATTGATTAGTACTCAACCCCTTGCCTCCACCACCATTCACATTGTTTTCCAGACTAAGTTTCAATCTCTTCTCCTCTCATTTTTTGCTACTGTCTTATAATGCAGTAAACTAGATTCCTGTTTACATAACCCCTAAAAAGAGGGCACAAACGCTCTCTCTCTCTCTCTAAACTGAGTTTACTAGGTAAATACTATTTTGTTTGAGAAAATTCCAGTCAGTATATATAAACTATATTTGTTGCTACCTTAATCTAACTCTCATATTATCTAATCACTTGTCCAAGTCCAACAGGTCCCATGTGAAACTGTGCAAAAGTGCAAAGAATCCTAACAATACAGCACAGTCTACTTTTATTTTTTTTACCTTTATTTAACTAGGCAAGTTAAGAACAAATTCTTATTTTCAATGACAGCCTAGGAACAGTTGGTTAAGTGCCTGTTCAGGGACAGAATGACAGATTTGTACTTTGTCAGCTTGGAGGATTTGAACTTGCAACCTTCTGGTTACTAGTCCAACGCTCTAACCACTAAGCTACCCTGCCGCCCCAACTTCTAGGTGAACCACTTTCTGGGAGTAGAGGGACCGTCTTTGACACACACATTTTCATTTTCTCACCAGTTTCCCACAAAATGACATGCTTGGATGGGGAAAATGTGATTATATAATTAACATGAGTTTATATAATTTCTTGAAAATGTGTACTCTATTTTTGGGTGCAGTTTCAGTAGTGGCCAGCAGACAGCAGATTGAATGGAGGGAGCTCAAATTGTGTGACAGGCTGACAGTTGCTCTGTAGACAGCTGCCGTGTGTGTTCAGGCCTACCAGTGCTTCAGATGTTTACACATGCCATTGAGACATAATGCAGTCCTTCCTCTTCTGCTCCAGTTCCCTCTCCCCCATAAGGAGAAAAATGCTACAGTATTGCTCAAGAAGTTTTAGGAATGCAGTGCAAGATATCATGGTGGTGACAGCACTGTATAATTCGCTATATTCTTTCCCATTATCTTCCTCCTTCATTGTGTATGAAGTTAGAAGGCCTGTGGTGGTGGCAGGTAGCCTAGCGGTTAGAGCCAGTAAACAAAATGTTGCCAGTTTGAATACCTGAGCTGGCAGGGTGAAAAATTTGTCAATGTGCCCTTGAGCAAGCCACATAACCATAATTTGCTCCAGGGGCACAGCACTACTATGCCTGACCTACACAGTTCACTGCACCTATGTGGCAATATACATATTTGTTTTTGCCTACATACAGTCTACAACTAGTTTCTTAAACTATTTGTTGTCTCACCACTATTCACGTTATGTGCACAACGTTGATTATAGGGCAGTCTTGTTCAGTCCAACAGGCCTATGTTGCTTAAATAATGATAAATACAGTTTGTTCCCAACTTTCTATCAACCTTGAATATCCGAATTAGAGTTATGCCTTTCAACCACTAGGGAATGGCGTGGTGTGGATTTTTTTCAAAGGTTAGTGCAATCCGGCATCCTTGGGACATGGACATCACTCCCAAAAGCCGTTTTAAAATGTCCACTTCATTGGGACGTACCACTGATCCCAGATAGCAAGGACCTATTTTCTAACTACAGAGAGGAGGGGCCGGTGAACATGGAATGAAAACCTACTTCGAGTTAAACACCAACGCAATTACGTAGACCAGGACGAAGGTTCACAGCATTACCGATCAAGAGGAGTTCCCACTTTGAGAAAAATAAGAAAGAGACTTTAGTTTGTCCTGGCACGGTTTATGGTAGCCTGTTTAGAAAGGAGAGATGAGTCTCGGATCCTGATTGGAGTTGACAAGCGCGCTCCACTACTGTATCCAGCCTTTCAACCCCTCTCCGAAACCAGGAAATCGTCGAGGTGTGCTTATCTTTATCTTGCTTGTGGATCGTAGGCTACCCCTTTGCGGGTAGATCCATGTGTATCTCGCCGATATCGTCGTTTTTTATTTAATTGTTTTGCTTTTGAACCCGGGCTCAGATCTGAAGC
Organism: Oncorhynchus mykiss; assembly: GCF_057628025.1. Classification (NCBI taxonomy): domain Eukaryota; kingdom Metazoa; phylum Chordata; class Actinopteri; order Salmoniformes; family Salmonidae; genus Oncorhynchus; species Oncorhynchus mykiss. The sequence goes on along the minus strand of NC_143045.1, from coordinate 22,371,538 downwards.
CGAAAAAACTGCATCGGAGTGGATCTCTCTTCTCGCCTAACAATGAGGTAAAGCGGGTCAAATCGGATCGGTCTGTTCATTGTGTTTATTTTGTTTTGGAACTACAATACAACAGTTTTGTGCGCTTGTAGTGCTCGCGCATGGACGGTGCGAGTTTTTGTTTGGAGTCTATCACATGATTTATCATGTAACACCGATAGATCTCGAACTGTTTCGGTAGTCTAGTTTGGACTCAAGATAGACATGTCATTATTAAAGTGACCGCCAGACTAGACCAACTTGTTTCAATGTAGAATACCTAATACAATGTTTCACTTTGTAGCCCAGTTGAGCCCAGATAGCCCAGATAAGTGCAAGCTAGAGCGCGGTGTCTGTCTGGTGTCAGTCAAAAATGTATATGACTCTGTCCTCTTGTCATACAGTAGTAGCCTGTTGCTCTGTCATAGTTGAACATATTGTTTAGTGGCCTAATTCCAGTACATTAGGCCCAGAGGGCATTAGAGCGGGTCATTTGTACTTTACTTGAATGGCAATTTGTGTCCCATAGTGATTTAGGTTTATCATGGAATCAAGATTTATTGTGGCCTATTTGGGAAATGGGACGCTGCTATCTGTAATGGTGCCCTGTGGTTGAGCACTCTGTGTAAGCTAGGCATGGAGCTGTCTGGTCAGCTGGCTTGCGGTATAACACCACGTATCCATGCAAGGTCTCTATTTTTTTTCCCTCTGGTAGTTGGCCAACCAGGGTTGTACACGGAACCAAATTGCACCGAGCATGGAACACTCTAGTCTACACATTCCACATCCTGTTGAAGCTTGTGCAGTTGGCAATTACATGCTTTGAAGCAGACACTGGTTAGGCTTTTCTGGAATGTTTAATTTTTAAATATTTTTTTATTCAAACACAAAGGCCCCTCGCATATGACCTGGGCACATGTACATTTGTATACTCTTACTCTATCCACAATGTATATTTGCAGTGTTTCCATAACCTGTGCAACAAGTTCTTTATCTTTAACCAATCTTGAATCACTCACTGCTTTTGTAAAATCTAGTTGGGCAAGTAAGGCCTTATTGTTTTTAACCTGTTGCTGATCACTTCGGTTTACTTTGTTAAAACCAACACTGACCTCTAAGCCTACTAAATTCATGGGCTCCGGCCCCACCTAAAGAGGTCATGTCATTTACCTTGCTTACATAATGTAATGTTGTCGGTCACATCCAGTTCATTGTCCTCCAGCATAATCTACCGTATTTGAATGTTGACACAGAAATGCAACCAACTGGTTAAATGTTCCATGGTTTCTCCCAATATAGGTAGGCCTAGCCCTAGATCCTGAGCTGACCCAAATCTAATACATAGAAACCTCAGTCAATACATCCAAGGCAGTTTGTTACATGTTCTCTGTCCACCCTGGCTTTGCATACATTCTCCCTATAAACATAATCAGCTGAGCCTTTCTGGCCAGTTTCCTCCATGTTTCTCTCTGACTGTATGCACACTGACACACAGGAAATAAATTAGTCTTCATTAATGGCAGCTGGAGGATTCATTGTTATCAAAGTGACGCCTGCTGTGACTCGCTCCAGGTGTCTGGTACTAACTGACTCCCCCTTGGGCTGGGCTAGCATACAGTAGACCTACACAGGACACCCTTCAAGTGTAAGGTGGTTGTGAAACATGCCACATTTGATCTAACAAGTCATTCCATGCGCTGTGTTGAAACCAAATCAAATTTTATGTCACATGTGCCAAATACAACAGGTGTAGGTAGACGTTATGGTGAAATGCTTACTTACCATGGTTGGAGTCAATTTGAATTGAAGACAGTCAATTTTGAAAGTAAACAGAAATTACAATTCAACAATTTAAAAAAAAAAGGGAATTAGTTTTCAATGTACTTTTCAGTTTCTTGAGAAGTCAAACTTTTTATTTCAGAAGTTTAAACATTTCAGAATTTTAAATTCAAATCACTTCCTGAATTGACTGCCTTCCATTTGAGTTAAGCTCAACACGGTTACTTACACCATATATAAAAAAAGTATATGGACACGTCTTCAAATTAGTGGATTTGGCTATTTCAGCCACAACCGTTGCTGACAGGTGTATAAGATTGAGCACACAGCCATGCAATCTCCAGAGACAAACATTGGCAGTAGAATGGCCTTACTGAAGAGCTCAGTGATGTTCAACGTGGCACCGTCATAGGATGCTACCTTTCCAACAAGTCAGTTTGTTAATTTCTGCCCTGCTAAAGATGCCCCGGTCAACTGTAAGTGCTGTTATTGTGAAATGGAAACATCTAGGAGCAACAACGGCTCAACCGAGAAGTGGTAGTCCACACAAGCTCACAGAACGGGATCGCAGAGTGCTGAAGCGCATAACGTGTAAAAATTGTCTGTCCTCGGTTGCAACACTCACTACCAAGTTCCAAACTGCCTCTTGAAGAACTGTTTGTCGGGAGCTGCATAAAATAGGTTTCCATGGCTGAGCAGCTGCTCACAAGCCTCAGATCACCGTGTACAATGCAAAATGTCAGCTGGAGTGGTGTAAAGCTAGCCACCATTGGACTCAGTGGAAACATGTGCTTGGGTCAGTTGAGGTAATATGTACATGTAGGTAGAGTTAGTGACTATGCAAAGATTATAAACAGAGAGCAGCAGCAGTGTAAAAGAGGGTTCTGGGTAGTCCTTTGATTAGCTGTTGAGGAGTCTTATTGCTTGGGGGTAGAAGCTGTTAAGAAGCCTTTTGGACCTCGAATTGGTGCACCTTTACCGCTTGCCATGCAGTAGCAGAGAGAACAGTCTATGACTAGGGTGGCTGGAGTCTTTTAATTTTTTGGGCCTTCCTCTGACACCGCCGAGTATATAGGTCCTGGATGGCAGGAAGCTTGGCCCCAGTGTAGTACTGGGCCGTATGCACTACCCTCTGTAGTGCCTTGCTGTCCGAAGCCGAGTAGTTGCCATACCAGGCAGTGATGCAACCAGTCAGGATGCTCTTGATGGTGCAGATGTAGAACCTTTTGCCGATCTGAGGACCTATGCCAAATATTTTCAGTCTCCTGAGGGGGAAAATACTTTGTTGTGCCCTCTTCACGACTGTCTTAGTGTGTTTGGACCATGTTAGTTTTGTTGGTGACGTGGACACCAAGGAATTTGAAGCTCTCAACCTGTTCCACTACAGCCCCGTTGATGAGGATGGGGGCGTGCTCGGTCCTCCTTTTCCTGTAGTCCACAATCGTCTCCTTTGTCTTGATCACATTGAGGGAGAGGTTGTTGTCCTGGCACCACATGACCAGGTCTCTGACCTCCTCCCTATAGGCTGTCTCATTGTTGTCGGTAATCAGGCCTACCACTGTTGTGTCGTTGGCAAACTTGATTGTGTTGGAGTCGTGCCTGGCCTTGCAGTCATGAGTGAACAGGGTGTACAGGAGGGGACTGAGCACGTACCCCTGAGGGGCCCCTGTGTTAAGGATCAGTATGGCGGATGTGTTGTTACCTACCCTTACCACCTGGGAGCGGCCCGTCAGGAAGTCCAGGATCCAGTTGCAGAGGGAGGTGTTAAATCCAAGGGTCCTTAGTTTAGTGATGAGCTTCGAGGGCATTATGGTCTTGAACGCTGAGCCGATGCCAGGAGAACGCTACCTGCCCCAAAGCATAGTGGCAACTGTAAAGTTTGGTGGATGAGGAATAATGGGGCTGTTTTTCATGGTTCGGGCTAGGCCCCTTAGTTCCAGTGAAGGGAAATCATCTTAACTCTCAGCATACACTGACATTCTAGATGATTCTGTGCTCCCAACTTTCAGCATGACAATGTCCCTGTGCACAAAGTGAGGTCCACACAGAAATGGTTTGTCGAGATCTGTGTGGAAGAACTTGATTGGCCTGCACAGAGTCCTGACCTCAACCCCATCGAACTCCTTTGGGATGTATTGGAACGCAGACTACGAGACACTCACTAATGCTCTTGTGGCTGAATGGAAGCAAGTCCCCGCAGCAATGTTCCAACATCTAGTGGAAAGCCTTCCCAATAGAGTGGAGGCTCTTGTTGCATGCAAGGGGAGGACGAACTCCATATTAATGGCCATGATTTTGGAATGTGATGTTCAGTGAGCAGGTGTCCACATACCTTTGGTCATGTAAGGTACAAGCTCTTTCCCAATGATGCAGAGTTAAAGAAGAATAGACAATATCAATAGGCAGGGGTTTATTTATTTCACCTTTATTAAACCAAGTAGGCCAGTTGAGAACAAGTTCTCATGTACAACTACGACCTGGCCAAGATAAAGCAAAGAAGTGCGACAAAAACAACAGAGTTACACATAAACAAACGTACAGTCAATAACACAATAGAAACATCTATGTACAGTGTGTGCAAATGTAGGGAGGTAAGGCAATAAATAGGCCATAGAGGCAAAATAATTACAATTTAACATTAACACCGGAGTGATAGCTGTGCAGATGATGTGCAAGTAGAGATACTGGGGTGCAAAATAGAAAGAGGATAAGTAACAATATGGGGATGAGGTAGTTGGGTGTGATATTTACAGGTACAGTTATCGGTAAGCTGCTCTGACAGCTGATGCTTAAAGTTAGAGAGAGAGATATGACTCCAGCTTCAGTGATTTTTTTTTTTGTTGCAATTTGTTCCAGTCATTGGCAGCAGAGAACTAGAAGGAAAGGCGGCCAAAGGCAGTGTTGGCTTTAAGTGACTAGGCAACAGGATATACTACACTGGGCTGGCAGGTGGTTAGAGCGTTGGACTAGTAACCGAAAGGTTGCAAGATCAAATCCCCGAGCTGACAAGGTAAAAATCTGTCAGTCTGCCCCTGAAGGCAGTTAACCAGCTGTTAGTGAAAGTAATAGTTTGTTCTTAGCTGACTTGCCTAGTTAAATAAAGGTAAAATATATACTGTATGCTTTCATTCTCTCCACACTGAGCAAAAAAAACGTATTTTTTTCTTCAACATTTTAGTCACTCTTCTCCAGAGCGACTTACAGGAGCAATTAGGGTTAAATGTCTTGCTCGATTACTGGCCCAACTCTCTTAACCTCTAGGCTACCTGGCGCCTTGTGTGTTTAGAGTAATAAAAGGCTGCTCTCATCAGTTTTTAAAATGTTCCCCTTTCACTCTCCATGCTGAGCACATGTAGTATTGATCTACTTAAAAGCAAGAACACCGATTTCTGACTCACCTACAGTCTCCTTTTATTTCTCTCACATCATTCTTTGTCTGCCTGACTGTATTGAAATGAGCTATGGAGGCCTGACTGGAAGAGCTATGGAGGCCTGACTGGAAGGGCTATGGAGGCCTGACTGGAAGGGCTATGGAGGCCTGACTGGAAGGGCTATGGAGGCCTGACTGGAAGGGCTATGGAGGCCTGACTGGAAGGGCTATGGAGGCTTGACTGTATTGAAATGAGCTATTTAGGCCTGACTGTATTGAAATGAGCTATGGAGGCCTGACTGGAAGAGCTATGGAGGCCTGACTGGAAGAGCTATGGAGGCCTGACTGGAAGAGCTATGGAGAGGCCTGACTGGAAGGGCTTTGGAGAGGCCTGACTGGAAGGGCTATGGAGAGGCCTGACTGGAAGGGCTATGGAGAGGCCTGACTGGAAGGGCTATGGAGAGGCCTGACTGGAAGGGCTATGGAGAGGCCTGACTGGAAGGGCTATGGAGAGGCCTGACTGGAAGGGCTATGGAGAGGCCTGACTGGAAAGGCTATGGAGAGGCCTGACTGGAAAGGCTATGGAGAGGCCTGACTGGAAAGGCTATGGAGAGGCCTGACTGGAAGGGCTATGGAGAGGCCTGACTGGAAGGGCTATGGAGAGGCCTGACTGGAAGGGCTATGGAGAGGCCTGACTGGAAGGGCTATGGAGAGGCCTGACTGGAAGCCGGTGGCTAGTGCAGACTCACAGGGAGGGTATTCCACTTGCTACCCTCCCGTCCCCCTCTACCATCATCAGTGATATTTTGACCCTGTCACCCCTGGTTGAAGAGTCAGGAGCTATTATGCCTGATGTTTAGGTGTTTGTCTAACTTTGTCTCCGTTTGACAGTCATTAGTAACATTCATTGCCTTAATCATGTAGTTAAGAATTTTATGGCACAACGTTGTTGTGTATTTGTCATCACTAATCATTTGGTGTATGTCAGTATGGTGATTTTAATGTAAACTATTTCCATAATTCCTTTGTTCATGGAAGTACATTCAGGTGGGTTCCCTGTACAAAAATCATTGGGATTCTCCCTCACCACAATGAGATGTGTGTGATTAGTATTCACCCAAAAATTGTTTGCGCATCATTTATACATTAACACTGAATGTCGCTGTGGCCGTGCAATCTGTGCCATGCATTATCACAAGCTTTTCCATTTAACGCTGCTGGCCTTTTATGTCAACACCTGATCACCACTGCCCCATAACAATTTACCCCCATCGGTGCTCCTTGTTCTAGGGCAAATAAATAGGCCTTTATGTGGGGGCCTGCCTTGGGATTAGAAGCAGTGCACAATGTACAAAACCTTCTATTGTCTCAATAGTGCCAAATCCAGTTTCCTTGGTGGTTGTTGTGGGTTCTATTACTAAGCATCTAGATTACAATATCCCCCCTCCTTGTTCAGAGGTGTTACTCAAACGTATACAGTCTAGGCGTCTGTAGAATGGTGGGTAGGGCATGGTAAACCGGAAGCAACAATAGGGCTTTGTTCATTGCCACTGACAAAAGAATCCTCTACACCCTCCTATAGCATGGTATACTGACGGTGAATCAAACGCACGAGTCATATAATTAGGTACACCTCTCAACGCCAAACATATCGCAGTGTGTTGGGATAGCACTTAGCTCTGGAGCCTGCAGCCTTGCTGGCTCTGTCCTAGTGGCTAACGGCGGGTCTAATTAGCCACTACTCAGATTTGGGACACTTGTGCATATAGTGGAGGCGCGCGTGAATGAGCAAATGGAGGGTCGAGGGTAAGGGGTGATTTGGGATTCAGCCTGACACTCCCATATTTACCATTTAAGTTCCTTCCTTCCACCCTAGCTAGTATCTTTCCACACACCCATATCCCTCATTCCCAACGCTCCCAGTTTCTCCTTTTATATCCCATGTAGTGCTGCAGCTGATCCATATAGATGCTGTAGGTCAGGAGGAAACTGTGCTTTCACAGAGCCACTGTTGTCTCTGGAACAACGGTCATCATATTCTCCTTCTGGTTCCCTGGGCAGCTCCAGGCCTTGGTTGGCTTCGTCCCAACAAGCCCAGGGCATCAGCATAGCTACACAGGGTACAAATTGCACCGTCACTGTGGAGCTGTAGGTGAGCGACTAACCACTAGGCATTGGATACCATAGAATTAGGACCTAGAATAGTCATTTAATAGGATCTCTATGTTGGATACTCTAAAAGTGGTTGCTGGCCAAGGCTGAGACAGGCTGGGTCTTGTTGCAGTAGCCATGCTGTAATGATTTAATGCATGGTCAGCAACGGCTGCCATTTCTCCTTCCTCCTCTTCTCTTTCTCTCCATTCATAACTCTCTCTTCCTCCCTAGGCAAATATTAATGTCTAGTGATTCACTGTTGTTCTGAATCTGATTGCTAATGGGCACACACACACACACAGAGTAGGTTCAGAAGAGTGCCACTCCATAATGTGGCATAATGGGCATCTGTGGAGAACGGTTTTATAGTGACAGCCATCGCACTCTCTCTGTCATGTCTACTGACTTTCCCCTACAGCCATACATGAGGATGCTGAGAGTGCATTGACTGGATAAAAGCTATGTTTTGGTTGGAAAATGTATATTGAGGCTCAAGCGATGCCACTGTGGGTTAAATAGATTGGGCATCAAAAACTATTTCCTGCATGGGTGACATTTTTGTGAATGATTAGCGTAGCGACTAATCTTGTTTACCGAAACTATCAGCTTTTGTGATATCGCGGGACTGGTTGCCTCTTCAGAGCTCCCAGTTGGGTCTCTCTGTCTGATAATATCTATGTTGAATAATTCTAGGTTTTAGTAATTTGGATGCATGAATTCACTACCCATTGAAAAGGTATCGTCTCAATGGGCTGTAACTGTAGAAATGACCACCTCATTCAAAAGGTAGACTTACTGATCCTCGATCCATTGCTTCATTTTCAAGTTATAAGCATGTTCATGCATGAACTTTAGTGACCACGAGGCAAGTTGAACCGTTTTGAAGACACTGTGCATACCATCAAAGAGTAGGACAGCAACATTTGATAGATACATGATTTGATTGTGTACCAAAGATGAAAATGAGACTTCCTGTGTCTTGACCAACGTTGACCTGTTTTGAGGATCGTGATAAAGGCATTTCCACTACTACTACTCAGCATCTCTACTGAGCAAAAATATGAATGCAACAATTTCAAAGATTTTACTGAGTTACAGTTCATAAAAGGAAATCAGTCAATTGAAAAACATTTTAGGCCCTAATCTATGTATTTCACATGAATGGGCAGGGGCGCAGCCATGGGTGGGCCTGGGAGCGTGTAGTGGCCCACTTGCGGGCCAGTCCTACCCACTTTTTAAATTTTTATTTTATCTTTATTTAACTAGGCAAGTCGGTTAAGAACAAATTCTTATTTTCAATGACGGCCTAGGAACAGTGGGTTAACTGCCTGTTCAGGGGCAGAACGACACATTTTTACCTTGTCAGCTCGGGGAGTCGATCTTGCAACCTTTCGGCTACTAGTCCCAACGCTCTAACCGCGACTACCTGCCACCCCACTTGCGGGCCAGGCACACCCACTGGGGAGCCAAGCCCAGCCAATCTGAAATATATATTTTTTACCAGCAAAAGGGCTTTATTACAGACAGGAATACTCCTCCGATTCTTCAGCTGTCCAGGTGGCCGGTCTCAGACGATCCATCAGGTGACGATGCCGTATGTGGAGGTCTTGGGCTGGATGTACTGCCAAATTCTCTAAAATGATGTTGGGAGTCGGCTTATGGTAGAGAAATGAACATTAAAATCTCTGGCAACAGCTTTGGTGGACATTCCTGCAGTCAGCATGCCAATGGCACACTCCCTCAACTTGAGACATCTCTCGCATTGTGTTGTTTGACAAAACGGGACATTTGGAGTGCTGTTTTATTGTCCCCAGCACAAGGTGCACCTGTGTAATTACCATGCTGTTTAATCAGCTTATTGATTTACCACACCTGTCAGGTGGATGGATTATCTCGGCAAAGGAGAAATTCTCACTGACAGGGACTTCCACAATATTTGAGAAGCTTTTTGTGCGTATGGAACATTTCAGGGATCTTTTATTTCAGGTCATGAAACACTTTAAATGTTATATTTTTGTTCAGTGAAATGTATAGCTAATGCTAAGTGTCAAGCCAGAGGCATGCAGCACTCACAGACCTCCATAACAGTGAGTTATCAACTCAATATAGATTATCCTTCCTCGCTCCCTCTTTTTTGTGCACGGTGGGCACAGTTTCATACCCATAGCATATTCTCTGGAGATGTGGACATAGTTACATGTCTGGACAACAGATAGGGAGAGGGTGGGGAGTTTCTCTTCATCTCTCACCCCCTAATGAGGGGGATCTTCCCCGAGGGGGTTTGCCTCCTCCTCTGCCTCCTTAGCTTGTCAGGGCGGATACGCTTCGACATGTAAAAGGAATTAAGCGAACACAGAGAGGAGAGCGATGATTCGATGGTCCAAATAAGGGCATAGTGAGTGCCAGTCACAATTCCCCCCCCCCCCCCCCCCCCCCTTCCCCACAGCGCTTCAGGAGCTGGAATGCTGCTTTTGCTCCTCGGCCTCTTTCAAGTGGTCAGAGGCCTGGCCCAGACAGCCAGGGAACGTTTCCGCAACGTTGGAGAGACCTATTCCAGAGAAACTCAGGCACCGATGAGTCAGCACACAAAGAATGCTGATGCAAAGAATGCTGAGTGGTTTGAACTTGACTGAGAAAGAGAAAGTGAGAGAGTTGGTGCATAAGAGAGTCCGACACCTTCTGAGAGAGAGACAGGGAAAAAAAGATGACCAGCGTGTGTGGCTGACGGGGGAGAGACTAAAGGCAGTATCCTAAAGTCTGTGTCGCAGCATGCTAGGACCTGTGTGAGGGAGCAGGCACGCGGAAGGGAGGGAGACGGAGAGAAGGATAGAGTTAGGAAAGTTATCAGCAGTAGGCCAAGGATTACCACAGGGGCCCTGGTCCTCCTCAATCTTTAGTCTGGGGCTTCAGTAGTCAGCCAGTCGCTCCATATGGTTAGCCTCTTATAAATACCTGTACTTCAAGGGGCTGAGGTATGCAATCCATCTTTACAACTGTTTATTTGGACAGCATTAAATTACTTTGACTGTACGCTGAAGAGGATGCTCTGTGTTTTTGTATGTGAGAGATTAACACTACTTGTTATTCAGTGAAGTTACTGTCTGTGTCCCACTGTGTGTCAGTGTCACTTGGGCCAGAGGTATCACTGAGTCTGTGATGTCACTGACAGCCCTGTACTTGGCTGGAGGGAAAGTTCATTGAGGACAATACTGTCAGATGACACTGGTAACTTCAATTTTTGCCTCAAAACTAATGCAATTGTTTTTATGTTTTTGTACATAAACTGGATAAGAGGTCACACGGTTGGTCACCTATGCCCCTGTCGTTTGTGTGTGTGTACTCACCTGGTGGTGCTAGAGAGAGTCCCAGGTTGTGCGCTGTATCCTAGAGAGACAGGACCAGGTTATTTCTACTCTGCTTTTAAGAATGTGTGATATCGGTATCTGCATCATCATCCACAACATGGAACTGTGGTCTATATTTTTATCAAGGCTGAGAGGGGGAGTTAGCGTTGCTTTACTTTTCATTGTTTTAGCTCTCACTTCAAAGTAGATGTTTTAAAGTGGGCTGAGAGGGAAGAGGACCTATGAGTGAAATAACATTTGTTCGCATTTCCAATAGGGGCGAAGTCCTCCTGAGATCTGAATAAACTGAACTGTGATGCCTTTTATTCATTCCCTTTAGTCATGTTCAATATGACTGATGATTTACGACTCAAACTCTTATCTTTGGAAACATAAAATGCTTTTGGAGTAGAGCACAGTTATTGATTTGTATAGCGCAATACCGATTTTTGTATTGATCTGTTGATGTGATGTGCTACACTGGACAGTTTGTCTGGCATGAATGACCACAAGGCACAATGGCAGGACATGGCAAGCACATAACATACTTTTGTATAGATAGTGTATGTGGACACCCCTTCAAATTAGTGGATTCAGCTATTTCAGCCACACCCGTTGCTAACAGGTGTATAAAGTCAGGTACACAGCCATGCAATCTCCATAGACAAACATTGGCAGTAGAATGGCCTTACTGAAGAGCTCAGTGACTTTCAACATGGTACTGTCATAGAATGCCACCTTTCCAACAAGTCAGTTTGTCAATTTTTGCCCTGCAAGAGCTGCCCCGGTCTACTGTATGTGCTGTTATTGTGAAATGGAAACGTCTAGGAGCAACAACGGCTCAGCCGAGAAGTGGTAGTCCACACAAGCTCACAAAACGGGACCGCAGAGTGCTGAAACGCGTAGCGTGTAAAAACCATCTGGCCTTGGTTGCAACTAGAGGTCGACCGATTAATCGTAATGGCCGATTTAATTAGGGCCGATTTCAAGCTTTCATAACAACCGGTAATCTGCATTTTTGGACACGATTGTGGCCGACTACATTGCACTCCACGAGGAGCCTGCATGGCAGGCTGACTACCTGTTACGCGAGTGCAGCAAGAAGCCAAGGTAAATTGCCAGCTAGCATTAAACTTATCTTGTAAAAAAACAATGAATCTTAACTACACGTGGTTGATATTACTAGTTTATCTAGCTTGTCCTGCATTGTATCTAATCGATGCGGTGCCTGTTAATTTCTCATTGAATCACAGCCTACTTCGACAAACGGGTGATGATTTAACAAGGACATTCGCGAAAAAAGCACTGTCGTTGCACCAATGTACCTAACCATAAACATCAATACCTTTCTTTAAAATCAATACACAAATATATATTTTTACATCTGCATATTTAGTTAATATTACCTGCTAACAGGAATTTATTTTAACTAGGGAAATTGTGTCACTTCTCTTGCGTTCCGTGCAAGCAGTCAGGGTATATGCAGCAGTTTGGGCCACCTGGCTCGTTGCGAACTGTGTGAAGTCAATTTTTTCCAAACAAAGACCGTAGTTCATTTGCCAGAATTGTACATAATTATGACATAACATTGAAGGTTGTTCAATGTAACAGCAATATTTAGACTTATGGATGCCACCCGTTAGATAAAATACGTAACGGTTCCGTATTTCACTGAAAGAATAAACGTTTTGTTTTCGGAATGATAGTTTATGGATTTGACCATATTAATGACATAAGGCTTGTATTTCTGTGTGTTATTATGTTATAATTAAGTCAATGATTTGATATTTGATAGAGCAGTCTGACTGAGCGGTGGTAGGCAGCAGCAGGCTCGTAAGCATTCATTTAAACACACTTTCGTGCGTTTGCCAGCAGCTCTTCGCGTGCTTCAAGCATTGGGCTGTTTATGCCTTCAAGCCTATCAACTCCCGCGATTAGGCTGGTGTAAGCGATGTGAAATGGCTAGCTAGTTAGTGGGTTGCGCACTAATAGCGTTTCAATCGGTGACATTACTCGCTCTGAGACCTTGAAGTAGCGGCTTTTGTGGAGCGATAGGTAACGATGCTTCGAGGGTGGCTGTTGTCAATGTGTTCCTGGTTCGAGGCGAGGAGAGGGACAGAAGCTATACTGTTACACTGGCAATACTAAAGTGCCTATAAGAACATCCAATAGTCAAAGGTATATGAAATACAAATGGAATAGAGAGAAATAGTCCTATAATTCCAAAATAACTACAACCTAAAACTTCTTACCTGGGAATATTGAAGACTCATGTTAAAAGGAACCACCAGCTTTCATAGGTTCTCATGTTCTGAGCAAGAAACTTAAACGTTAGCTTTTTAACATGGCACATATTGCACTTTTACTTTCTTCTCCAACACTTTGTTTTTGCATTATTTAAACCAAATGGAACATGTTTCATTATTTATTTGAGGCTAAATTAATTTTATTGATGTATTAAATTAAGTTAAAATAAGTGTTCATTCAGTATTGTTGTAATTGTCATTATTATAAATAAATAAATTGGCCGATTTAATCGGTATCGGCTTTTTTTGGCCCTCCAATAATCGGTATCGCCATTGAAAAATCATAATCGGTCGACCTCTAGTTGCAACAGTCAGTACTGAGTTCTGCCTCTGGAAGCAATGTCAGCACAATAACTGTTTCTTCGGGAGCTTCGTAAAATGGGTTTCCATGGCTGAGCAGCCTCACACAAGCCTAAGATCACCATGCGCAATATATAGCCTCCTTATTGTTTATTTAGTAAATATTTTCTTGACTCCATTGTTGGTTAAGGGCTTGTAAGTAAGCATTTCACGGCAAGGTCTACACCTGTTTTATTTGGCGCATTTGACAAGTGGAGGCTGAGTGGAGGCTGTTGTAGCAGCAAAGGGAGGACCAACTCCATATTAATGACCATGATTTTAGAATGAGATGTTCGAGTGTCCACATACTTTTGGTCATGTAGTGTATAAGTGTCCAACATCTTCTGCCAGATTAACAGAGAGATAGAAGGCCAAAGTGGAACAAGTGGAGGGAAATTGTTTAGCGGAGGGGGCTTGAGCCCAAAAAAACGTAGACTGATTTAACTGGTAGCCTAAGTATGAACGCAGTGATGAAGAAGAGGATTGAGGGATTAAGAGGGACGATGGGGGCCAGATGTGGAGACAGAGAGGGGGAGGAAGAAATAAGGAGTGTGGAGAAGCATGGTGGGATGGCCTGGTAAACAGAGGGAGAGAGCCACTGGACCTGACTGTACTTGTCAGTACAAGCTCTGAGCAAAGCCTTATACAGACATTTCTTAGAGCGTGTGCCCCAGTCGTGCGCTGCAGTTTCCTGTTAACCCCTCACTGACTGAGAAACTATAGGCTCCCATTCCAGCTCCAAATGTCAGTGTTGGCTAACTTGGAGTTTCTGTCTTTTTATTTTAATTCTCAGCTAAACTTGGCCTTTGAGTTTGGTTTATTGGTTCTCCTGTAGGCGTTGTCTGTCTGTATTCAGGCCATAAACTTATCTTAATGTTATTATCATAATGTTATCAGTTAGGTTGCTAGGAGCCTATAATTTGTCATCTTGACAGACAGGATATTTTCCTAACCTTTGCATGCAAGAGCACTTGGTTATGATTTTAACATGTGCAGTAGCCACAGCTAATGTTTCAAGGGTATGTGAAAATTCCTCAGATTAAGACTGAAAATGACCATTGCCTGGTTGAGTTATTTTAAGGTTCAGCCAGTGACCTATTGACTCTCACAGTCCACTCTTACAGGTTAAATGAACTAGTCAGCTAGTTAACACTTAGCTAAACTACTAGTCTAGACTCTTAGCTAACTTTCGCGGACAGCATTATATGTGTTTTTTTGGACACTGTCACAGGAACAGGTTGTTTATGGCATGTATTTTTCATGGTTCATTCAGAAGCTAACGTGTGAAAAACGTGTGTCCATGTAGCATCCTGCCAACCTCTCGGACTCTGTCGACGTATGCACACACATGTAGTCTCAATATCTGTAGATGTATCAATAATTCACTCCTCACTCTGTCCTCCTGAGCCTATGCTTTCTCTCATATTAAAAATGCATTTGTTTCCCAGTCCTTTTCTCTGTACCTTCCCAGTTAGCAGCAGCCCTCACCACTCTATACCTGGGTGGGTCACATTCACTGAAAACAAGTGTGAGAAAACCTTTTGAAATAGAATATTGGCATACTTGCTGGATAAGTTCAGCTGGCACCTCTGTTTCTGTGCTTACTGACCACAATCCATGTCTCTCTTTCCTCATACCATTATGTCCCCAGCCAGGGACATCTTTATTTTATTTTTCCATCTATTAACTTCTTTCTTCACCTACCTTACCTAACAAGCATTTGGGTCAACAGTGAGCACATCAGTGTGTAAACTTGAAAGGGTGTGCGTTTGTGTGTGTGTGTTCACTAGTCAGGCTGAGTCAACCCTTATTAGGAATTGCTGGGAGCAAGAGGTGGGCTGTGGCTACAGAGATGTGTCACAGGAAGTGGGAGATTGTATCATGGGATGGATGCATGGATGGAGGGAGAGGAGAGGAGAGGAGGAGTGGGGAAAAGAGATTGATAAAGAAAATGAGTCTGCTCTTCCTGGTTCTCTCTCGACTAGACTCCACTTTGGCAAAAAGACCATTGGCTACACGTACTGCAATGTGAACGTATCATGTCTGGACCGATACCTCCGGAGGTAGTGCAGGGCACTGTAAACACAACTATCTCCTTGACACAAAACTCGTACCGGACAAATTGTTATAGCATAGCAATGTTTTTGAAACGTATAGACGTTTCACTTATTTTTCTTTAGGTTTTACCTGATATTGTAGTAACAGCCAGTTACATCTGAAATTGTTTCAATTGCTTTTACCTCAGTGACTTCCATGATATAGATCAAATGAAGCCTGGTTTGTTCTAAGGTATCTTTTAATATGGTACCTAGTGTCAGCCTAAGAGCTCCAAATAGTTATTGTTCAGCTAAACATCAGCATTCAGCTACAGCCAGCACGTTTTACTTAAGTATTCAGAAATTATACTGAACAAAAATATAAATGTAACAATTTCAAAGATTTTACTGAGTTACACTTCATATAAGGAAATCAGTCAATTACATTTTTTTTCACATGACCGGGAATCTGTTGGTCACAGGTACCTTAACATTTAAAAAAAAATCTGTATCTGGTCTGACCACCATTTGCCTCATGCAGCACGACATGTCTTCTTCACATAGAGTTGATCAGACTTGATTGTGGTCTGTGGAATGTTGTCCCACTTCTCTTCTTTGGGGCCCAATGTCGTGCCATTCATCCGCTGCCAACACCTGAAGCACATGTTTCAGCATAATGCACGGCTCCATGTTTCAAGGATCTGTACACAGTTCCTGGAAGCTGAAAATTGCCCAGTTTTCCCATGGCCATACTCACCAGACATGTCACCCGTTGAGCATGTTTGGGATGCTCTGGATCAACGTGTACGACAGTGTGTTCCAGTTATTGCCAATATCAAGCAACTTTGCACAGCCGTTTCCTGAAGTTAGCATGCCAATTGCACGCTCCTTCAACTTGAGACATCTGTGGCACTTTTTATTCACTCTATTTTATTTAGCTAGCTAGCTTTCTAGCTAACGTTTCCTAGCTGTGTAGCCTATATTATAACATGAGTGACATTGTTCAATAACATTACTGTACATTTATATTTGTTTTGGAAAGGTAAATGTTAGCATATCAGTAATGTACATTACTTGATCACGAAGCATGTTGTTAGCTTTAGACTGTTCTCTCTGCTTCCGCACGGCAAGCGGTACCGGAGCGTCAAGTCTGACACCAACAAGCTCCTAAACAGCTTCTATCCCCAAGCCATAAGACTGCTATATAACTAATAAAATGACTACATAGACTATCTGCATTGACCCTCCTATTTAATTTTTATACTGTCTCTATGCACATTCTACACACTTACTCACCACGACCAACACACACACACCGCTCCTCAGACTCATCTCTCGTAGTTGGAATAGGGACTCTGTCACTCACTCACTCAGCCCGTCTGAAGGTCAGGGACTTCCTTTATGTGTGACTAGTGGAGTGTGTGGACCTTGATATGAGCCAGAGTATCGGGGTGGCCCTCACTATCTGTCTGTCATTGTCACCATGTCTGGCTCTAGTCAGTAACACTTGTCTGTCATTGTCACCATGTCTGGCTCTAGTCAGTAACACTTGTCTGTCAGTGCCACTGCACATAAGCCTACTTGCATAACACTGCAGTCCTCTCCTATAGATTGGTTTGAATTTCCAGTAGTCTCTAAAAATGTGTTTACTTTCTCTTAAAGACCAGGGGCTGCGAAATGCCAAGGTTTCTATTAGCTGGTACATTTCCCTAAGAACAGGTTGGCCAGTTGTATTGCTTCTTTAATCAGTACAACAGTTTTCAGCTGTGCTAACATGATTGCAAAAGGGTTTTCTAATGATCAATTAGCCTTTTAAAATGATAAACTTGGATTAGCTAAAGCAATGGAACACAGGAGTGATGGTGGCTGATAATGGGCCTCTACTCCTATATAGATATTCCATAAAAAATCTGCCGTTTCCAGCTACAATAGTAATTTACAACATTAACAATGTCTACACTGTATTTCTGATCAATTTGAGGTTATTTTAATAGAAACAAAATGTGCTTCTCTTTCAAAAACAAGGACATTTCTAAGTGGCGGTAGTGGTCTAAGCTGGTTCGACTCCTTAAATTAGCCATTTAATTTTTTTGTTACGCAAAAAGAGTGCGTTTTGCACCCTGTTGATTTTTAAAAATTTCTAATTTTACCCCCTTTTCTCCCCAATTGTTAGTAGTTACTATCTTGTCTCATCGCTACAACTCCCGTACGGGCTCGGGAGAGACGAACGTCGAAAGCCATGCGTCCTCCGAAACACAACCCAACCAAGCCGCACTGCTTCTTAACACAGCGCGCATTCAACCCGAAAGCCAGCCGCAACAATGTGACGGAGGAAACACCGTGCACCTGGCGACCTGGTTAGTGTGTACTGCACCCGGCACGACACAGAAGTCGCTAGTGCGCGATGAGCCAAGGATATCCCTACCGGCCAAACCGGACGACGCTAGGCCAAATGTGCCTCGCCCCACGGACCTCCCGGACGCGGCCGGCTGTGAAGGAGCCTGGGCGCAAACCCAGAATCTCTGGTGGCACAGCTAGACCACTGCGCCACCCAGGAGGCCCCACTGCTGATATTTTAAGTAGAAATTGGGAACCAATATTGAATTTTAAAAGCCTGTTATATATATATTTGTTAAAGTGCATTTTAATAAAGACCACATGGTGAATTCAATAGATATGAGTAAAGACTTGTTAAAGTGCCAAAATTCTTCATTTTGACATGTCCGTCTTTGACATCTGTGAAGATTTTAACCCACTTAACCCCAACATTTTCAGCATTGTAAAGCCCTAGTTATTTTGTTGTTTTGACGAAGATTATTATTTACTTCAGCTGGTTCGACTCTTTTTGGCCATTTTTCTGGTGTTTTGTGGTGGGAAAATAAGTGGGTCGCGTGTAACACGTCAACCCTATTACCCATAGATAGACGGGCTAAAAATATTTTAGCAATTTATACATTTTTGTGAAGCTTGCATTCGATTGCCACTCCCTGTTGCACACAAGTTTCCATTCCCCCGTCACAAGAAGATTCAGGGCTGATTTAAGATGAAATTGTCAACCCTGTTACTTTATTTGGCACTTACTACCTTTGTATCATGTTGAAATCTAAAGTAACATTTTTTTGACCAATTTAGAACTTATCAAAAGGCGCTGACTTGGTGGAATGATCCTACTGCATTCCTGCTCTCTCTTTTTATATTTATTTAACTAGGCAAGTCAGTTAAGAACAAATTCTTATTTTCAATGACAGCCTAGGGTTAACTGCCTTGTTCAGGGGCAGATTTTTTTGTTTTACCTTTTCAGCTCGGGGATTCGATCTTGCGACCTTTCGGCTACTAGTCTAACACTCTAACCACTAGGCTACCTGCTGCCCCGTGTCTCTCTCGTCTGTCTCTCCTACTCTTCCTCCATCGCTTCCCTCACAATGTCTCTCTCTTTCATACATGCACTAACATCTGGTAAATGCATCTGCATATTCTCACAATATACATGTCAAGGGAGGACCTAAACTTAGACTATACACTCACAGGTGTATAAATGGCCTGTTGATTGTGCTGAAGAGACACCATTCATTATGTTGTATTACCTGTTGCTCCCTCCCTTCATTGAGAGTGTATTGAGTTGGCTTGCATCAGTGCTCGGGGGTCCATTGACAGCCATAGTGTGACAGTGGCTGGGTGAGTTTGAACAGATTAACTGGACGATTGCCTGTATGGACTGGCTCAACTCTCAAGCATGTCTTGTTTATGGCAGCATGTGACCTAGCTCATTTTTATGATTCTTTCTCCCTCTCTTCTCCGCCCCCTCTCTTCCTACCCTGCTGTCCTCCACTATACTTTCCCCTGGTTCCCTCCTTCTCCATTATTAGCCCCTCTCCCAACACCATCCCTTACTCCTGGCCCCCCTTTCTCTCTCTAGCTCTCTATCTATTAAACTTTTAAGCTTTTTTTGCATAATAAATTATTCCACTGTCTCTCCTTTAGTGAGTCCAGTATCTGTCAGGCTCGGGCCACGGTGATGATCTATGATGATGGAAATAAGATGTGGCTCCCGGCAGGAACAGGGCCTCAGACCTTCAGCAGGGTCCAGATCTACCACAACCCCTCCACTAACGCCTTCAGAGTGGTGGGACGCAAGATGCAGACAGATCAACAGGTAGAGTGCGTGTGTGTCTATATGTACAGTATCTATGACAATGGGTTTTAGTCTGTGTGCATGCTTGTTTCACTGATTGTGTGTGTGTTTGGTCTTGTGTGATGCTGTACATCATCAACAGCTTCAAACCTCTAGTACCAACAAGCCCGGCCAGCTGGAGAACTGTGAATCAGCCCTTTATCCACCTATGGCCATGCGCAGGCAGGCTAACGCCCACTAACCACCTCTGTGACGCAAGCACAAACACCCTACCCCAGGTTCTATGTGGTGGTTCAAAGAGCTGTGTTCTGTCTCCTGTAGTTCCCCCATCAGGGCCAACAGGCTAGTACAGTCCTGGGTGAGACCTATCAATACTTACATCTCCTGTACTGTCACAGCTTTAACAATGGAACAAGACAAACAGCACTATATATACTGAACAAATGTATGAACACAACATATAAAGTCTTGGTCCCATGTTTCATGAGCTGAAATAAAAGATCCCAGACATTTTCCACATTCACAAAAAAGCTTTTTTCTCTCCAATTCTGTGCACAAATATTTTTACATCCCTGCTAGTGAGCATGTCTCCTTTGCCAAGATAATCCATCCACCTGTGGAGTGGTAAATCAAGAAGCTGATTAAACAGTATGATCATTACACAGGTGCACCTTGTGCTCGGGACAATAAAAGGCCATTCTAAAATGTGCAGTTTTGTCACGCAACACAATGCCACAGTTGTCTCAAGTTTTGAGACAATTGGTATGCTGACTGCAGGAATGTCCATCAGAGCTGTTGCAAGATAATTTTGTTAATTTCTCTACCATAAGCCGCCCCGTTGTTTTAGAGAAATTGGCAGTACGTCCAACCAGCCTCATAACCACAGACCACGTGTAACCACAACAGCCTATGACCTCCACGTCCTGCTTCTTCACTTGTGGGATCATCTGAGACCAGTCACCTGGACAGCTGATGAAACTGAGTATTTCTGTCTGTAATAAAGCCCTTTTGTGGGAAAAAAACGAATTCCTATTGGCAGCATGCACTCCAAAGCCGAACCATGACTGCACCCCTGGTCTGTCATGTGAAATGCATGGATCAGGGTCTAATGAATTTATTTAAATTGACTGATTTCCTTATGAACTGTAACTCAGTAAAATAGTTGAAATTGTTGCATGCTGCATTTATATTTTTGTTCAGTATAGATATAGTATCTGACCATCCCATCCCCCTCTCTCTTCCGCCTCTCCTGCTCTCTCTCCGTACAATTCTTTCTTTAAACATCCAGTCGCCTAAGTGTTTCCCATAGACGTATCTTAAAGTGGATTATGTTTCCTGAGAGGTATTTGGCCAGCTCAACCATTTCCTGTGACAATTAAGGAAGCCTTCCCCCTCTCTCTGAGTATATCTGTCCCCTCCCTCTGTGTCTGCTTCTGCTTCTATCTCTTCCTGACTCTTTTGGCGCGGGGAGTTTAGGTGCTCGCTCGCTCCTCCGCTCTGTGGAATTCAGGGGTTTTAAAACAAATAGAGAAATGATGCATCAGCACATTCAAACTGAGTCACTCAAACCCAGAGCACCATGGCCTGTATTGAATCACCAGGCTGGTGCCACCTGCTGGACTGATATAGACCTAGAGTGCATTTCTCTTGTCATAACTGGTTTCCTGTCCTTGATCTGAAAGCACAGGCTGAGTGCAATGTGGAAAAAGCTTTCAATTAGGAAGATGGAAGAGAGGATACCATGCCACATTAGACTGAGATGCACCCTAAACACTAACACTTAGGGTTGGGTGATATATCATGATTACTGGTACGGATCCACATACCGGTATGGATTTTTATCACAGTGTTTGTATTAAGGTCTAATATTGCCATTACACATGTAGTTCCTTCCATACAACCTGAGTAAGGACCGTTCACTTCTCTAAAATCTGCAGTTTGTCCATTTGAACTATACAGAGCATCACCTTGTTTCTTGATAAAGAAGTGGGATATGACGTGGATGTCGATTTAAGACAGCCCCCCGCACCTCTCTGATTCAGAGGGGTTGGGATAAATGCAGAAGACACATTTGAGTTGAATGCATTCAGTTGTACAACTGACTAGGTGTCCCCTTTCCCTTATCCATGATATGCCAATGTTGGGAGTGTCATGACTCGTGTCTTGACTCCGACCCCTTTCTCTCTAAGGTGGTGATTAACTGTCCGATTGTGAAGGGCCTGAAGTACAATGAGGCCACGCCCAACTTCCACCAGTGGCGAGACGCGCGGCAGGTGTGGGGGCTCAACTTCGGCAGTAAGGAGGATGCCGCCCTCTTCGCCAGCGGAATGGCCCATGCACTGGAGGTGCTCAACTCCCTGGCAGACGCAGGTACTATTAGAATGGATTTTACATGTAGCCTCAACATACATGACAACATGCTTTACAATACCTAAAGGCACAGCACAGTCTGAGAAATAATTGAGAGATGCATGTGTGGAAACATGAGCATGACTTGCATCTCACAGCTTTTTAAAGTTATACTAAGAAAATCGCTTTATCTCCAGGTTACGCTACCCTCCCCCGCCCAGTGTCAAATGGACCTTCCCCAGAGGAGCTGGAACAGCAGCGGAGGTACCAAGTGTGGGATATCCGGGGGGGGGGGGGGGGGGGGGGGGGGGGAAGAGTACAATACACTCACTTTTAGTTCCACATTGAGTTGTAATTAAGGGTCAGTACAGGTATCAAGACAAGACAGTTTCATATGACCAGTCCCACTGACACGATTTGACATAACCACACTGACTCAGAGGATTTGTCAGCATTAGCCTTACGCCGCTTAGCCCTCAGCCAGCCTCTTGAGGTCGGAGGTTGAAAAGCTAAAGAAGGTCAACTCCTCTTTGACATCAAAATCCATCCTTTCCTACCTCTTCCTGTGGACCCCACACTCACCAAGGATATGTTCAGCTTTACCCCTAATCTCATTTAGTCTAATGGGCAATATGACACACTGTGGAGACTCTGGGATAGGCTGGCAAGGTTGTCCGTCAAATGGTGGTAGTAATGGTCACAGATATGATTGTCACGATGGCGCCGACAGAGAAGGGCGACATCTTACAAGTTCCAAGTCGTTTGCTATATAGTGACTCTTATTGTATTTCTTTACTTTTCTTGTACAGAAAGTTCATAGTATTATCACATATGCACTTCTGGAAACCAGATTGACAGTTACTAACCTCGATTTTGACTTCAACTCCAACTCAGCTGTTCCACTGTTCATACCGAACCCTATTACCTATGTTCCATGGGCTACCAAGAATCTGCAGGCCTAGATGCGAGACGAAGTGGAGACGAGGTGGAGTCGATTCTATTAGCAAATGTTCAGTCACTTGAGAAAAAGCTTGAAAGCTTGAAAGCTGCAATATTATGTCTTACTGAAACACTATGCACGTAGTACTCGGTGGATTCTCCATGCAGCGGCAGGATCGGCCGGTGGCTTCGGGGAAGTCGAAAGGAAATGGAGTGTTTTTTTTCTTCATAAATAACAACTGTACTGCTTCAAGTGTGATGAAATCTCAAGCAATTTTTATTTTTCTCCCCAATTGGTAGTTACAGTCTTGTCCTATCTCTGCAACTCCCACCAGAGCTGTTGCCAGAGAATTTAATATTCATTTCTCTACCATAAGCTGCCTCCCAACATTGTTTTAGAGATTTTGGCAGTACGTCCAATATATGAACAGTAACTCAGTAAAATCTTTTAAATTGATGCATGCTGTGTTTTTATATTTTTGTTCAGTATAGAATACCTCATGGTAAATTGCAGACCCTTTTATCTAACAAGAGTTTATCTGTAATTATCATGGCAGTCTACATCCCTCCACAAGCTAACACTGAACTGTATGGGGCTTCAACACAGGGGGACATAAAACCGTCCTACCTGACTTCTACCAACACGTCTGCTGCTCCAGTAGGAGTGCTAGAACTCTAGACTACTTTTATTCTACCCACATAAGTGCTTACAAGGCCCTCCCCCGTCCTCCCTTCGGGAAAATCTTAGCATGACTCCATTCTCCTGCTTCCTGTTTACAAGCAAACTCAAACAGGAAGTACCAGTGATTCACTCAATACGGAAGTAGTCGGATGAAGCAGACGCGAGGATACAAGACTGTTTTGCTAGTACAGACTGGGATGTGTTCTGGGATTCATTCGATAGCATTGACGATCTCAATTGCACTTCACACTGCCCTCTCCCATCTGGACAAGAGGGGAAATAACAAGAGCGTTGGAACTATAACCGAAAGGTTGCTAGATCGAATCCCTGAGCTGACAAGGTCAAAATCTGTCGTTCTGCCCCTGAGAGAGACAGTTAACCCATTTTAAATACGAATTTGTTCTTAACTGACTTGCCTGGTTAAATACATTCTGTAAAAAAAATATATATATATACAGTGCCTTGCGAAAGTATTCGGCCCCCTTGAACTTTGCGACCTTTTGCCACATTTCAGGCTTCAAACATAAAGATATAAAACTGTATTTTTTTGTGAAGAATCAACAACAAGTGGGACGCAATCATGAAGTGGAACGACATTTATTGGATATTTCAAACTTTTTTAACAAATCAAAAACTGAAAAATTGGGTGTGCAAAATGATTCAGCCCCCTTAAGTTAATACTTTGTAGCGCCACCTTTTGCTGCGATTACAGCTGTAAGTCGCTTGGGGTATGTCTCTATCAGTTTTGCACATCGAGAGACTGAAATTTTTTCCCATTCCTCCTTGCAAAACAGCTCGAGCTCAGTGAGGTTGGATGGAGAGCATTTGTGAACAGCAGTTTTCAGTTCTTTCCACAGATTCTCGATTGGATTCAGGTCTGGACTTTGACTTGGCCATTCTAACACCTGGATATGTTTATTTTTGAACCATTCCATTGTAGATTTTGCTTTATGTTTTGGATCATTGTCTTGTTGGAAGACAAATCTCCGTCCCAGTCTCAGGTCTTTTGCAGACTCCATCAGGTTTTCTTCCAGAATGGTCCTGTATTTGGCTCCATCCATCTTCCCATCAATTTTAACCATCTTCCTTGTCCCTGCTGAAGAAAAGCAGGCCCAAACCATGATCCTGCCAACACCATGTTTGACAGTGGGGATGGTGTGTTCATGGTGATGAGCTGTGTTGCTTTTACGCCAAACATAACGTTTTGCATTGTTGCCAAAAAGTTCAATTTTGGTTTCATCTGACCAGAGCACCTTCTTCCACATGTTTGGTGTGTCTCCCAGGTGGCTTGTGGCAAACTTTAAACAACACTTTTTATGGATATCTTTAAGAAATGGCTTTCTTCTTGCCACTCTTCCATAAAGGCCAGATTTGTGCAATATACTGACTGATTGTTGTCCTATGGACAGAGTCTCCCACCTCAGCTGTAGATCTCTGCAGTTCATCCAGAGTGATCATGGGCCTCTTGGCTGCATCTCTGATCAGTCTTCTCCTTGTATGAGCTGAAAGTTTAGAGGGACGGCCAGGTCTTGTTAGATTTGCAGTGGTCTGATACTCCTTCTATTTCAACATTATCGCTTGCACAGTGCTCCTTGGGATGTTTAAAGCTTGGGAAATCTTTTTGTATCCAAATCCGGCTTTAAACTTCTTCACAACAGTATCTCGGACCTGCCTGGTGTGTTCCTTGTTCTTCATGATGCTCTCAGCGCTTTTAACGGACCTCTGAGACTATCACAGTGAAGGTGCATTTATACGGAGACTTGATTACACACAGGTGGATTGTATTTATCATCATTAGTCATTTAGGTCAACATTGGATCATTCAGAGATCCTCACTGAACTTCTGGAGAGAGTTTGCTGCACTGAAAGTAAAGGGGCTGATTCATTTTGCACGCCCAATTTTTCAGTTTTTGATTTGTTAAAAAAGTTTGAAATATCCAAGAAATGTCGTTCCACTTTATGATTGTGTCCCACTTGTTGTTGATTCTTCACAAAAAAATACAGTTTTATATATTTATGTTTGAAGCCTGGAATGTGGCAAAAGGTCGCAAAGTTCAAGGGGGCCGAATACTTTCGCAAGGCACTGTGTGTATATATATACTATACTATATATATATATATATATATATATATATATATATATACTACAGCGCAGCCTTCAACATGATAGTCCCCTCCAAGCTCATCACCAAGCTAGAGACCCTGAGACTGAACCCCTCCCTTTGCAACTGGATCCTGGACTTCCTGACTGGCCAGCCCTAGGTGGTGAGGGTAGGCAACAACACCTCCGCCACACTGACCCTCAACACAGGGGTGTGTACTTAGTCCCCTCCTGTACTCCCTTTCCACCCACGACTGCTTATCAAGTTTGCTGAATATACGACAGCGGTAACCCTGATCACCAACGGCGATGAGTCTGCTTACAGAGAGGTGGCCAGAGACATAGCAGTGTGGTGCCAGGACAACCTATTCCCTCAATGTCAGCAAGACAAAGGAGCTGATTGTGGACTGCGGGGAGAGCACGCCCCGCCATCCACATCGACAGGGCTGTTGTGGAGCGGGTTGAGAGCTTCAAGTTCCTTTGCGCCAACATCCACTAAGGACCTAAGATTGTCCACCCGCACAGTCATGAAGTGGGCACAGCAGCACCTCTTCCCCCTCAGGAGGCTGAACAGATTTGGCATGGGCCCTTGGATACTCAAAAAGTTCTACAGCTGCACCATCGAGTGCATCTTGACTGGTTGCATCTCCGCTTGATATGGAAATTGCACCGTCCTTGACCGCAAAGCACTACAAAGGGGGGTGCGGACAGCCCAATACATCACTGGGGTCGAGCTCCCTGCCATCCAGAACCTCTATATCAGGAGGTGTTAGAGGAAGGCCTGAAAAAACACTCCAGCCACCCTAGCCATAGACTGTTCACTCTGCTACCGTACAGCAAACGGTACCGGAGCATCGGTCTCGGACCAACAAGCTTCAGGTTCTCTGGGGTGAAGAATGAGGACAGACTAATCTGGGTTTGGCGGATGCCAGGAGAACGTTATCTGCCCCAATGCATAGTGGCAACTGTAAAGTTTGGTGGAGAATGAATAATGGTCTGGGGCTGTTTTTCATGGTTCAGGCGGGGTCCCTTAGTTCCAGTGAAGGGAAATATTAATGCTACAGCATACAATGACATTCTAGACAATTCCATGCTTCCAACAGTTTGGGGAAGGTTCTTTCCTGTTTCAGCATAATTCCCCATGCACAAAGCGAGGCCCATACAGAAATTGTTTGTCAAGATCAGTGTGAAAGAACTTGATTGGCCTGTACAGAGCCCTGACAACCCCATCGAACACCTTTGGCATGAATTGGAAGGGCGACTGCGAGCCAGGCCTAACCGCCCAACCTCACTAATGCTCTTGTGGCTGAATGGAAGCGAGCCCCCGCAGCAATGTTCTAACATCTAGTGGAAAGCCTTCCCAGAAGATTGGAGGCTGTTATAGCAGCAAAGGGGGGACCAACACCATATTAATGCCCATGATTTTGGAATGAGATGTTCGACAAGTAGGTGTCCATATACTTTTGGTCATGTAGTGTATCTACCTCAAATACCTTGTACCTCTGCACATTGATCTGGTACTGTTACTCCCTATATACAGTATATCTCCATTCTTTGTGTGTTTTATTTTAAACTCTGCATCATTGGGATGCGCTCGTAAGTAATTATCATGGCAAAGTCTACACCAGCCCTCAGTCAACCAACAGTGCTTTAAAGTGTGTGTGGCGACAGCAGCTCCTATGGGTGACAGATGTGTTGGGGTAGGGGACCTGGAGCGACCCGGATTAGGGCTTCTGGCCAGATGTGGAGTTTAATTTCAGTGCTGGGCTAATCAGAAGCTGTGAAATGCCCCTTCACAGACCCAGCATGGCCGCATAGTCAGCACAATTTATTCACGAATATGCTCTTCAGTCTAACACTGCTCCAGAGCCATCTGTCACAATTAGACAGTGCCCACTGTGATTGTTTGAACATGGTTGTTGCTTTAATGAAAGGATTGCTGGTACAGTTCACTTGCCATGTTATTATTGTCGAAAGATGAAAAACAAAATGTAATTTCTCTGCTATGCCACCTCTGGCTAGATACCTTATTTTCATGGAGGATGTGGTGCCTTCCCATTCATCCCTTCACCATATACAACATTGTTATATTATTTGTGCCTTTCTAAATCTGTTTGGGTGTATTAGTGTATGTTTGTTTGTCTCTGTGTTAATCCCCATGAGTTTTGTCCCTGTAGGCTGGAGCAGCAAGAGAGAGAGCGGCAGGAGTGGGAGAGACTGGAGAGAGAGAGACAACAAGCTGCAGCAGGTCAGAGGCACCATCTTGTGTCAAACAGCCACACTGACAGCAATACAGTTTGCCTTTTTCAA
Source organism: Oncorhynchus mykiss (assembly GCF_057628025.1). Classification (NCBI taxonomy): domain Eukaryota; kingdom Metazoa; phylum Chordata; class Actinopteri; order Salmoniformes; family Salmonidae; genus Oncorhynchus; species Oncorhynchus mykiss. Next base: position 22,343,679 of record NC_143045.1, on the reverse strand, counting down.
CACTGTGACAGTCTCTTACCTTTTTTATTTTTAGTGCCCACTCCTCCAGTCCCACCGTTGGCCCCCCCAGCACCTCCGGGGCCTCCTCCACCCCCAGGACCTCCTCCGTCTGGGCCCCCTCCTCCCCCTGGACCTCCTCCCCCAGGACCCCCGGCCGCAGGATCAGGACCCCCACCCGCCCCACCGCTGCCCTCCCCAGGAGGAGATGGGGGCCTAGGGGGAGGTGCAGGGGGCCTGGCGACAGCCTTAGCTGCGGCCAAGCTCCGCAGAGTGGCCAAGGTGAGAGACAGAAAGGAGAAATAGTGGCCTCAGGATAAGAATTAGCGTAACAGTTGTTTTGTATCTGTTGTATCGATCTCCACATTTTATGCAACCACCAATTATTTTTGATTTGGACTTCAATGCAAATCATTTTGAATGCCGAGCCTCTCTGTTTTGCAGTGCTAACTAGAGCTAAAGGTGGTGTTGTATTGATACTCTAACCGCTCCTGTGTCTTCTACTGCTCTCTGTAGGACGATAGTGGTAGTGTTGCTGCTGCTTCTTCTGCTGCAGCACCGGCTGCCAAGCCTGATCAAAGCCGCACCAGTGGGTCCATCGGTGGTGGTGGTGGTGGAGGAGGCCTGATGGGTGAGATGGCATCCATCCTGGCACGGAGGTAGGTGGTACTGAAGAGAGCACTGCTATAAATGAACAGATTCATACACCCCAGTCAAGAGCGCTGTGTATGCACCTCTATGGATCTGATCCGGCTTAGTGAATCTTTAAGTGTTGTACCACACTATTACTCTCCTTTTGTCTATCTTGTTCAGGAAAAAAATGGCAGACGGTGGGGCTAAGCCACCTGCTAAGACAGCAGATAATGTAAGTATTTGTTCATTTATTGGCCAACTATGTCGTGAGTACATAACTGAGCAATTCTCATGTAGTCAAAAAACACTCACGTTTGTCTGGTCTCTGTTTCCTTTCTCCCTACAGGATGACTCAGAGTCTCAAGGCCAAAGTGGTGAGAACTGTGTGTGTCAGTCTGTTTTGTTTGTACCTAGGAAGACAAATGTGCTTAATATTAGACTTTTATACAATTTTGATGTAAAATATCCCTCTCTCCTTTTTAGACACTCTTGGAAGAAGACCATGGGAGAAATCAGCCACTATGCCCAGGTAAGTTTTCAGCTTCCTATGCTCTCTCTCTCTCTCTCTCTCTCTCTCTCTCTGTCTGTAGTAAGAGCAGCCTGTGTGGACGTATGTCAGTCTCAGAATTCAAAGAGGGGTGTGTGTGTTGATGAATTGGTTGCTTCACATTGTAAGAGCAGAGTGTGTGTCTCTCACAAACAGGAATAACTCCATCTCCAAGAGCATGGACTCCACCTCTCCCTTGCCCCAGGGTCCCAGGTACAAAGTCCCTCCCCTGACAAGACAACAGGACTAATGCTTTCCTGTTCTCTCTAGCATACCGTCCCATCTCCCTTCTCTCTGTCAGGTCAACAGGGGCACAGCTTCAGATCGTGGTGCTGGGCTATTGTACTGTTGACAGCACCACCTAGTGGACTTCAGAAAGCTATGACTACTGTGACAGCCTTTCTCATCTGCATCATTCCATTCTGATATGTGAATTGATATCCCTTGATGTAGTATAGAATGGAATTTTGTGTGTTTTGTCTGGCATTTCTGGACATTTGGTTCTGTGGTCAACAGTCAAATGTCATTGAAACTTTGAAAGCTAGCCTTGGGTTGTCTGGTGTATGTGTGGTGCTTCCTGAGCCCTCTTTGGGGGTGCTATGGTGATGGGTTGGATTAGCAGCGTGGGTTGTCAGTGATGGGACTATGTTCGATCTTAATCAGTCTCTCCCTTTCTCTCTGCCTCCCCTACCCACTCGCTTTCTTTCCACACCGTATCCAGGGTGAAGCATGCAGGTGGTAGTAATGATGCTGGAGGTGGTGAAGAGACGGATATGGAGAGGATTAAACAGGTAAATATTATTTTCTGAAGCACCTCTAATGCCAAGACTAGTATAGACATATAATCATATGCAATACTAAGACTGCAAATTTATAGAATGTTTTGGTTGCTTCCTGTAGGAGATTCTTGACGAGATGCGGAAGGAGTTACAAAAAGTCAAGGAGGAGATAATCGGAGGTGAGACTATACAGATATTTGTTTTGGGCCACAACTATTTTTCACACGGAAACCGCTTCAATGACATTTGTATAAAAGTCCAAATTAAGTGGGGGGGGGGGGGGGCCAAAGGCAGTACTTTTCTTTGTCAGGTGTTGTATTGATTGTTTCTTGTCTCTCTCCTGTTCCACAGCCTTTATTGAGGAGCTACAGAAGAGGGGTTCCACATAGTTCTACTAGAGGAACAGGGGGATGCGATGGATGGAGGTTATGGCCCTTTGTGGACCTCTCCCATATCACCCCCTCCAGTGTAGCCCAGGGATTTTTCTTTCTCCCCTTCACACATTCTCACATTCACACACACCTACATACTTGCACACGACATGTACACGTTAACCCAGGGAACCGATTCACAAATACAGGACTAGATCACCTACTACCACCCCATCTGTGATGACACAACCTCTCCTCACTCATCCCTTCTTGTATCCAACTCTTCCTTCATTTCATGAGAACCACTGTAGAGCACATAATCACGGCTGCTGTTACTCTTACTCCTTGTCATGTACAATTGTTTCTCTCCCCCCATGTATCTGCCCCATAGAAATCCTGCTCCTATTCACTCTCTTTGTCAGACAGACCAGTGTTTTTACTGGGGTCTTCAGTATTCAGGGAAGATCATATCATTAATTCTTGTTACTGTAATGGCAGAGTGGTTGGTTGGCTTTTGTAAGAATCCTCTTTAACTTGGCACAGCTTCGACTTCAAACACGGCCTTCAAATAAAAACATTTTATATGGGCCAAGACGACATAGGCCTATCTTGAGAATGTGTGGTGATGGGAGGAAACTAACAGATTGTACAGGGACCCCATGGTGGAGGGCTTTCATCCACAGCACACACTGCTCCCTTCAGGCCTGGTGCACAAGAGCTTGTACTGCACCACTGCCTTGAAGTCAGCGCTACTGCTCCCAAGTGTACTGCTCTGTCAATGGCCAAAAAAGAGACCCTACACAAACTTCAGTTCTACAGACTTTGAGGAGAAGTCAGAGGAGACATGCAAAGGGATTGTGATGGACGACCTCCCGGAGTACTGAGAGAGGAGAGTACTGTGGTTCTGTGCTATGGAGGGAATCCTAGTTCTTTCTGCATTGCACTTGGCCTGGAGAAAGTGTGTATTTTGTGTGCCACTCAGAATCGACAAAACACTCATCTTTCCCTTCTGCTCAAAATGAGACACTAATAATTAGCCAGTGCAGTGGTCCTAAACTGTACTGTTTGTTTTGTTTGAAAAATGTTTTTTTTAACAACATTGAAATATAAGAATTCGGCCATGACTAAGTCAATTAATTGGCCATGACCAACTGTCTTGGAGAATATATATTAAAAAAAGAATTGGGGGGTGGCTAGCAAAATTGAAATGATGTTTCTATTTTAATTGAGGTGAATGGGACATTTTTGGATTGCTTTCTTTTTAAGAGATGTAATTGGGTTACTGTTTTTGTTTTGTTTTTCTAATAGAGAATAGGCTTTTTACACTGAAATATAAATAAAACAGCGTAGAGACACTGGATTAGAGATGCCTTTTATAGTCAAATACAGCCGCTTCTTGTAATGCATCAGCTTCTTGAGTCTCCTTTTTTTGGTTTTTCCATTGCTCTTTTTAAACCTTAAATATTTTTTAGGATATTCTGGCTGTCAAGGCATTGAATGGGATTATTTAGTAAAAAAAATTGCTCAAATGCATTTATGAACATTTTGAATAATTAACAAAGTATGTATTAATTTTGAAACTGTATTTCAATATGACTCAACAGGATAGGGCTTGGGGGTTTAAGAACGTTTTTCTGGTTGATGTTCATTCTAGAGTGCTGGATCAAACTGTTTTTGCTATTAAAGTGGGATGCTTGGGACAACCCAACTAAAACGTTGGTCAGGGTTAGATCTATGGTTAGGGTAGGATCCCACTTTGCATTTACTGGGATCAAATGGTAGGCTATCCACAAAATTATACAATAATTCAGAAAGGATCTGCATGGGACAGTACTACAGGACATTATGGACAGTAGCATGCATGACAGGTGCTGTTCTATTTTTCGAATTTATTTAATGACAAATCAGTCATTCTAGAGCTGAGACCCTGTGACAGACACGATATTGAAACATATCAACGTTCAAAATCAGCTGCCTGTCTGAAGCGTGATTAATCCGGAACTGATGTAAAAGATCGAATGACGTGACAAAAATTGGAACTCATTGTAAAATAAGAGTCAATAAGTGTTTGGCCAATTATACACATTAAAGTGTGTTTTTGACCGTTCCATGTCGAAAGCAAAGATGAAATCACAGATGGAACGATCATGTTGGGATGTCCTTCCCGAGATATCCCCAGCTGCTTCCGGATTGAAAACATTCTGACAAAGCTGGTGGCAAATTAAGATGTTTTACTCAGGCCGTTTAACTCTGAATATGTTTCACAATTCCGGTTTACTTAAGGGGTGGTTCTCAATGCGACAGCAGCTTGGTCTTGTCGGTTTAGTTCATTGACTGTATAAACAAAACACTTGGAGTGGGATATCTCGCTTCCTCTTCCATCTCTGATTCTGAGTCGTTTCCGCCGCCATTGCAGGTTTGGACTGAGATCAGTGCTAAAGCCACTGCCATCCATTCAGGCAGTGGAGAAAACGCACAAACATCCGGCGGCTACACTTGACATACGATTTTGGAATCACGACTAAGAAAATATACAAAATAACACATTGATTGGACGTAAAGATTCACTGTCTGACTACGATTTAAGAATCAGTGAGTGAGGAGGTCGTAGCTAGCACAGTGCTAACCTAGCCAGCTACCGTAGCTGCTTAGCTAGAATTTCAGGACACCGTAAAAGCAAAGAAAAACCCGCAATGGCACAAATACTACCTATCCGATTCCAGGAGCACTTGCAGGTATGAAAACAATATAGTTAAATACTAGTCGTGACCAGGTAGCGTAGCCATCGCGCTACACACCTCCAGATTTTTCTCGACTGCTTAATGATTTTCGCTAACAAGCTAGCTAACTGTAGCTAGCTGTCCAACACCTGCAGCGAAATGAATGACCTCTCTTCCCCCGTTTCCATGCAATGTTAACCTGCTAGCGAAAAGACTACCACAGTGTGTCAGCTAGCTAGTTAACTTTAGGGTTGCCATCAAACGTAACGTTAACAAACTGCTTTCGTATGACCGCTACTATTTAACTCAAATATATTTAATGGCTAGCTACTTAACTAGAACGATGTTTCTGCGTGAAAGTCCATTCAATAACCGCTAGATGTATTTATCTATGTCTGCTAGTCTGACACTGATCTTAGATTACCTTGGACCTTCATTCAGGTAAGGCAGGTGTTGAGTTAAATTGGCTTAATCAACAGACAGTAGTTCTATGCTGGTCAAAACAGCACAGCTAACTAGTTAGTACTATTATTATTTATTTGGCTGTAGCTAATTATATGGCTATAGGATGATAAAAGGGTAATGTGTTTGAGTCTTTACAAATGGCTAACTACATCACGAATCATCAACATAACATCTTAATCAATGAGCCTGTGCATGGGCCTTGAGGCCTGTTAGCCCACTGAACTAAAGCTAAGGCATTAGTTCCAGGACAGGAGCCAACACGTTCAGGTCTCAGACAAGATTACTCACTCATCATGCAAGCATTGTTCACAGAGCCACCTCTGCAACACAGTCATGCTAGCAATTGTTTTTTCAATAAACCATTCAAAAAATGTCATTATATTTCCTTTAGCTCCAGAACCTGGGGATCAACCCAGCTAACATTGGATTCAGCACCCTGACTATGGAGTCTGATAAGTTCATCTGTATAAGAGAGAAGGTGGGCGAGCAGGCACAGGTGGTCATCATTGATATGGCCGACCCCAACACTCCCATCCGTAGACCCATCTCTGCAGATAGCGCCATCATGAACCCTGCTAGCAAAGTTATTGCCCTCAAAGGTAAGTACTTCCACTTACCCCAACCCCCTGAACTGTTTCCTTTGACTCAACTAATATGTACAGAGGCTGTGTTTTTAACAATTGAATTCACCCAAACTAAGTGGTTAACTACGACTTTGATTGCTGTTGACCATAATTTCCCTGTGTGTTGCTGTCTTAATGTTTGCCAGCAAGTTATTGATCTAGACCTGTCACATTCTGCTTTGCGTTTTAATGACCATATACAGGCCTGTAGTAAAACTGCTTGTAATTTGCAATTTATAGTCTAATTTGAAATAAAGTAACTCTATTGTACACTGATAAAATTGTCATACAATCATGAATGCTTGTCTATTTTTGCTTGTTTTTGCTCTTTTCGTTTCTTAATGCTTTCTTATATGTTTGCAGACGGTGAGTTGGATTTTATATATCATGAGTTGTGGAAGTTGTAATCATGTTTGCACTGTGTTGGAATGTCTGTCCAGTACTGTGTATGTACTTTTTACATAAGAAGGAGTGTTAGAAAGTAGAATGGAAGCACAAGGGGGATGATTTAAAGAGCGGGAGAATATAGGATAAATGACAAACAGAATATGGAAATACAAGGAAGTTCATCAAGACCTCTAGGGTAGAGGAAAAAAATCCCTGAAGTAAAAACGTCTGTGAGTGTGCCACCTTTTTATATCGACAAGTCCCCATTATGGCACATTGCACACTACTGTCTCAATGGCCTAAAGATCAAGGCTTGCACAGGCTGAGATGGTGAAATATTCCTCTGAAGCAAGATCATTGGGATAATTTGTTATTCATGCACCTATTATAACTATATCCAGTTTGAGAGCTGGTCTTGGCCTATAGGCCGAAGTAGTCATGGTTTGCATGATTTTGTCAGTGTGTCCTTGACTGCAGTGTAAGAGAGAGACTTGCATTCAGAGACCAAATGTATTGCAGATCCTGCATATTATTAGACTACAGGAAAATCAGATATGCAATGCAATATTTATTTCAATGCTAGACTATGGTAGCCAAATTCATTTGTATTTTTGTGTTGATTGATTAATGTTGATTTGACACCCCACCCCTGTATATTGGTCTTTATGTAGCCTATAATGTATTATATTTTACTTGTCAGGCAAGATAAGTGATCAAATGTGTCATATCTCTGCATTAGATAGGCTAACCTGTTGTTTTTATATATTTTTTAATCTCTGTGACTTGTGTAATCTTAAAACACCTGGACTACAACAGGAAATGTAGGCCTATAGACGTACAGTACCAGTCAACAGTACCAGCTACTCATTCAAGGGTTTTAATTTATTTTGACTATTTTCTACATTGTAAAATTATAGTGAAGACATCAAAACTATGAAATGACACACATGGAATCATGTAGTAACCAAAAGTGTTAAACAAATCAAAATATATTTGAGATTCTTCAAAGTAGCCACCCTTTGCTTTGACGACAGCTTTGCACAAACCTTTGACTGTACTGTGGGCTGTGCTTTTCGATGGTAAAATGTGAGAACTATAGCAGGTTCATCACAGGCTACAGCCACAAGAAATGAATGACTAGGAAACTCTTTCGTTGCTCCAATAATAAGCCAGTGATTGGAAAGCCTGAAATTAAATTGGTGTCAGTCGGTGCATCCCAAGACACTTCTCGTACCTCATCACATCTGTTTGTGCTTTGTGGTCTTGCGTTAATCTGCATTCAGACCCAACCCAAACTCCTTCATTCATCTCAGGATTAATAGTGGGTTAGGAATCCTGTAGAGCTGCTTGAACTTCAGATTCACACCCCTGAAGTTGACTTATGACTAAGCAGATACGTTAGAACTTGAGTAGAAGGGCCTTATACAGCCTCTGGCTTTTGTTATTAAAGCCTGAATTCAAAATTGATTTAAAAAATGTGTTGATACCCCATAATTACAAAGTGAAAACATGTTTTTTAGAAATGCTTACAAATTGATTGAAAATAAAATACTCATCTAATTTACATAAGTATTCACACCCCTTTGCTGTGACACTCGAAATTGAGCTCGGGTGCATCCAACTTATTTTGATCATCTTTGATGTCACTACAACTTGATTGGAGTCCACTTTTGGCAAATTCAATTGTTTTGGCATGATTTAGAAAGAAACACACCTGTCTATGTAAGGTCCCACAGTTGACTGTGCATGTCAGAGCAGAAACTATATCATGAAGTCTGAGAGAATTGTGATGAGGAATATATCTGGGGAAAGGTATAAAACCATTTCTAGAATGTTTAAAGTTTCCAAGAGCACAGTGGTCTCCATCATTGGGAAATGGAAAAAAATATGGAACTACCCACACTGCCTAGAGCTGGCCGTCTGACCAAACTGAGCAACCGGGAAAGAAGGACCTTGGTCGGGGAGGTGACTAAGAACCCAATGACCACTGACAGAACTACATAGTTCCTTGGCTGAGATGGGAGAAGCTGCCAGAAGGACAAGTCTACAGCACTTCACCAATCTAGGCGGACAAGTCTACAGCACTTCACCAATCTAGGCTTTAAGGGAGTGTGACCGGACAGAAGCCACTCCTGAGAAAAATGCACATGACCTCACACTTGGAGTTTGCAAAAAGGCACGTGAAAGACAGAGCATAAGGAAAAAGATTCTGTGGTCTAATGAGATACTCTGGCCTGAATGCAGAGCGCTATGTCTGGAGAAAACCAGGCACAGCTCATCACCTGTCTAACACCATCCCTACCTGAAGCATGGTGGTGGCAGCATCATGCTATGGGGATGCTTTTCAGTGGACTGGGAGACTGGTAAAGGGGGAACAATGAATGAAGCAAAATACAGGCAAGTCCTTGATGAGAACCTGCTTCAGAGTAAAAATGACTTGTGACAGGATTTATGTTCCAACAGGACAATGACCCCAAGCATACAACCAAAGCAACGCTGGAATGGCTTCAGAACACGAATGTAAAAGGTCTTGAGTGGCCCAGCCAATGCCCAGACTTGAATCCCATTGAAACTCTGTGGAAAGACTTGACTTCACCACTGATCCCCATCTAACTTAACAGCTTGAGAAAATCTGCAAGGAAGAATGGGAGAAAATCCCCAAATCCAGATGTCCAAAGCTGATAGACATACCCAAGACTACTCAAAGCTGTAATTGCTGCCAAAGGCACTTCTACAAAGTATGGACTCAGGAGTGTGAATGCTTATGTAAAAGAGACATTTCTGTATTTCATTTTCAGTAAATTTGCAACATTTCAATAACCCATGTTTTCACTTCGTTATTATGTGGTTTTGTGCGTAGATGGTTGATAAATCTATTTAACCCATTTTGAATTATTCAGATTGTATCACAACAAAATGTTGGAATAAGTCATGGGGTATGAACTTTCTGAAGGCACTTGTTTGTAAGTTGTCAATTCACCCACTCCCAAGAGGTTGTTGCTTATAAGCCTCATCTGGATTGGTCAGTGTCTTCTGCCTTTTTGTATTGAGTGTTTTCATAACTGAATGCAGATCTGACCATGTTATTGGTTGTCCGCTGTGGTCTTGCTTTCTACATTGCAAGTGCTGTTTTGTATGGTCATTTAGTGGTGCTCGCACCGAACCATGACTACCAATATTTCTAAATCAAGCCGAATTTGCTATTACAATATTTAAATTTTCCCTATAGTCTAATGTTTGTGTGGGGATTAGTAGTTGACATTAGTTAGTGGTGATGGTGTTTTATTTATTTTATTTAACCTTTATTTAACTAGGCAAGTGCTATATCATCATACCTTTTTCTGTATGAATTTTCAGCTGCAAAAACCCTCCAGATTTTCAACATTGAGATGAAGAGCAAGATGAAGGCTCACACCATGACTGATGATGTCACTTTCTGGAAGTGGATCTCCCTCAACACTGTAGCACTTGTCACAGACAATGCCGTCTACCATTGGAGCATGGAGGGAGACTCCCAGCCAGCCAAAGTCTTTGACCGACACTCCAGCCTTGCAGGCTGTCAAATCATCAACTACCGCACCGACGCCAAACAGAAATGGCTGCTTCTCATTGGGATTTCAGCACAGGTACTGAAATAGAAGGAATTATATTGTATTTCTGGTTGACACTAGCTGTAATCTACTGTAAAGTGACTTGCATTTTTTTTTTTTATTAATCAGTTAACCCGTGTGAGTGTCCACTCTTCTGTACAGCAATACACTGACCTGATAGAGGCTAATCTCTTGCTTTTTAACTGTATTGAAGCTTGAACGTCGTCATGAAATGTTCTGCCCTGAAGGCTTATTTACCACTGGAACAGACTGCTGTAAGACAAGCTCTGTGTTTTCCCTGATTTTAGCAAAACCGTGTGGTGGGAGCCATGCAGCTGTACTCTGTGGACAGGAAGGTGTCCCAGCCCATTGAGGGCCACGCCGCAGGCTTTGCCCAGTTCAAAATGGAGGGCAACACAGAGGAATCCACACTGTTCTGCTTCGCTGTCCGAGGGCAAGCTGGAGGAAAGGTAGGACTCTCAGCATGGACATGGAGTAGTCAGCAAGTGCTGTAATTTAATGGGGGGTAGGAGAGAAGAAAGGGAGATGTTGTTTTTCTTCTGAATATGTTTTTGCTTTTCTAGTTACACATAATTGAAGTGGGGACCCCACCAACAGGCAATCAGCCGTTTCCAAAGAAGGCAGTGGATGTGTTCTTCCCTCCTGAGGCCCAGAATGACTTCCCTGTAGCTATGCAGGTACTGGAACCACTTCACGGTAGACTGACAAGCACTCATACCTATTCCATACAGACATGCAGGGCCTCAGCATTAATACCCGCTATGATACAGCTACTGAAGCCGTGTGTCCCTGCTCTCTCTCCTCTAGATCAGCTCTAAGCAGGATGTTGTCTTTCTCATCACCAAATATGGCTACATCCACCTGTATGACCTGGAGACTGGCACCTGTATTTACATGAACAGGATCAGCGGGGAGACCATCTTTGTTACAGCCCCACATGAACCAACCGCTGGCATCATTGGAGTCAACAGGAAAGGACAGGTAAGTCTCCACTGGGTAGCCAGGAGTGAAGGGGAGTGTGTTAGTCCTTTTATCAGGAGTAACCAAATACCAGTGAGCTGATCAATGAGTTTCCTATCCAAAACACACACAACCATTAAATATTCAGGAGGATGGAAAGCTGATTCAAGTCTGTAGAGCCCACTGCTCCAGCTCTCCTCAGAAATCACAAATACTATACCTGTGTGATGGCTTGAGAGTCCCATTTATTAAACTGTGTGTGTTAGAAATTGTGTGGCAGTGTGCTTTTGTCTCTTAAGAGTATGATTGATGTGTGTGTCACTTGGTGACCTTGGCTGAGGGAAGCCTCAGCAGTGAGCACCATGTGAAACACAGTTGGAAGTCCCCTCAGGCGTCCTAATCTCCTTAAAGCTCCTGGCTCGCTAACCCTCCAAGTCTGCTGCTCCTTTACATCTTTATGTATCAAACACATACATACACACACACACACACTGCTCCATGGGGATGGCCATCTGTGTACTTCATGAATCTACCAAGCCTAATTCACAAATACCATTCTCTATTCCAGCAGCAAATGTTTTTTTTTTACACAGTCAATTCAATTTGGAATAAATATGAGTTTAACAAAGGAATGATATACCAATTTTGTTACAATTGTCTCCACTTATAAACTAATGTAATAGTACACATATCTTCATGTCTGTATAGGAGTGGACTCTAACCCTGTCTGTGTGTTAATGTGTTTGTCCAGGTGTTGTCCGTGTGTGTGGAGGAGGAGAACATCATCCCCTACATCACCAACGTGCTCCAGAACCCAGACCTGGCCCTTCGTATGGCTGTGCGCAACAACCTGGCTGGGGCCGAGGAGCTGTTCGCCCGCAAGTTCAACACCCTGTTCGCTGCAGGGAACTACTCTGAGGCTGCCAAGGTGGCCGCCAATGCTCCCAAGGTACTGCCAATGCACCAGAACACCCGAACAATGACATAATCGCTATCTGATACTCGTTCTGTCTTTTATCGTTATCACACTTTTTAAAATGTCATCTTGTATTTTTCGCACCTTTCCTCCTCCCCAGGGTATCCTGCGTACCCCAGACACCATCCGTAAATTCCAGAGTGTGCCGGCCCAGCCGGGCCAGACCTCTCCCCTGCTGCAGTACTTTGGCATCCTGCTGGACCAGGGCCAGCTCAACAAGTTTGAGTCCCTGGAGCTGTGCAGGCCCGTCTTACAGCAGGGACGCAAGCAGCTGCTGGAGAAATGGCTGAAAGAGGACAAGGCAAGGAAACCATAGTTATCATAATAAACTGATACTATAGCTTTGTTCACTGGTAAGTGCGGATGTTCAACATTGAGCTTTACAGTTTTATGATCCAATTATGTGTTGCTCAACATTTAGCACTGGTCTGTTCAAATATGCCTGTAACTATTGGGCTGGCTAGGACTCGGTTAGGAATTCACAGCTTGTTGTGAGTTGTCTCAATGAATGAACATTGCATGTATTCTTCTACAGCTGGAGTGTTCTGAGGAGCTGGGGGACCTGGTGAAGTCAGTGGATCCCACTCTGGCCCTCAGCGTCTACCTCAGGGCCAACGTGCCCAACAAGGTCATCCAGTGCTTCGCTGAGACCGGACAGTTCCAGAAAATTGTCCTCTATGCCAAAAAGGTTAGTGGTGTTTCTATTTTTATCTACTAGACCTGTCCAATATAACATTTTGACTTGACACAATGGATTTCTGTAATATGGTCAAATTAGATTGTGTTAAATTTAACTATACAATATGTTTTCCGTATTTTCACTCTAGGTGGGCTACACCCCAGACTGGATGTTCCTGCTGAGGAACGTGATGAGAATCAGTCCAGAACAAGGCCTGCAGTTCTCCCAGATGCTGGTGCAGGACGAGGAGCCGCTGGCTGACATCACACAGGTCAGAGGGCAAAGGGCCAAACGTCTTCCCCACCTCAAGAATTCATTTATCGTCCTATTTCTTTTTATATTTAAATTTGATGAATGGAAAAAAACCTGGTTCATTGCTTTTTTGTGAGGTGGCTGTATCAAATGATGGCTGTATACAGTAACATGAATGATGTGTGGTAGCTGATGTATTGTCTGTCTCCCTGTTCAGATCGTTGACGTGTTTATGGAGTATAACCTGATCCAGCAGTGTACCTCCTTCCTCCTGGATGCCCTGAAGAACAACAGGCCTGCTGAGGGGCCTCTGCAGACACGCCTGCTGGAGATGAATCTGGTCCACGCCCCACAGGTACACATGCATACCACACCCACAGCAATTTAATGTTTTTTGTTCCACTGACTCGTAGACTCAATTTTAAATGAATGCTGTTTTTTTCCCCACTTCAGGTGGCTGATGCCATCCTGGGCAACCAGATGTTCACCCACTACGACCGTGCCCACGTTGCCCAGCTGTGTGAGAAGGCTGGCCTGCTGCAGAGGGCTCTGGAGCATTACACCGACCTGTACGACATCAAACGGGCTGTGGTGCACACACACCTGCTCAACCCTGAGGTATAGGACTCTATCTAACACACAATCACACACTGCATGGAATAGAATGTCCTTGACCAGAATGTTCATAGTCTTGGAGAGCGGTGTGTGTGCGCTTGTTGTTTTTTGCTCTTAAGAAATGTGACCTTGACTAATGTGTGCATCTTCTGTCTGTGCACTGACTCTGTGTATATATATTGACTCTGTCCTACAGTGGCTGGTGAACTTTTTTGGCTCCCTATCAGTGGAGGACTCTCTGGAGTGTCTTCGGGCCATGCTGTCGGCCAACATCCGTCAGAACCTGCAGATCTGTGTCCAGGTGGCCTCTAAGTACCACGAGCAGCTCTCCACCAACTCCCTCACCGAGCTCTTTGAGTCCTTCAAGAGCTTCGAAGGTAAGCAGACCATACACCTGACGCAAACCACCTACCTGACGCAAACCACCTAGTCTTGTCCTCACCTGCATGGAACATGGTCATGAGTGTCTCAACAACCACAGTTGTTCTTCCTTTCGCTCTATCTGTATAGGGACTAAGTTCTGTCTCTGTTCATTCCAGGTCTGTTCTACTTCCTGGGTTCCATCGTTAACTTCAGCCAGGACCCAGAGGTCCACTTCAAGTACATCCAGGCCGCCTGTAAGACGGGACAGATCAAAGAGGTGGAGAGGATCTGCAGAGAGAGCAACTGCTACGACCCCGAACGAGTCAAGAACTTCCTCAAGGTAAGGGAGAAAAGGAGGCATTCTGCAACATGACATCACAGCTCCGCATACTTTGATCTTTATTTGGTTAATTACCCTGAAAGCCAGGTCTGGATGTTAGTTTGATTCTGTGAGCTGATATGAATCTTGCCTCTCTTCACAGGAAGCTAAGCTGACTGATCAGCTCCCCCTGATCATCGTGTGTGACCGCTTCGACTTTGTCCACGACCTGGTCCTCTACTTGTACCGCAACACCCTGCAGAAATACATTGAGATCTATGTGCAGAAGGTATACAACCTCCTATTAACCTGTGTAGGACTTTACAGCTTCTTTATTCACACGGAATTAAAGGGTCACTACCATTGTATGATTTATAAATGTTCTGTAACTAAAATATATATTTGTGTATGTCAGGTGAACCCCAGCCGTCTGCCGGTGGTGATTGGAGGGCTGCTGGATGTGGACTGTGCTGAGGATGTGATTAAGAACCTGATCCTGGTGGTGAAAGGACAGTTCTCCACTGATGAACTGGTGGCTGAGGTGGAGAAGAGGAACAGGTAAGGAGCATGGGGACATGATTTGTCTCAGCCCAGACTGGCTTTATATTAAAGGGACCTGTCTTGCGAGGGCTTGTTTTTGTCACCAACTGCAGCTGTAGTGCATTTAATTGTGACATTACTTCTGAAAGAGAAAGTAGGATGAAGTGGTGCTGTTTGACCCAGTTAAAAGTGGAAATATGTCTAGTTTATGAGCGCCTGAAACTTGGAAAATGTATCTGTGTGTTGTCTCCAGACTGAAACTGCTCCTACCCTGGCTGGAGGCCCGTATCCACGATGGCTGTGAGGAGCCAGCTACACACAATGCCCTGGCCAAGATCTACATCGACAGCAACAACAACCCAGAGCGCTTCCTGCGTGAGAACACCTTCTACGACAGCCGCGTGGTGGGCAAGTACTGTGAGAAGAGGGACCCCCACCTGGCTTGCGTGGCCTACGAGAGAGGACAGTGTGATCAGGAGCTCATTAATGTGAGTGGGGAAATAAAACGTATTTATTAACTTGACTAGTACATTGAAATGGTAATTTAGCAGTGTTTGCATATGTTTGGCCTCATACTGATCATCTTACATTTCCTGTAAAGGTGTGCAATGAGAACTCCCTGTTCAAGAGTCTGTCTCGCTACCTGGTTCGCCGTAAAGACCCTGAGCTGTGGGCCAGTGTGCTGCTGGAGACTAACCCATTCAGAAGACCCCTCATCGACCAGGTATGGACCTGTTCCTGCATGTTAGAAATGCAAACATCGGGGCTCCCGAATGGCGCAGTGCCACTAGAGATTCTGGGTTCGAGTCCAGGCTCAGTCGGCTGCGACTGGGAGATCCATGGGGCGGCGCACAATTTGGCCCAGCTTCGTCCGGGTTAGGGGAAGGTTTGGCCTGGGATGGTGCTGGGATGTCCTTGTCCCATCGCACACTAGCGACTCCAGTGGCGGGCCGTGCACAGTGCATGCTGACACAGTTGCCAGGTGTACAATGTTTCCTCCTACCCATTGGTGCGGCTGGCTTCCGGGTTGGGTTGTGTTTCGGAGGAATCACGACTCTCGACCTTCGCCTCTCCCAAGTCCGTACGGGAGTTGCAGTGATGAGACAAGACTGTAACTACCAATTGGATACCACCAAATTGGGGCGAGAACATCATCCTCACGAAAACCATTGTCCCAACCTCTACTGCGATGCCCCACCCACACTTTCCTCATATTTCTCATGATGGTTAAATTGTTATTTGTGACCCATTTTGGCTCTCTAAGTGGCTATATTTCCTCCATTCTGGAGTAATGATTGATGTTGATTATGTCTCTATCTTTTATCAGGTTGTTCAGACTGCCCTGTCTGAGACCCAGGACCCAGAGGAGGTTTCAGTCACAGTCAAGGCCTTCATGACTGCAGACCTCCCTAACGAACTCATTGAGCTGCTGGAGAAGATCGTTCTGGATAACTCAGTCTTCAGTGAACACAGGTACTAGGGCTACTGAGGCTCTACTATCTGTGCTCACTGGCAGACTGAGCTGTCCATTGTGTGTCTGCTCTTTCAATACTTTGAAGCTTTGGAATGTTAAACTTTTGTTTTACTTTGTCAATGCTGAGCAGAATTCATCTGTGTTTTTATTCAGAAACCTTCAGAACCTGCTGATTCTAACAGCCATCAAGGCAGACCGTACTCGTGTGATGGAGTACATCAACCGCCTGGACAACTACGACGCCCCTGACATCGCAAACATCGCCATCAGCAACGAGCTCTTTGAGGAGGCATTCGCCATCTTCAGGAAGTTTGACGTCAACACCTCTGCCGTGCAGGTCAGTGATCAAGTCTTTCGCTCTGGGAAATGGACCATTGACCGAACAGTTGCCGGTTCAATTCACATTGTGGACAATGCTACTGTTCTGCTTGAATTCTACAGATCAAGAGGTGAACTTGACAATTTTTCTCTATGTTTTTAGGTTCTGATTGAGCACATTGGGAACCTGGACCGGGCCTATGAGTTTGCTGAGCGCTGCAATGAGCCTCCAGTGTGGAGCCAGCTGGCCAAGGCTCAGCTCCAGAAGGGTCTGGTGAAGGAGGCCATCGACTCCTACATCAAGGCTGATGACCCCTCTGCCTACATGGAGGTGGGCCAAGCTGCAGCCCAGAGCGGTAAGAGACATTATTGCTCCACGTAATGTCCAGCATACGAGCAACAACATTTTTCAATGTAGGCTTACCATTTGAGGTGAAGGTATTCACATGCTGTATCTAAATGGGGGTAACGTAGTCTGGGTACCAGTCTCTGGTTCCACTCTTTGTGTCATATGCCAAAGAGACTGGCCTTTCTCCAATCTCAACGTTCAGTATGCAGCTGAATTTCTGGCGAATTGGTTGTAGGAAATCAATTAATATTTCCCATGACAACATATGTAGCCTCGAAACAAACATTTAGCTGTTAGCTAGGAAAGTTTTATTTTGAGGCATAAAATCAAAGCTAAGATGTCTTGTGGCTGGAATTGCAGTATGTTTTTAGGTTGAGAATTTTGGTGTGAGCTAAACTTTTGACCAACTGGTTTAGTCTGGAGAAACAAAATGGTTGCCGAGCAACCAGACACCAACACAATCTGAGAGAGAAAAAAGGTGTTAGTTTCAATATTTGCGTAAGGATAGCTGTGAGGGTTATCGAATCACGATCAAATCATGATTCAAATTATAGAATGTTCAGAATTGAAGAAAGACCAGTATCTGGCAAATGACAGAGTACAAGGAGTAGAATGTAATAGCTGAACAGAGATGGCAACCAGGCGAGGGGGAAATGGGCTTAGTGTTCCCCTACTATCCTCAGGTAACTGGGAGGACCTAGTGAAGTTCCTTCAGATGGCCCGTAAGAAGTCCCGTGAGTCCTACGTGGAGACCGAGCTCATCTTCGCCCTGGCCAAGACCAACCGCCTGGCTGAACTGGAGGAGTTCATCAATGGACCCAACAACGCCCACATCCAACAGGTACTCTCCAAACACGATATACACACACTGCCACACACACACAGGTTTACCTGACACATCCCTCTCCATCACTGCTGACCAGTATCATATGTTTTCTTATTGTCTTTCTCTATACCAGGTGGGTGACAGGTGTTATGATGAGAGGATGTATGATGCGGCTAAGCTGCTCTACAACAATGTGTCCAACTTCGGGCGGCTAGCGTCCACCCTGGTCCACCTGGGAGAGTATCAGGCCGCCGTGGACGGAGCCCGCAAGGCCAACAGCACCCGCACCTGGAAAGAGGTGTGCTTTGCCTGTGTGGATGGGAAAGAGTTCCGCCTGGCCCAGATGTGTGGCCTGCACATCGTTGTCCATGCTGATGAACTGGAGGAGCTCATCAATTACTACCAGGTAAGGTACTACCATTTGGTTCAATTACTACCAATAGTCACTCTCAAAGCAATTGCCTTATCCAGGCAAGAGTTTAAGAGTTTTAGCATGTGATAAATGTGTTTTTAATGGTCCTGGGTTGATTGAAGATGCCATGGTTGTGTTTGTCTCTAGGACCGTGCTTACTTTGAGGAGCTGATCACCATGCTGGAGGCAGCCCTGGGCCTGGAACGGGCTCACATGGGCATGTTCACCGAGCTGGCCATCCTCTACTCCAAGTTCAAACCCCAGAAGATGAGGGAGCACCTGGAGCTCTTCTGGTCCAGAGTCAACATTCCAAAGGTGGGAGAGGAAGAACACTGCCAGATGTCTATATGCAAAGGGATTCAAATGATCTGCATAGTCTTCCTATTTTATTTGTTCATATGTTATTTGTGTGTGAGAGATTCAGTGACTATCTCAGTGTGCTGTTTTGGGCTGGGTGAAGATAATGTTAATGCGTGTCTGCAGGTCCTGAGGGCTGCAGAGCAGGCCCACCTGTGGGCGGAGCTGGTCTTCCTCTATGACAAGTATGAGGAGTTTGACAATGCCATCATCACCATGATGAGCCACCCATCCGATGCCTGGAAGGAAGGACAGTTCAAAGACATCGTCACCAAGGTAACTGACTGACTGCAACAACAGCCAATCTCAGCATTGACTGGATCTCATGTTTTAGATTTGCAAACATTTCATGTTCGTCACTCAAGGTTAAGATGTATTCCATGGTCATTGTATTAGACCAAGTATTTGTCACTGAATAGAAATCCACATCCCGCAGCTGAACGTATGTTGCTTTGTCGTACTAGGTGGCCAATGTGGAGTTATACTACAAGGCTATCCAGTTCTACCTGGAGTTCAAACCATTGTTACTGAACGACCTGCTCATAGTGTTATCACCACGACTCGACCACACCCGCGCTGTCAACTTCTTCATGAAGGTACTGGGACGCTACTGTGTCCATACTTGATAGATTGAAAGCTATCTTGTATGTCAATATTTGGCATTCAGAACGACCTGCTTGACTGTCCACTGACTGAACTTTTCTCTGTCCACCTCCAGACCAAGCAGCTGTCACTGGTCAAGCCATACCTGCGGTCAGTGCAGAACCACAACAACAAGGGTGTCAACGAAGCACTTAACAACCTCTTCATCACAGAGGAAGACTATGCGGTACTAAGATCTTTTAACATACAGTGGCAAGAAAAAGTACAGTTGAAGTTGGAAGTTTACACACTTAGGTTGGAGTTGTTTTTCAACCACTCGTTTTCCAAAAACACGTTTTTCAACCACTCCACACATTTCTTATTAACAAACTATAGTTTTGGCAAGTCGGTTAGGACATCTACTTTGTGCATGACACAAGTAATTTTTCCAACAATTGTTTTCAGACAGATTATTTCACTTCTAATTCACTATCACAATTCCTGTGGTTCATAAGTTTACATACACTTAAGTTGACTGCCTTTGAACAGCTTGGAAAATTCCAGAAAATTATGTCATGGATTTAAAAGCTTCTGATGAGCTAATTGACATTATTTGAGTCAATTAGAGGTGTACCTGTGAATTTATTTTAAGGCCCATCATACCGCTCGAGAAGGAGACTCGTTCTGTCTCCTAGAGATGAACGTTCTTTGGTGCGAAATGCAAATGACTTTCTCTCTTGTTACTACTCTGTCCTGTCCAGGCCCTGCGTGCCTCCATCGATGCCTATGACAATTTTGACAACATCACCCTGGCCCAGGGCCTGGAGAAGCACGAGCTGATTGAGTTCAGGAGGATCGCTGCCTACCTCTTCAAAGGCAACAACCGCTGGAAGCAGAGCGTGGAACTCTGCAAGAAGGACAAACTCTACAAGGTCCAGCTTCTCCAAATTTATATTAACTCATATGTTGTCTACAGACCAGTGACCATCAGCTCACACAGATACCCATGATGCTGTTGTTTTTGTAAAATGTGTGGGTCATATCATTGCTTTTAGATATGTCACTGTCTGAATTCTCTCCCCTTGTGTCTCCCCTGTTTTGATGTGCCTCCCCTGTTTTGATGTGCCTGTCTGTGGTGTTTTGATGTGTAGGATGCCATGCAGTATGCGTCTGAGTCAAAAGACGTAGAGCTGGCTGAGGAGTTGTTGGCCTGGTTCCTGGAGGAGGATAAGAAGGAGTGCTTTGCCGCCTGCCTCTTCACCTGCTACGACCTGCTGAGGCCTGACGTGGTGCTGGAGACGGCCTGGAGGCACAACATCATGGACTTCTCCATGCCCTACTTCATCCAGGTCATGAGGGAGTACCTCTCCAAGGTGGGTTAGGTTGGCCACTCCTCGGGTGGCAGTTCACCCCATACGGTATTTTATACATGACCTTAAACCCTTACCAGACTACCAGTGTCTCCAGTGAAAAGTAGGTACTGTTAACATGGTGATGCAATTTGAGTTCACCTTCTTTTAGGAGATTTTAAACAACCACAACTTCAGCCGATCTCATCCTGTTCTGTTTATCTCGATCATGATACCGGTAATCATGTTTCTTTTTGATTTTATCTCTGCTACTTTTCCATACAAAAGTTCAGGAGATTCATACTGCTTAGTATTCTCCATGCCACATATTTGTCATATGGCAAGAAATACCAGAACACTCAGTTCTTGTGATGGAACAAAATGGTAGTAGAGTCTACTGGGTGGGCTCTTGTAAAAAATTATGCATGTTATGTTAAGCTTAATATAATGATATTTTAGAAACAAGTCTGCTGATTTATAAAATATATCTGGTAAATATTGTAATTCTAACTTAAAAGTACCACATCAACAATTGTACTAGAGCTTGCATTTGTATCAAAAGGGGCTCATTTCCATCTCTCGCTGTGATTTTTCTTCTGTTTTCTTTGTTGATCTGATGATTCCACAGTTGTTCTCTCTGTTGGGGGAGAGTTTCAGTGTTTGTTTTTCTCCTTAAGTTGCCTCTCTGAATTCCCTTTCAGGTTGATGCGATTAAGGAAAAGGTGAAAGTCCAGTCCATTTCCAGTCATTCTTTTTGACCCTCTGTAGTCTGTAGTTTGGAGGAGTAAAACTAGAGGAAACTGCATGAGTCTGTCCCCTCCCCATGTCACTGCTGCTTCTGACTCCACACCTTGACTAGACAACCCACCCAGAGTCGTCTGGAGTGGGGCTCTCCCACCCTGCCTTTGGTGAGCTGCTGGGCATGCTGGGGTTTGGAATGGCTCTGTTAGCTATTGCTCTTTGTTCCAGGGTTGAATCAGTGACTGACCAATCAGGATTCAGGAACTCATTCACCCCAGCAACACCCAAACAGAGGGATGTTTAGTTCCATTCCTTTGAGGCTGTCCACATAAACCAGCAAACTCAGTAACTGTCCAGGAATAGGAAAGTATAACCTACTGTAGTCAGACAATCCTCTCCCTTAGACCTGTAGATACTAATGAAAAACTACCACTGTCTGTAATATCACTGAGCTGCTGTTGGCTTGAGTCTGTACCACTTGCCATTTAGTGATCAACCTTGGTAGGGTAATGAGGTTTGATTTGTACTGAAATGTATGTTAAGACAGCCCTGGGACCACATTTGAATTGTTCAATGTTGTCCTTATAGTGAAGTTATGTAGCCTCACATTTGGCTATGCACAGCTGTAGACTGCTGTAAAGTGGGAGTGTAGAACATACTCTGTATGGAAATTGATGAAGTGACCATTCTTTCAGAGTTCCTTCTTATATAACTGTTTACGGAATTAACTCGTAAAGAAATTGAACTTTTTAATGTTAAATATCCTGCTTCTGAGTGGCACAATGGTCTAAGGCACTGCATCTCAGTGCAAGAGGCGTCACTACAGTCCCTGGTTCGGATCCAGGCTGAATCACATCCGGCTGTGATTGGGAGCCCCAACGGGGCGGCGCACAATTGGCCCAGCGTCGTCCGGGGTAGGCCGTCATTGTAAATAAATTGTTCTTAACTGACTTGCCTAGTTAAATAAATGTTAAATCAAATCAAAATTGGAACATGTATGTAGATGTTTTTTGTATGTTATTATAATTTTGTTCCTTTGATTTGTTATTAGTTGCATTGTAGTGTCTTTGCTATTCCAGAACTTAAGTGTGGGGTACTGTGTGTGTGCTTAGGGTGTGGAACGCGTGTTACAAACTTGTAGTGTGTTCAGGGCAAGCATGCATTTCACCCTCCATAGCATTTGCAGCACTTTGGACCGGCTAGGAGACATCGTTGTTGGCTGTGCCTGCTTCGCGACGCCTTGACTGGCCGTACAAACCATCCCTCCATCCTCTCACTCCCCCCACTGTGGCTCTCTGCCTCTCATGCACTCTTCTAAACAGACAAATTAACCTAACTGTCGCTTCAGCATGTCTCGTTCCCCTTCAATGAGCCTACAGCCTGTTTACCTGTATCTTAAAACAACGACTTTGTTTTGCCAGATAGCAAGTATGTAGAGAACTGAACCCTACGTTGTGATCTGACAGGAGAGAAGTAACTGTCTCAAGTTGCCTTATCATGGTTTTCCAGAAGTGATATTGTGGATTTTCAGGAGGAATAGGTTGTTTCACTTACATTCAAGACGCTGCTCGCTTTTTCTTGTGAATTGTCTTATCATGTCTTTCAATTCCTGCTCTGAGCTGCTTAACAACTTATCAAGAGGACCGACAGGATAAAGATTTGCCATATTTGCTGGTCGACAATTTAATGTAAATATAATCTTACCATTTAGAGCTTTTTTTTATTATTATTGTGGTTTCCAGTTGATTCGTTGGATCTGTTCTACTTCATGGTAGGGAAAGTTTTCTTGTTAGCATTTGTGGTAGTGCTTGTAATCCCTGGTAGTTCAGTTTCTGTGACGTTGGACCATATTAGAGCTGTTGAAATGGGTTTGGTTCTCTACATACAGTCCAAACACATGGAAATAGATTCATCTGGTGGCTGGATGGTGGGACCATTGTTTTTGTTTAGGCCTAGCTGTGTGTCTAATCTGACGTTAGACTTATTTACAACCCTAATGCTTGTCAAGATTGGTAGCTAATAACACCAGTAGCCACTAGTGACAATGCCTGATAACAACAAACTCCCACACCCGTAGCATGGCCTGCCTCTTGCAGCCTGTTTTAATCTTGACTTTATTCGTCTCTGCCTGTCAGGAATGGTCCCATCGGCTAGCCAGTGAAATAACCCAGAGGTCAGTTATAAGGGCGTCTCATTAGAGCTCCCCTTGCTGGTTAACATGCTCACTTCTCTGCTTGCCTCTCAGGTCGACAAGCTTGACGCCTCAGAGTCACTAAGGAAACAGGAGGAGCAGAACACCGAGTCCCAGCCCATTGTTTATGGTACGACGACCTCTACATAACCCTGCCCCTCTATTGGTTGAATATGTTAAACGGGGAACTATTATGCTTTGCTTTGTAGTTTTAGCACCTAGCCAGTGTTAACCCTTTAGAGTGTGTTTGTGTTATCAGTTTTGGCATGATCTCATGCTAGTGCCCTCTATTTGTGTTGCAGGCACGCCCCAGCTCATGCTCACTTCAGGCCCTGGTCAGGCTGTGCCCCCCCAGCCTGGCTACGGAGGTTACGGCTACCCAGCAGCACCCGCTGGTTACGGCCAGCCTCCCCAGCCTGGCTTTGGCTACGGCATGTGAATGCCCACCCCACCACCCCAACCCCTAAGTCATCTGTTTCTCTCCTTATGTTCCTCACCAGCCTACCATGCTCTTCTACTCACAGAATAGACAAACATCAAGCAAACCTGTGCTCATTCAATTATTTTGATTCTGTTCTCCCTTAACTGCAATGAATGACTTTTTTTATTTGTATTGTTTTTGAACAGAAATTGGACAACTTTTTTTCTTGGTTTTCCACATTCCATATTTATGACTACTGAACACTTCCTTTAATGATTTTTTAAAACCGGTTTATGTTATGTATTTAAGTGGACCTTAGAAAGAAGCAGTTAGCCTTTTTGAAGTAGTTGGAACATCTGATTTGCACTGTCGTGAGAAGAAACTAATAGAAACTCTTAATTTTGATGTACTGAACGTGTGAACAGTTTACATTGTCTATTGTCTGTATAATGCATTTCATTATTGTATATTCTGAAAAAAGGTTACATAATATTTGAACATATATTGCCACTTCAATGACTATAGCTAGCAACACTAAGTAACAATAGTATATTCTGCACAGGCGTGTAGCTTTATGGAGTTTTAAATGCATAGACGTATGTATCTGAGTGTGTGTGTGTGTGTGTGTTCTAATGATCTAAATAAGAATTTGAATCCCCCTCGGCCTATACTGGCTCTTCAGTCAACCCCAGTAGATGTTAGTCCTCCTTTGTTGACTCAGTGTGTTTTTAATCTAGGTGACCTGTTTTGCTGTGTACAGTGCTTGTGTGTGAGACTGTGTCTGTGTATATGCAGGGGCGATCGAAGGCTGACTGCAGACCCGTACATGTGTATTTACTCATCACCCTCCTTGTGCTGAGGTCTGTGTATGCCAGGTGTTGTGGTGTTCTAGGTCACCATATTTTTGTGTGTACATAAGAAGGATCATTTAAAAAAAAGTGGCGATCCTACTCGTCGTCCTCCACAGCGCTGTCCCGTTTGGTTCGGTCAGTGCGATTGGCTCTGAGAACAAATAGAGGAATGGGAGGACAGGCTCCTTTTGGTGTCCTAATGTCAACTTGTTTAGATCAGTAACACTCCTGTAGGTTATGTATTTCAATGGTTATTATGAAGAATTAGATCTCAGTACTACAGCATAGTGATTTGTTGAGAATGGTCTGAAATAAAAGCCTGTATTTACCTTGATGTATTCCCAAAGTGCTTTTGAGCTGTGTGTGTAAAGTGTCATCCTAATCTCTGAACAT
This sequence comes from Oncorhynchus mykiss, assembly GCF_057628025.1. Taxonomy (NCBI): domain Eukaryota; kingdom Metazoa; phylum Chordata; class Actinopteri; order Salmoniformes; family Salmonidae; genus Oncorhynchus; species Oncorhynchus mykiss. The sequence continues at coordinate 22,318,578 of NC_143045.1, read as the reverse complement.
ACCTTTCTATTATCATGCATATTAACAATAAACATTGTCATAAAAGCCATGCTGAAAGGGACATTTAAAAGACTAAATAAAAATGATATCCTGTAGATAAAATAATATTGGGTCCTGTATGACTGGAATCTGTTAGGCACAGTCCAATTAATTGATCTAACAAAACAGTATACATTTTAAAATCACATTTAAGTCAATATATTTTATTTTTGCTTTGATCAGTTGAATAGTTAATGTGCACTACTTAAGGTCACGCCTACAGTACAATTATAAATATTCATAGTTTGTAATAGTCATCTTTATTCAGAAATGATCTATTGATCACTAACACAAAGGTGCTGCACTAGATGTATACCCTGTACTAATTATTTTCTCTCTACCCTGTCAAAGTGTGATGGCAGTGCCAATTTATCTCTATTGTGAAATCTTTGATAAAGATCAGGGTTTGTGTTGCAGTCTGTCAGTCATGCTAGTGAGCCAGAGCAGGGAGAGCATGCACCCTTCTCTCCACTTCATTGCAATACTTCTCTGGAAGTCCAGCAGCCCTACAAGTAAAATGAACAAACATGAATTACAAAACTAAACCTGACCATCCCCCCCAAAAACACTTGGTTTACACACAGTGCTGTTGCTTTCACATATCCTCTCAGTTCCCCTCAATTCTACATACCACTTTGTCCCTTTACATAGTTAGTCCCCACCCAGTCCCTGTACATTGAGTTAGTCCCCACCCAGTCCCTGTACATAGTTAGTACCCACCCAGACTCTGTACATAGTTAGTCCCTACCCAGTCCCTGTACATAGTTAGTCCCTACCCAGTCCCTGTACTTACTTGAGCTCCCTGAGCTTCTTCTCCTTGATCTCATCAAGGCGGATGCGGCGATGGCGGGCCTCCTCGTCCAGCCGGTCTCCCTCTTTGTAGACCTCCCTGCGCAGGGCGATGGCCTGCATCTCCCGCTCCCTCACCTGCTGGCGCACCCCGTCAGCGTGACGCAACACCTTGATCCTGTGTTTCTCCTCCTTGTCCTTCTCCTTACAGATGGATACCTGCTGGGCCCTGGGGTGAGAAAAAAAACTGGCTGTAAAACGCAACTGCTAATACAGAGACCTTTACTAACATTTTAAAGTGTGGTTGTCCAAGGCATAGCATAGTGTTATGCTCTGATTTATGAAACCGCCTATAATACAAGTACAGTTATCGGGTTAGTACAGTAGTAACTACCCACTGGGCACAGATCAATTCAACATCTATTCCATGTTGGTACAACGTAATTGCATTGATATGACGTGGAAACAACGTCACTGAGCAGTGTATGCTCAGTGGGTACATCTACTTGGTGTCATGGTGTACCTCAAAACCCTGTCAAACTCAGCCCTCTCTCGCCCAGCCTCGATGGATAGGAGGTGCTCCTTATGTGTGACCTGCTCCAAGCGAGCTGCCTTCAACCTCTCCTCAACATCCACCTTCTTCTTGAGCTGCTCCTTCTCTTTTCTCCTCCAATCTCTCTCTGCTCCCTCCTGGTTCCTCCTGGCTCGAAGCTCATCCTTACAGTCATACACAAAACCACTGTAACCATTCCTCCATACCTTTTATGATCAATTACGACAACAACAGGTCAGTGTGAGCCACTGTAAAACAAATGGAACTTTGGTGCTGCTCACCTGCTCTGCCTTGTGGTCTTTTTCTCTCTCCTGTAGGGCTCGCAGTCTGGCCACGTCCTTCTCCTTCTCTCTCTTGATGCGTCTCTGTTCAGCCTCGTACTCAGCCTCCCGCTCCTGTAGGGGTCACACAAAAGTATATTTGGCTGCGTTAACACGGGCATTCTAATTCAGATTTTTTTCTCTAATTATTGGTAAAAGAACTGATCTGATTGCTCAAAATACCAATTTGTGGAAAAATATTACACTTAGGCTGCCAGTGTAAACGTAGCCTTAGACACCTTTTTTGTCCTTTTGCTTTCTGACCCAAAACAAGAAGGCCAAACCTATAATAAAGTCCATAATGGAGTAACTCTTACCATTTTCTTGTGGGTGTACTCCATAGCCCGGAGGTCGGCCAGTCTCTCCTCCTCTTTGTTGCGCTCCTTGGCCAGCAGGCTGTCCTCGTTGATACGGAGGATCTCCTGCTGCAGACGCTGCTGCTCCTCCTTCTTCCTCTCCAGAGCCTGGGAGACACACCACACCATTCTGTTGTTTATTATTCCTTATGCCTAACTGCATTGCGATCCATTCATCAATGATAATCATTAGTTGCAAGAGTACAAACAGATCTGGGACCAGGCTAATTCATGAGGAATTTCTAACTGAAATTCAAAGTGGTAATACATTACCCTGGCGATAAAACTGTTGTACTGCACAAGGAGACTTGTCTCTAACTAATAATACCTCCAGCTCCTCCATCTGCATCTTCTCCAGGTTCTCCAGCATCTGCTGGCCCTCCTGCTCCTTCATCTCATTCTGCAGCATCCTGTCCTCCAGACGCTCCTCAATCTGGTTTATAATCAGCTGCTTTCCCCTATAGACACACACAGGGAAGACAGCTGAGGCATTACAGTTTGGAAGAGATGTAGTGTATTTGCTTTTAAATGGGCCATTGTGTGTGTGTGTGTGTGTGTGTCCTCACTGGATCCTCTGGTGTTTGCGCAGCTCGTCGATCTGCTCCTGGGCCTCCAGGGCTCTCCTGCGGTCCACCTCCATCATGGCATCCAGACGCCTCTCCTCCTCCTGTAGCTCAGCCAGGATCTGCTGCCTCTCCAGGATCTGGGCATCCCTCACCGCGTGGCACCGGGCACCCAGGATCAACTGGCCACAACAAAAGGGTACCATACACGACACACACAAGGACACGAAGATGGAAGAGTCTGGATAGGGCATGGGTAAAAAAACTGGGGAAAAGTGTGATATTGCAGTGATGTTGGGACTGAAGTTGAGATAAAACAAATAACAAAGAGTAGCGAAGAGAGAGTGAACGGTTGATTCTCTTGCTGTACCTCATTGAGTTTCTTGACCTCGTCCTCCTGCTCCATCCTCATGGCGTTAGCCCTCTCCAGCAGATACTGAGCTCTTTCCTTGGCCTCGGCCTCCAGTTCACTTAGGGCCTGGTTCTTCTGACGAGACAGGTCAGCCTGGCGGATATGGGCCTTCCTATCCTCAGCAGCATCCTGGTCAAGAAAAACAGCAACATTGGAACAGTGCAAAGGTTAGTTTGGGTGTAATGCTGTAGCTGGGACCCTGTACTGCCAGTTAGTCACCCAGCTTTCATGTGGTAAAGGTTGCTTACAAATTCATCAGGTACATTTGTCCTTTCTCACCATAGCTGCTTCTCTCTCCCTCCTCTGGGATTCCAACGTGAACTCCCGCTCCTCCTTGGTTGAAACCAGAGAAGCTGTTGCGATCCGCTCAATATCAGTTGGGCGGAGGATGACAGACAACCCAGACGGATCCTTACATGGGATCCTGGCAAAATGACAGCATGATTTGTTTTTATTTTGTAATTCACCACCACTTGTAAAATGTGATTGTGGGATATGTTTATTGGTGCAATGTAGGTTTATGGAACTGGATGGCATTCTCTTTTATAATGAGTAAACAGTAATAAACACTGCCAAGTGTAGTACTGTTATGTTCACAAAGCATTAGACTTGATGATCACATCAAGTAAACGAATGAGAAGTTGAGGTATTGACTGATACTTGCTTCAGGTCTCGGATGAGGTCCTTCGTGATGATGCGAACTGTCTCTAGGTTCTGAGTCTTCTGACTTGGAGCAGACCTGGACTGGCCCCTGGGTCCGAACCGGCCACCCCTCTCAGTGTCCTTGACATTGCAGGCTGACAGAGCCTTGAGTAAGAAAATTCAACATATATTTACACCAATTCTCTATCTCACACACACACACACATACATACATACATACATACATACATACACAGACCTTGCACAGTTCAATTGTCACGTCTTATTGCTATGTGTTTATCCAATGCAGATCAAAGAAATGGCTGACATATGGCCCACCTGTTTTGGGGTTCCAAAGAGGCTCTCATCCACATGAGAGGTGAGTGCACGGGTGCGATAGCGACGTGAACCGGAGCTACCAGAGAGCCTAGATGAAGACCCTATACTCTGCGGCTGCGACAAAGTCAACAGTGTTGGTACTGGTAGAGTTATACAGTAATTGAACGTGTGTACAGACCAGCAAATAATTATGACTTTCATGAATGTCATTTTTATGTCAAGCAAGATTGTGGGCCTGTCTCTGATTCTACTTACCATGATGATCGTCAAAAATAGTCCACTATCATCAACCAAAATAAATAACAGCTAAAATAATGACAGGAAAGTCACCATTATAATAACACAACGAATATCCAAGGTTAGGAAGCACCTAGTTAGCTATTTTTCGTTCTTAATTATGGGAGAAGTGCTTGGCATATCCCTGAAAATGAGATGTTCTGTTGTTGTGTATCCATGGAAACCCTGATCTTAAAACGGAAGAGTCCACGTGGCCTCTGTACCCGCCCTCTTGACACAGCCAGATGAGTCATCTATTGTCTTGTATACTTTCTATTAAGGTGAATCAGAGGTGCCTTGATACAATGTGATACAATGTTTGGTTTCAGTGCATGCATGCAGCATGTTCGATATAATATACAAAATGTGCAATGCATGTTGCTGTATGGTGGAGGTGGTACATCACACTTTGTGCTCACTAAGTGGCGCCAAAGTACCTAATCTCTGCAAACGAGACAACCCAGCAACTATGTAACACACCGTCATGATGACACATCATAGTTCATGGCATTTTCGAAAGTTCATGTTTGTGGTAGCATGGTCATTGACTTGAATATCAGGCTTGGTGTACAGAAATGGAAAGAAATAGCCCACTGGGCACAGACGTAAGTCGATTCAACGTCTATTCCTATGTTTCTTCAAGTAATGTCATTGCAATGACGTGCAAACAACGTTGATTCAACCAGTGTGCGCCCAGTGGAAGGCAGTTTATGTTAACAAGAAACGTGGACTAACGAGACAGGTAAAGAGCAGAAAAGTATTCACACCCTTTGCCTTTTTCCACATTTTGTTGTGCTACAGCCTGAATTTAAAATCGATTACATTTAGATTTTGTGTCACTGGCATACACACAATACCACATGATGTCAAAGTGGGATACATTTAAAAAATATATATGTTTTACAAACTATTTAAAAATGAAAAGCTGAAATGTATTTTATTTCACCTTTATTTAACCAGGTAGGCCAGTTGAGAACAAGTTCTCATTTACAACTGAGACCTGGCCAAGATAAAGCAAAGCAGTGCCACACAAACAACAACAAAGAGTTACACATGGAATAAACAAACGTACAGTCAATAACACAATAGAAAAAAAATCTATATGTGTGCAAATGAGAAGATTAGGGCGGTAAGGCAATAGATTGGCAGTAGTGGCGAAGTAACAATTTAGCAATTAAACACTGGAGTGATGGATGTGCAGAAGATGAATGTGCAAGTAGAGATACTGGGGTGCAAAGGAGTAAAAAAAAACATTTTAGATGACAATATGGGTATGAGGTAGTTGGATGGGCTATTTACAGATGGGCAATGTACAGGTGCAGTGATCTGTGAGCTGCTCTGACAGCTGGTGCTTAAAGTTAGTGAGGGAGATATGAGTCTCCAGCTTCAGTGATTTTTACAATTCGGTCCAGTCATTGGCAGCAGAGAACTGGAAGGAAAGGCGGCCAAAGGAGGAATAGGCTTTGGGGGTGACCAGGGAAATATACCTACTGGAGCGGGTGCTACGGGTGAGTGCTGCTATGGTGACCAGTGAGCTGAGATAAGACAGGGCTTTACCTAGCAAAGACTTATAGATGACCTGGAGCCAGTGGGTTTGGCGACGAATATGAAGCGATGGCCAGCCAACGAGAGCATACAGGTCGCAGTGGTGGGTAGTATATGGGGATTTGGTGACAAAACGGATGGCACTGTAATAGACTACATCCAGTTTGCTGAGTAGAGTATTGCAGGTTATTTCGTAAAGGACATCGCCGAAGTCTAGGATTGGTAGGATAGTCAGTTTTACGAGGGTATGTTTGGCAGCATGAGTGAAGGATGCTTTGTTTGCGAAATAGGAAGCCCAATTCTAGATTTAATATTGGAGATGCTTAATGTGAGTCTGGAAGGAGAGTTTACAGTCTAGCCAGACACCTAGGTATTTGTAGTTGTCCACATATTCTAAGTCAGAACCGTCCAGAGTAGTGATGCTAGTCGGGCGTGCAGGTGGGGCAGCGATCGGTTGAAGAGCATGCATTTAGTTTTACTTGCATTTAAGAGCAGTTGGAGGCCACAGATGAAGAGTTGTATGGCATTGAAGCTCGTCTGGAGGTTAGTTAACACAATGTCCAAAGAAGGGCCAGAAGTATACAGAATGGTGTCGTCTGCGTAGAGGTGGTTCAGAGAATCACCAGCAGCAAGAGCGACATCATTGATGTATACAGAGAAAAAAGTCTGAGAATTGAACCCTGTGGCACCCCCATAGAGACTGCCAGAGGTTCGGACAACAGGTCCTCCGATTTGACACACTGAACTCTGTCTGAGAAGTCAGGTGGAAAGCATGGCCAGCCATAGAAAAATGCTTGTTGAAATTCTCAATTATCGTGGATTTATCGGTGGTGACAATGTTTCCTAGCCCCAGTGCAGTGGGCAGCTGGGAGGAGGTGCTCTTATTCTCCATGGACTTTACAGTGTCCCAGAACCTTTTGGATTTTGTGCTACGGGATGCACATTTCTGTTTGAAAAAGCTAGCCTTTGCTTTCCTAACTGCCTGTGTATATTGGTTCCTAACTTCCCTGAAAAGTTGCATATTGCGGCAGCTATTCGATTCTAATGCAGTACGCCACAGGATGTTTTTGTGCTGGTCAAGGGCAGTCAGGTCTGGAGTGAACCAACGGCTATATCTGTTCCTGGTTAAAAAAAAATATGGGGCATGCTTATTTAAGATGGTGAGGAAAGCACTTTTAAAGAATAACCAGGCAACCTCTACTGACGGAATTAGGTCAATATCCTTCCAGGATACCTTGGCGAGGTCGATTAGAAAGGCCTGCCCGCTGAAGTGTTTTAGGGAGCGTTTGACAGTGATGAGGGGTGGTTGTTTGACCGCAGATTCATTACAGAAGACAGCAGAGGTGTATTTAGAGGGCAGGTTGGTCAGAATGATATCTATGAGGGTGCCCGTGTTTACAGATTTGGGGTTGTACCTGGTTGGTTCATTGATAATTTGTGTGAGATTGAGGGCATCTAGCGTAGGTGAAGATAGATAGGGGGCAATCAATTCACATATGGTGTCCAGGGCACAGCTAGGGGCAGAAGGTGGTCTTATAACAAGCGGCAACGGTAAGAGACTTGTTTCTGGAAAGGTGGATTTTTAGAAGTAGAAGCTCGAATTGTTTGGGCACAGACCTGGATAGTATGACAGAACTCTGCAGGCTGTCTCTGCAGTAGATTGCAACTCCGTCCCCTTTGGCAGTTCTATCTTGTCGGAAAATGTTATAGTTACATCACCAGAGGAACAGAGGAGGAGTAGGATAAAGGTACAGCTAAAGGCTATAAGAACTATAAATCTTGATTCAACAAGTACTCAACCCCTTTGTTATGTCAAGCCTAAATAAATTCAGGTCAGGTGTAAAAATGTGCTTAACAAGTCACATAATAAGTTGCTAAAAATGACTCTGTGCAATAATAGTGTTTAACATAATTGTTGAATGACTACCTCATCTCTGTACCCAACACATGCAATTATCTGTAAGGTGCTTCAGTCGAGCAGTGAATTTCAAACACAGATTCAACCACAAAGACCAGGGAGGTTTTCCAATGCTTCACAAAGAACGGCACCTATTGGTAGATGGGTAAAAAAACAAACAGACATTGAATATCCCTTTGAGCATGGTGAAGTTATTAATTATGGTGTATCAGTACACCCAGTCAATACTGGGCATCCTTCCTAACTCAGTTAAAACAGTTATAGAGCTGAATGCCTGTGATAGGAGAAAACTGAGGATGAATCAACAACATTGTAGTTACTCCACAATACTAACCTAAATGACAAAGTGAAAATAAGGGTGCCTGTACAGAATACAAATATTCCAAAACATGCATCCTGTTTCCAACAAGGCACTAAAGTAAAACTGTTAAAAAATGTGGCAAAGATATTAACTTTATGTCCTGAATAAAAAGTGTTATGTTTCTGGCAAATCCAACACAACACATCACTGAGTACCACTCTTCAAACTTTCTAGTATGATGGTGGCTAGTAAGTCTCTAAAAGCGTTGTACACCTAGATTGTACAATATTTGCACATTTTTCTTTTGAAATTCTTCAAACTCTTGTCAATTTGGTTGTTGATCATCATTGCTAGACAGCCATTTTCAAGTCTTGCCATAGATTTTCAAGCCTATTTAAGTTAACTGTAACTAGGCCACTCAGGAAGATTTATGTAGTCTTGGTAAGCAACTCCAGTGTATATTTGGCATTGTGTTTTAGGTTATTGTCCTGCTGAAAGGTGAATTTGTCTCCAAGGTTTTCCTCTAGGATTTTGCCTGTGCTTAGCTCTGCTCCGTTTCTTTTATCCTAACAAACTCCCTTGTCCTTGCCGATGACAAGCATACCCATAACATGATGACTGAAAAAGACTCACAGCTGTAATAGCTACCAAAGGTGATTCTAACATGTGACTCATTTTGAATACTTAGGTAAATTAAATATTCATGTATTTGATTTTAAATAAATTTGCCAAAAAGTTAACATGTTTTCACTTTGTCATTATGGGAATTGTGTGTAGATGGGTGCCAAAAATATATATTTAATTCATGTTGAATTCAGGCTGTACACAAAATGTGGAACAAGTCAAAGTGTATGAATACTTTCTGAAGGCACAGTAAAACTTTTATATAGAATTTTGCAAAATGCATGCACACACACCGATATCAAAATATTTTGCTCATAGATATACAGTGCATTCGGAAAGTATTCAGACCCCTTGACTTTTTCCACATTTTGTTAAGTTACAGCCTTATATAAATGTGATATTTCATTTTTCATTCTTTTTTTTTGTGTGTAGGTTGATAAGGGGAAAAAACAATTTAATACTTTTTAGAATAAGTATTCAGACCCTTTACCTAGTACTTTGTTGTAGCACCTTTGGCAGCAATTACAGCCTTGAGTCTTCTTGGGTATGACGCTACAAGCTTGGCACACCTGTATCTAGGGAGTTTCTCCCATTATTCTCTGCAGATCCTCTCAAACTCATCGCTGCACAGCTATTTTCAGGTCTCGCCAGAGATGTTCGATCGGGTTCAAGTCCGGGCTCTGGCTGGGCCACTCAAGGACATTCAGAGACTTGTCCCAAAACCATTCCTGCATTCTCTTGGCTGTATGCTTAGGGTCGTTGTACTGTTGGAAGGTGAACCTTCGCCCCCCAGTCAGGTCCTGAGCACTCTGGAGCAGGTTTTCATCAAGGATCTCTCTGTACTTTGCTCCGTTCATCTTTCCCTCGATCCTGACTAGTCTCCCAATCCCTGCCGCTGAAAAACATCCCCACAGCATGATGCTGCCACCACCATGCTTCACCGTAGAGATGGTGCCAGATTTCCTCCAGACTTGACGCTTTGCATTCAGGCCAAAGAGTTCAATCTTGGTTTCATCAGACTAGAGAAACTTGAGTCCTTTAGGTGCCTTTTTTGCACACTCCAAGTGTGCTGTCATTTGCCTTAATCTGAGGAGTGGCTTCCATCTGGCCACTCTACCATAAAGGCCTGATTGGTGGAGTGTTGCAGAGATGGTTGTCCTTCTGGAAGGTTCTCCCATCTCCACAGAGGAACTCTGGAGGTCAGTCAGAGTGACCATTGGGTTCTTGGTCACCTCCCTCACCAAGGCCCTTCTTTGGCCGGGTGGCCAGCTCTAGGAAGAGTCTTGGTGGTTCCAAACTTCTTCCATGTAAGAATGATGGAGGCCACTGTACTTTATGGGACCTTCAATGCTGCAGAATTTTTTTGGTACCCTTCCCCAGATCTGTGCCTCAACACAATCCTGTCTCGGAGCTCTACGAACAATTCCTTTGACCTCGTGGCTTGGTTTTGCTCCTCCTGACAGAGCTAGTGTAACTGAGTCAGGTTTGTAGGCCTCCTTGCTCGCACATGCTTTTTCAGTTCTGCTCACAAATGTTCTATGGGATTGAGGTCAGGGCTTTATGATGGCCACTTCAATACCTTGACTTTGTTGTCCTTAAGCCATTTTTCCACAACGTTGGAAGTATGCTTGGGTCATTGTCCGTTTGGAAGACTCATGTGCGACCAAGCTTTAACTTCATGACTGATGTTGCTTCAATATATCCACATTTGTCCTACCTCATGATGCCATCTATTTTGTGAAGTGCACCAGTTCCTCCTGCAGCAAAGCACTCCCACAACATGATGTTGCCACCCCGTGCTTCACAGTTGGGATGATGTTCTTCGGCTTGCAAGCCTCCCCCTTTTTCCTCCAAACATAATGATGGTCATTATGGCCAAAGAGTTCTATTTTGTTTCATCAAACCAGAGGACATTTCTCCAAAAAGTACGATCTTTGTCCCCATGTGCAGTTGCAAACCATAGTCTGGCTTTTTTATGGCGGTTTTGGAGCAGTGGCTTCTTCCTTGCTGAGCGGCCTTTCAGGTTATGTCGATATAGGACTTGTTTTACTGTGGATATACACTGTATATACTTTTGTACCTGTTTCCTCCAGCATCTTCACAAGGTCCTTTGCTGTTGTTCTGTTGCTGACTCAAGTGACGTCAACTAGCCTATCAGAAGCTTCTAAAGCCATTACATAATTTTCTGGGATTTTCCAAACTGTTTAAAGGCACAGTCAATTTAGTGTAGTAAACTTCTGACCCACTAGAATTGTGATACAGTGAAATATAAATGAAATAATCTGTCTGTAAACAATTGTTGGGAAAATTACTTGTGTCATGCACAAAGTAGATGTTCTAACCAACTTGCCAAAATTATAGTTTGTTAACAAGAAATTTGTGGAGTGGTTGAAAAATGAGTTTTAATGACTCCAACCTAAGTGTATGTAAACTATCGACTTCAACTGTAGCTATGGTTGGTAAAGCGGGACAACCCCAAAAATTACTGAACTACAAAATTGAAACACAATATTGGCAACTTTATTAAATGTTTTTAATTAGTAGGCTACTTGATGGTCAAAAGATGCAAATGTGTCATTCTTTTCCTCATAACAGAAGCATGCCAGGGAGTTCCGTAACTTCTATTATGCCATTGTAGTCTACCATTTGATAAAATAAATATGTTGAAATAACTATATCGCTGGAGTCATTGCAAATCAATTTGTTCCACTTGTTTAGCGTACTTGCAGCTGGCAGACCAATTTAATAAATAGCCTACAACTTTTGGGTAAATTGTTGTGGCCTTGTTATTATGCAATTATTAATGGCCATGTTAAATTAATTAAATTAGAAGTTATCAAAGCTCTATCGCAACTGACGATCAATTGCTATAAATCATTAGATTGACGGTAACAGTCAATCAGATTAGGCTACAGGTAAAAAAAAATAACTAATGATCACTGGCTGTTGACAAGCATATTCAGTTCATATACATATAATTAATATTGAATTCAGTGATTGGAGTTACGGCCACATTCTCAGTAGCCTATTCCCGCAGATGATCGATGCTTGACTACCGTTCGACAAATACAAATATTCTCGCTAGAATCTCATAATGTAGACTAGTTTACCAGCACTGTATCTGCGAGCTGTTGGCTAGAGCGCACGTGCCAAGACCAGAGTAGGTACATTTTGCTATCGAAAATGTGATGGAAACACACAGAACTTTAGATTTTTATTAGGTACATAACAAATGTTGGGAAGAAGTGTATGTTGTGTGCACAACGTCATCGCGCACAGATTTGTATCTGCAACAAGTCAGTTTGGAAACACCACTGTTGGGGAAATTCGCATATTTCCTTTGTGTTATTTGCATGAAAATATGTTGCCAATTGGATGGAAACCTAGCTAATGATGCATTTTCACACAAACCAACCCACCGTGATAATGGGGTTGTGTTTTGTGCTGATGGTCATCTCTCTTCACACACTCCCTGGGCTGAGGAGGATCCACCCTCTGGGCTTGCAGTCAACATTGGACTCTCCAATGAATCATTAACTAAGAACATTCAATAACATCCAGGCACACCAGCAGGGAGGAACAGTCAGGATCAGCAAGAGGGGGGTGAAAGGTATATAATAGGAATCAGGAGTGTCTTTCATTTTTTTTTTACAGACTGTTGGACAATACAAGCAGCATTACAGAAGATAACAGCATCGGAGTAGGTCAATTCCATTATCTTCCCTTTGGCCCTTGTAGAACTCGGATAAGGCAGGGGAAATCAGTCTTAGAGTAAAGAAGTTGACCATTAACCCCAACTATTGATTACAGCTCTCTCTCCCTCTTCTAACCAGCTCTGCTCTGCACCGTGGATCCTGACACCAAAGTTCAGTCACTGGTGGCAGAAGTATTTCACACTCGAACAACTACTCCTCTGTAGTTTTGTTTTATAATCCTCTATTATTTAGCACTTTTTTCTGCACTGCAAAAACCATGGCAACCGCAGGGTATGGATATTACCGCACCACCATTTTCCTGGCCATGTTTGTGGGCTATACGCTGTACTACTTCAACAGGAAGACCTTTTCCTTTGTGATGCCCTCTCTCATGCAAGAGATCAAGCTGGACAAAGATGACCTGGGTAAGAGAGGCCTCACTGTTGTCTTTTCCTCTCTTTCTGTCTTGCATGTCCCTAACAACAATTAACAACTAAAGTTTAGATACTGTTGATAGTGGTCTGACTGATTGGTTTAATTGAACGATCATATGGGGATACATCAGTTAATGCTTTGTGTGTGTTTATATTAATACCAAAATCAATTAAACATTGTGTTCTGCCTCTGTATTGTGTGCACTATCCCTCAGGCATGATCACTAGTAGCCAGTCTCTGGCCTATGCTATAAGCAAGTTCATCAGCGGTGTGTTGTCGGATCAGATCAGTGCCCGCTGGCTCTTCTCCATTGGCCTGTTCATGGTGGGGGCCATCAATGTGGTCTTCTCCTGGTCCTCTACTGTGGCCATTTTCTCTGGCCTCTGGTTCCTCAACGGCCTGGGTCAGGGCCTGGGGTGGCCCCCATGTGGCAGGGTGCTGCGCAAGGTAGGACCAGGAAGTAACACTGTAGTCCACGGGATATGAAGCTGTCAGACACATATAAATCAATTGCCTGCACTGTTAAAATACTGGTCAGTCAGTACCATTTTGTATATCCCTGTCCATTCAATACTAGTCGTGTCAAGCCATGAAGCACATCACTAGTCTGATATTATGAAATGTCATTCCCTTCTGCTTCTCAGTGGTTCGAGCCCTCTCAGTTTGGGACGTGGTGGGCGATTCTGTCCTGCAGTATGAACCTGGCTGGGAGTTTAGGCCCCATTATTGCAACGTTGATGGCCCAGAGCTACAGCTGGAGGACGACCCTGTCCATCTCAGGCCTCTCCTGTTGTGTGGTCTCCTTCGTCTGCCTGCTGTTGATCAGGAATGAGCCCAAAGACGTGGGCTTGCCCAACATAGACACTGGGGGGGCCAAGAAGGGCAAAGCAGGTCAGAGCTGGGAGCTAACCTCTTCTTGTCCTGTGGTTGAAACATTGCAAAATATGTGTGACTGACATGCACAGGTTTTATTTTGAACGCATGCCTTTTTGTGTATTGTCTGCATGTGCAATTGTGTGTAAGGTCAGTACAACTCTGTGTTAATGGACTCTGCACCCAGTGTTCCCTCACACGCTAGCGTGAACAAGTTCAAGATCATGCACACTCTAAGTGATGTGCTAGTGTGACTGAAACCCCTCTCCCTTACTAGGCTCATCCAGTGATGAGACCACCTTCAAAGAGTTCATCCTGTCCCCCTACCTGTGGCTGCTGTCTGTGGGCTACCTGGTGGTGTTTGGGGTGAAGACAGCCTGCACTGACTGGGGCCAACTCTTCCTCATCCAGGACAAGGGCCAGTCAACACTCATGGGTATGGAAGTCTGATACATTAAGACCTGCGTTTTCCCTCTGTTTTTTCATGAGTCTTATCCTGGAGGCAGAACAGTGATTTGCTCTTAGATAGGCCAGCTGCAATGTAAAAATTGGCTATATGGTAAAAATGTATTGAAACAAAAATATGATTTTTGTTATTCATTTAAGGTTAGGGTTAGGCATTAGGGTTAGCAGTGTCGTTAAGGTTGGGTTTAAAATCAGATTTTATGGACTGTGCCAGCTAGAGGTCGGCCGATTATGATTTTTCAATGCCGATAACGATTATTGGAGGACCAAAAAAAGCCGATACCGATTAATCAGACAATTTTTTTTATTTTTTATTTGTAATAATGACAATTACAACAATACCGAATTAACACTTATTTTAACTTAATATAATACATCAATAATATCAATTTAGCCTCAAATAAATAATGAAACATGTTCAATTTGGTTTAGGTAATGCAAAAACAAAGTGTTGGAGAAGAAAGTAAAAGTGCAATATGTGCCATGTAAAAAAAAAGCTAACATTTAATTTCCTTGCTCAGAACATGAGAACATATGAAAGCTGGTGGTTCCTTTTAACATGAGTCTTCAATATTCCCAACTAAGAAGTTTTAGGTTGTAGTTATTATAGGACTATTTCTCTCTATACGATTTGTATATGGGGCGGCAGGTTAGCCTAGTGGTTAGAGCGTTGGACTAGTAACCGGAAGGTTGCAAATTTAAACCCCCGAGCTGACAAGGACAAATCTGTCGTTCTGCCCACTGTTCCTAGGCCGTCATTGAAAATAAGAATTTGTTCTTAACTGACTTGCCTTTGACTATTGGATGTTCTTATAGGCACTCCTCGCTCCTACTTGGGCTCAAACCTGGAACACATCGACAACAGCCACCCTCGAAGCAGAGTTACTCATGCAGAGCAAGGGGAACTCCAAGTCTCAGAGCGAGTGACGTTTGAAACTCTATTAGCGCACACCCCGCTAACTAGCTAGCCATTTCACATCGGTTACACCAGCCTAATCTCGGGAGTTGATAGGCTTGAAGTCATAAACAGCGCAATGCTTGAAGAATTGCAGGCAAACGCACAAAGGTGCTGTCTGAATGAATGCTTACGAGCCTGCTGCTGCCTACCATCGCTCAGACTGCTCTATCAAATATTAAATAATTGACTTAATTATAACATAATAACACACAGAAATACGAACCTTTGGTCATTAATGTGGTCGAATCCAGAAACTTGTCATTTTGAAAACAAAACTTTTATTCTTTCAGTGGGAAGTGAAAGAGCGGGAAGACTGAGGAACAAAGGGCGAAGCTGTGCTATCGTAAATACAGTATCTAATGCATTCTAAATTACCGCCCATTTGGAAAAGTAAAATGCAATAAATATTTACTCTGAGCTGCGCTTCGGTAGGTTGTTGGTAGATGGAAGGCAGTGTTGCCCAACCGAGTCCTTTGTCCTTTGAAGAATGTCTCTGCTGGTAAATTGAATACGTTGTAGTAATGTCGTTGTGTGGTAGACGGGATACTCTGTCTGTTTCTTCCTACCCTCGTTTGCAGTGGCTGTTGCTAACTCAACGGCTAGGAGGTATCACTTCTATAGTGAATAAGAGTTCAAAGTTCATACCATTCGCAACCAAAGCTTACGCTGATGTTGGCTTCGTTCTGTAGTTATTATCTGAACCATTCTGACATAGGACCGTCGTCTTCACGTCCTCGGAACAGGAGGTTATATTGTCGTCAAGGCTTTATATAGGAAGGGAGAAAAGGGGTGTGTTTCATAGTTTACAACCTATATCTCTTCACGTGGGCGGGCCACTGAGTCGGGCCTAATTCACTCATGAAAACCCAAATCTCACATTTTAGAAGCTAAAATCACATTTCATCCCATCACGAATAATTTCGTATTCAAACATTTAAATGGAACAACAATTCCATGTGAATCCGATAACTCTGTA
Organism: Oncorhynchus mykiss; assembly: GCF_057628025.1. NCBI lineage: Eukaryota > Metazoa > Chordata > Actinopteri > Salmoniformes > Salmonidae > Oncorhynchus > Oncorhynchus mykiss. The sequence continues at coordinate 22,302,499 of NC_143045.1, read as the reverse complement.
TAGACTTTCACTGGAGAGTTTGTCATCTTATCATTGATGAGAATGTCTCAGATGACAACCGAACTGGCATCATATTCATTAAGTACCACCGCATGCATGTTCAATTGGTCGGATTACCAGAATATAGTTAATTTCCCCCCACCTTCTGATGTTCTCAGTATCTCTATGTTAACCAAGGGCTTTGCAAATGTAACATCAGTAGGGTAGAGAGAGGAAAAAGGGGGGAAGAGGTATTTATGACTGTCATAAACCTACCCCCCAGGCCAACGTCATGACACATTGCACAACATTATGTCATAATTATGTACAATTCTGGCAAATGAATTACGGCCTTTGTTAGGAATAAATGGACTTCACACAGTTCGCAATGAGCCAGGCGGCCCAAACTGCTGCAAGAGAAGTGACATAATTTCCCTAGTTAAAATAAATTCATGTTAGCAGGCAAAATTAACTAAATATGCAGATGTAAAAATATATACTTGTGTATTGATTTTAAAGAAATGCATGTTTATGGTTAGGTACACATTGGTGCAACGACAGTGCTTTTTTTGCAAATGCGCTTGTTAAATCACCCGTTTGTCGAAGTAGGCTGTGATTCGATGAGAAATTAACAGGCACCGCATCGATTTTATGCAATGCAGGACACGCTAGAAACTAGTAATATCATCAAATATGTGTAGCTAGCTAGTGATTATGTTTAGATGGATTGTTTTTTATAAGATAAGTTTAATGATAGCTAGCAACTTACCTTGGCTTATTGCTGCCCTCGCGTAACAGGTAGTCAGCCTGCCACGCAGGCTCCTCGTGGAGTGCAATGTAAGGCAGGTGGTTAGAGCTTCGGACTAGTAACCGGAGGGTTGCAAAAATGAATCCCAGAGCTGACAAGGTAAAAATATGTTGTTCTGCCCCTGAACAAGGCAGTAACCCACCGTTCCTCGGCCGTCATTGAAAATAAGAATGTGTTCTTAACTGACTTGCCAAGTTAAATAAAGGTGTAAAAAAAATGTTTTTGCAAATCGGTGTCCAAAAGTACCGATTATCGATTGTTGTGAAAACTTGAAATCAGCCCTAATTAATCGGCCATTCCGAATTAATCGGTCGACCTCTAGTGCCAGCTAGTGACCACTGCAGATTCATGACTAAAAACGCTAACCTGCCTGTTTTACCAGTATGCAGTAGACTGCGGTTGATAACTCAATAATAACTGCCTCTTGTTAAGTTTGACTTGAATGCATCTCTTTTTCACAGGCAGTTCCTACATGAGTGCCCTAGAGGTGGGAGGCCTGTTGGGCAGTTTAGCTGCAGGATACTTCTCTGACAAGGCTGTGGCACAAGTGGGTTTATAGTGGCATCATACACTAATTCAGAGCTCTATTCAAATCACGCCAGTGTTTGTAAGGTACTGTATTTCTTTTTGTACAGCAAGGCATGAAAAGCCATGGAAACCCCCGTCATTTTCTCTTGATCTCAATGATGGCTGGGATGTTTGGTTCCATGTATCTATTCCGGATCACTGTCACGCCAGACAGCCCAAAGGTATAGTAAACACATCATGTTCCATCAAAACTCCTTTCAGAGCCAATACACTATTAGTCTGTTTGTTAGTTCATGTTTTGTTTTTTATGTTATAAATTCAGATGTGGATCCTTTTCTTGGGGGCTACATTTGGCTTCTCATCTTACGGACCAATAGCCTTGTTTGGCGTGATAGCCAATGAGAGTGCTCCTTCAAACTATTGTGGAACGTCACATGCTATTGTTGCCTTAATGGCCAACAGTAAGTTTATCTCAACCAAATTGTCTCAAATTCTAATGAATGCTTTTCTCACATTTTGTTGTATTGTATTCTGGTGTCTTGGCTTTACTAGCATTACCAGACAGGTACACTACCGGTCAAAAGTTTTAGAACACCTACTCATTCAAGGGTTTTTCTTTATTTTTTACTATTTTCTACATTGTGCAATAATAGACATCAAAACTATGAAATAACACATATGGAATCATATAGTAACCAAAAAAGTGTTAAACATATCAAAATATATATTATATTTGAGATTCTTCAAATAGCCAACCTTTGCCTTGATGACAGCTTTGCACACACTTGGCATTCTCTCAACCAGCTTCATGAGTTAGTCACCTGGAATGCATTTCAATTAACAGATGTGCCTTGTTAAAAGTTAATTTGTGGAATTTCTTTCCTCTTTAATGCGTTTGAGCCAATCAGTTGTGTTGGGACAAGGTAGGGGGTATACAGAAGATAGCCCTATTTGATAAAATACCAAGTTCATATTTTGGCAACAGCTCAAGTAAGCAAAGAGAAACGACAGTCCATAATAAGACATGAACCTCAGTCAATCTGGAAAATTTCAAGAACTTTGAAAGTTTCTTCAAGTGCAGTCGCTAAAACCATCAAGTGCTATGATGAAACTGGCTCTCATGAGGACCGCCACAGGAATGGAAGACCCAGTTACCTCTGCTGCAGAAGATAAGTTTGAGTTCCAAGCCCAAATAAATGCTTCACAGAGTTAAAGTAACAGACACATCTCAACATCAACTGTTCAGAGGAGACATTGTGAATCAGGCCTTCATGGTCAAATTGCTGCAAAGAAACCACTAAAGGACACCAATAAGAAGAAGAGACTTGCTTGGGCCAAGAAACACAAGTAATGGACATTAGACCGGTGGAAATTTGTCCTTTGGTCTGGAGTCCAAATTGGAGAGTTTTGTTTCCAACCACCGTGTCTTTGTGAGACACAGAGTAGGTGAAAGGATGTGTAGTTCCCACCGTGAAGCATGGAGGAGGAGGTGTGATGGTGTGGGGGTGCTTTCCTGGTGACATGGTCAGTGATTTATTTCGAATTCAAGGTACACTTAACCAGCATGGCTACGGCAGCATTATGCATCGAAACGCCATCCCATCTGGTTTGCACTTAGTGGGACTTTCATTTGTTTTTCAACAGGACAATGACCCAACACACCTCCAGGCTGTGTAAGGGCTATTTTACCAAGAAGGAGAGTAATGGAGTGCTGCATCAGATGACCTGGCCTCCATAATCCCCCGACCTCAACCAAATTGAGAGGGTTTGTGATGAGACGGACCGCAGACTGAAGGAAAAGCAGCCAACAAGTGCTCAGCATATGTGGGAACTCCTGTTGGAAAAGTATTCCAGGTGAAGCTGGTTGAGAGAATGCCAAGAGTGTGCAAAGCTGTCAAGGCAAAGGGTGGCTATTTGAAGAATCTCAAATATAAAATATATTTGGATTTGTTTAACTCTTTTTGGGTTACTGCATGATTCCATATGTGTTATTTCATAGTTTTAATGTGCACTATTATAGATGTATTTATTATTGTAGAAAATAAAACCCTTGAATTAGGTGTTCTAAAACTTTTGACCGGTAGTGTAGTTCAACAACTAAATCTGTATATCCTATTTATGAGAACCAGCCTAATTGACATTCCTGTATCGTTCAGTTGGTGGCTTCTGCTCTGGACTGCCGTTCAGCACCATCGCCAAGCACCACAGCTGGGAAATGGCCTTCTGGGTAGCAGAGATAACTTGTCTCATCACTACCATCTGCTTTTTCCTGCTGCGGAACATCAGAACCAAGATGGGTCACATCCCCAAGAAGACTGACTGACTGATCACTACACCAACTCTCTGCTGTCAATGTAGGAAATTTAGGATAAGAATGTACATTCTTATTTATTAAGTGTTTTTGATTTGAAAAAGGCTCAATTGAATTGACGGGAGACATGGTCCTGTATATTCTTATTTTAAGAGTTGGTGAGACATGGAGTTTAGCGAAGGAATATTTATTTTTCACTGAAGATGGTTGATGTATTTGCATCTGAATACATGTTGTGTTAACTCTTTTCAATGCTCATGGCATAAAACAGATCCAAGATTCAAGTATTGAAAATGTGTCAATATGATCATTTGAAACCAAGACACTTTATGGTCAAATGTACTGCTCACTTTTTAAATTGGCACTGTACTCATATGGGTGAAATGTGTTTGACTATATAAGACTTGAATAAAATACCTTATGTTGTGGTTTTAGGTCATTCTAAAAATAATTACATAGGAAAGAAAGACTAGAGATGATAAATGTTACATAGTGGTGTTTATTCTTAAAGTATATACAAAAACAAAACATTCAGTATTTACATTGTATCCCAGTATAGCATAACATTCTCATACAACAAGTTATTCAACATTAGTTCTGAAATATCAGCACTGCTTGGAGACATGTTGACCCATATGCAGTGTACTATAGCCTCCCAGTCACAACAAACATAATTCAATGGATTGGCAGAAAAATAAAAGAAACTGGAGCAATGGATACTCTGGATTTGCCTTCGTACACATTTTTCAGGTTTGTTTCTGCTCAAGATCCAGGTCCAAAGTTAGCAGCTTTCTCTGCTATCTCCAATGCACCCTTCAAATTCTGATCAAAGAGTTCACACCTGTAACAAGAGGGCAAAATATATCTCACCAGGGTTGCTCATCAATGACTTGGCTAACTCATGTGAGAGACAGAGGGCAGATATTTGACATGTGACAGTTACCTGATAGGCATCTCCAGAGAGTAGAAGGGGTTCTTGAGGGCGAAGTCTGAATAGATCTCGTAAATCTTCCTGAGGAGTGCGTCAATGCCAGACTGCCGGGGGTCTGCCAGCACAATGAACTTTATACCTGATTTAAAAAAAAGATGTTGGCAGATTTCGTTTTTCAAAACAAGAGCATTGCATGTAGACCTCACATACAGTGACTGATAGCAGTGTTTGAATGTATGGCTTTACCAGTGAGTGTCTGAAAGCAGTGCAGTTTAAACATATCTGTCTCCAGCATCTCAATTCCTGAACTGCCAACTTCAGGGGACAGCTGTGAACCAATAGCAAACAACCTAGGAAAGAGTACAATACAACATGCAGCAAGATCATGGAAAAGCCTATGTCACCATAGATAAATTATTTATTCATGTTAGAGCAGACAGGTGTAATAACTTGAGAACTGCAACTACTTACGAATGAAACATTGAAGCCAACATCAGTTTTTCATTTGAACTCAAGCGAGCCCTTCCGAAACGTATGGACACCGGATAGTTTGTTGAGTCTTTCAAGTATTCGATGATCTCCTTCCCATCCGCCGTGAACTTGCCGTTGACATCCACTCCGTTGATGGACAGTAAAGCATGGCCCACTAAATTAATAGAAGTATAAGTGCACAATGTTAACAATAAATATAAACATGCACAATGCAACATTTGAGTTCCAACCATGACATATTACCAGTTATCACTATATACATGTAAGCCTTGACGTGATCAGTTGACTGTTGCTGACAACTTACTGTACCTCGGATTCCATCGCGTTGACCAAATGATACAACAACTTTCTCATCGTGGATCTTTAACACCAAATCTAAAGGATAGCTGAATGTTTTCTCTGCTTCTGCTCTCGGTACATAATTGTCATACTGGTAAATTAATCCCCCAGCCTTATTTACAACATACACACTGAATATCGCCATCTTTGCCTTTTTCTGCACAGCTGACGAAATTGTCAGGTGACAGGAAATATTTCAGACAAAATAAAATACAATCTTCAACATAGGTAACTTTATCTGCGTGTTCATTCGTATTGTTTTTTGTTTAAGATCGCATCTATATTTATTTCGCAGATCTTTTAATTATTAATTCTAAAACCAAGAAATATTAAAAAAGTAACTACATTTCCCAGTACCGTACTTCAACATCCGCATGTACGGGTTCTCTTAGTGGCTGGTGCACGGGTTGAACGTCCTTTCATTCCGACATCTTGACGGTGGGACATCATGGTAAGGTCTTTAGCGTGGTTTTTCATTAAATTCGATGGCGAACAAAACATTTGACTCTGAAAATGTCTGTCTGAATAGATCAGGATGCGTAGTTGGAAAATATACTTCGTCCTGACCGTGGTTGTGAATGGAATGGCTCAGTTATACTAGTTGGATATGCTTGGTAGCTAGCTAACGTTATACATGCGGCTGGCAGTGCTGATTGTGCACTGTATGATCAGACGACCATGGCCACATGTGTAGATATCTCAAGCCGACATTTCCCACCAAAATGTATCAATTGATGAGTTTATGCAAACTGCACGCCAATTCTCTGCAGACCACTATTGGCCTAACTGAAGCCGGTTGTTAACTGACGTTAACAGGCTAGCTTTTAACCTGTAACGTTAGCTAGGCCCTAGTTATTTGGCTTAGGCTTATCTAACGTTTTACATTTGTTACACTAAAATGTTCAAAGATTAACATATTTGGTTCAATTCCAATTGAGGGACTCGTGGTTACCTTTTTATTAGCTAACCATCTTATTACTGTTGTCTGTTAGTGCACTGAAACATTTCCAGCTAACGTTAACTAGTTTTGGGAAATGTGTGGTGGTTAATTCAGCATCAGTTGGATAATGGTACTGCGATCTGTATTATTCCAGCCTCCTAAGGACGCCAAGGGGAAGGGGAAGGATTCTGGGAAGTCCAAAAAGGACAAGGATCCAGCCAACAAATCTGGAGGCAAAGCCAAAAAGAAGGTATGTCCTGGTATCAATTTTTTTTGTGGGAGTTTAGATATTCCTTTGGGGGTCTTAATGGTTTAACTGTCAGGAGTGTGCGCAACATCATCAACTTCTCCATTTCCCCTGAGCAGAAGTGGTCCAAGGGAAAGGTGAGGGATAAGCTCAACAACCTGGTCCTCTTCGACAAGGCCACCTACGAAAAGTTGAACAAGGAAGTGCCCAACTACAAGCTCATCACACCAGCAGTCGTGTCCGAGAGGCTAAAGATCAGAGGCTCTCTGGCCAGGGCTGCCCTCCAGGAACTGCTCAGCAAAGGTAAAACCCTGATCCCTACTCTGATTCCCAACCAGTGTTCCTCAGGGAATTTGGTGAAATTGGGAAGTAGTTGGGTAGCTAGATCTGACTTTAATGTAAGAAAAGTATGTATAGCAGTTACTGAACTCGCATTTCAACATTTAGCTTTATTTTGGAGCCATAATATCAGAAGTGCAGATAGTATTGCTTGTCAGAATAGGCAGGCACCATTTTGCATGGATTCCTTCCTGGTTCACTGGATTCCTTCCTGGTTCACTTAACTTCATATCTCTACAATAGTGTAGTTTTTTGGGAGGCTACATTCTGTGGCAGTCTCCTGAGAGGATGTATATCTGGTTAAATTTTGAGCTTTGCTACAGTGAAACCCAGTAAGTCTACAAGGCACAGACTATATGGGTATGCCACAGAGCCAATGTAAAAAATAAATGTAAAAATCTGTTAAGCCTCATGTACATATACCCATGTTTAACTCTTCTCACTTGCCTTCCAAATGAAACACTAAATATTTTGGCGTTACTACAAAGCGAAAACTTTAGTTCCCTTTAAAAAATAACTTTTAACCCCGGTTGGCAGTAGTCTTCCTTCAAGGGAAGAAGATACCAGCATTTTGCTTCACCCACTATAATGCCTGCTAAATATGTGATCAATAACATTTGATTTTGAAGATACTGTCGTTTTGGTAAACATTGGCTCTGATCAGTGACTACGAAGACTGGCACTGCAACTTGATGTCTGCTCTTTCAGGATCATGTCTTGTGGATATTGCCTTAACATGTCAGGGCAGTGAATGGGTCAGTTGGTAATGTGGGACCATAGAACTTCAATATCTGTACAAAATAACTGACACGTTCCATTCTGCCCCCCCCTCTAGGCATGATCAAGTTGGTGTCAAAACACAGATCGCAGGTGATCTACACACGTAACACCAAGGGTCCCGAGGAGGAGGGTGGCGTTGTGGTTCCAGACAAGCCAGAGAAGCCTGAGAAGGCAGCGAAGGCATCGAAGGCAGAGAAGGGAGAGAAGGAAGAGAAAGCATAAACTGGTATGCGTTATGCTAGTACTCCTGTTGGAACTAGCCTACATTCTATTAAAAATCACTGAAGATTGCTCACTACAATTCACTGTTGATTTTTTATGTTTTAGCATAAATGTAAACACAACATGTTAACATGGCATGTTGGAGGACTACTGCTAAGAATCCCATCTAAAACCATGTTTGTTTTCAGGTTGTGCTCTTGTGATTCCTGCGTTCAGATGTGTGATGTAAGGTGAATAAAATTCTGAAAATACATTTGCATTACATTTTTTTGTATTCCTTTTTATATTCTCTGAGGGACCAATACATTTCTGCTTCCGTCCATGTTGGAGTCTACAGTGGATGGCTGTCGTCTGTGGACTCGTCATTTTGAAGAGACTTTATAACTCCAGATATAGGGCAATGAGTCATTCAGTTACATTTGGCTGGAGATCTGTGCATCTAGTTTCAGTATGATAACTCCAATTGATATATTGTAACGTACACGGCAATTGATCTAGCAAAATCCAGACGGAAATGCCATTCAATCTCCACAGGACTACAAACCTTGACTTTGAGCAAATTGGGGTTACAATATCACATGCAACAATGTTGCCTCTGCATAAACACTTGAACTTCATTATGAACTGTCATTGGCAAATCAAATCCAGGACTTCTGACCTGCAAATAACAGATTTTTTTTTTTAGTCTTGCCCCTCACATCAAATCAGTTTGAAAATGTAATCCTGGTGGGAGAGGACAGGGCTGTGGAGTGCAACATGAAACTGGTGTGAAGTGTTGAGGTATTACGCTGTCAAAATGGTGCTTTGGGGACAGAAGACAAGCAGGCTGAGGAGTCCCCTTAGAGGCAACCTGCCAAGCATGTTTACACCTAATTTAATGTGTTGTGTTCAATTAGTATCAATGCTTCCCTTTCCAATGGGACTCGCCCAACCCTACATTTGTGCTTTCACTCGAGCGGCATTTGTTAATTTTGTCACCCATTTTAAATTCAGTAGGACATCCAGGTTCATGCAATGATCGTGTTACTGCATTCCATATAAGGTGGATTGTTTCCAATACATTTCTCGTAGGGCTATCTGGGGTCCTTGCAACCCTACTGTAACCGTTCAACCAAAAAAAGTCTACTTCAGTGTGGGGGTGGTGGTGGTGTCCCAAGGATCCAATATAATGAGGGACCAATACTTTCTGCTTCCGTCCATGTTGGAGTCTACAACGGATGTCTGTATAGTGCTGCCACAGGCAACTGAAGGGTATGAGTTATTTATTGACAAATGGCATGAACTAAAACAACTCTTGAGTTAGGGATGTGTGAGATGCAGGGTAGCCTACTGATTGATGCTGTAGCTTGTCATTGAGCAGTGTGACATGGGGAAAAAAGCAGGATGCACACTGATAGATTCACAACCTCATCTGCCACCATGAATTCCTCTGGCATCCTGCCTCGGAGAGAGTGACTTCAAAAAATATATATACAGTGCCTTGCGAAAGTATTCGGCCCCCTTGAACTTTGCGACCTTTTGCCACATTTCAGGCTTCAAACATAAAGATATAAAACTGTATTTTTTTGTGAAGAATCAACAAGTGGGACACAATCATGAAGTGGAACGACATTTATTGGATATTTCAAACTTTTTTTAACAAATCAAAAACTGAAAAATTGGGCGTGCAAAATTATTCAGCCCCCTTAAGTTAATACTTTGTAGCGCCACCTTTTGCTGCGATTACAGCTGTAAGTCGCTTGGGGTATGTCTATCAGTTTTGCACATCGAGAGACTGAAATTTTTTCCCATTCCTCCTTGCAAAACAGCTCGAGCTCAGTGAGGTTGGATGGAGAGCATTTGTGAACAGCAGTTTTCAGTTCTTTCCACAGATTCTCGATTGGATTCAGGTCTGGACTTTGACTTGGCCATTGTAACACCTGGATATGTTTATTTTTGAACCATTCCATTGTAGATTTTGCTTTATGTTTTGGATCATTGTCTTGTTGGAAGACAAATCTCCGTCCCAGTCTCAGGTCTTTTGCAGACTCCATTAGGGTTTCTTCCAGAATGGTCCTGTATTTGGCTCCATCCATCTTCCCATCAATTTTAACCATCTTCCCTGTCCCTGCTGAAGAAAAGCAGGCCCAAACCATGATGCTGCCACCACCATGTTTGACAGTGGGGATGGTGTGTTCAGGGTGATGAGCTGTTGCTTTTACGCCAAACATAACGTTTTGCATTGTTGCCAGAAAGTTCAATTTTGGTTTCATCTGACCAGAGCACCTTTTTCCACATGTTTGGTGTGTCTCCCAGGTGGCTTGTGGCAAACTTTAAATGACACTTTTTATGGATGTCTTTAAGAAATGGCTTTCTTCTTGCCACTCTTCCGTAAAGGCCAGATTTGTGCAAAATACGACTGATTGTTGTCCTATGGACAGAGTCTCCCACCTCAGCTGTAGATCTCTGCAGTTCATCCAGAGTGATCATGGGCCTCTTGGCTGCATCTCTGATCAGTCTTCTCCTTGTATGAGCTGAAAGTTTAGAGGGACGGCCAGGTCTTGGTAGATTTGCAGTGGTCTGATACTCCTTCCATTTCAATATTATCGCTTGCACAGTGCTCCTTGGGATGTTTAAAGCTTGGGAAATCTTTTTGTATCCAAATCCGGCTTTAAACTTCTTCACAACAGTATCTCGGACCTGCCAGGTGTGTTCCTTGTTCTTCATGATGCTCTCTGCGCTTTTAACGGACCTCTGAGACTATCACAGTGCAGGTGCATTTATACGGAGACTTGATTACACACAGGTGGATTGTATTTATCATCATTAGTCATTTAGGTCAACATTGGATCATTCAGAGATCCTCACTGAACTTCTGGAGAGAGTTTGCTGCACTGAAAGTAAAGGGGCTGAATAATTTTGCACGCCCAATTTTTCAGTTTTGATTTGTTAAAAAAGTTTGAAATATCCAATAAATGTCGTTCCACTTCATGATTGTGTCCCACTTGTTGATTCTTCACAAAAAAATACAGTTTTATATCTTTATGTTTGAAGCCTGAAATGTGGCAAAAGGTCGCAAAGTTCAAGGGGGCCGAATACTTTCGCAAGGCACTGTATATTCCCTTTCAGAACTTATTGATTTATATAACTACGTATGGCCAAATGTCACATTAATATTTGCATAAAATTTTATCTCAACTCCGGATTAACTTCTTAGTTTGTCCAGATGTGTTCATTATGAAACAATAAACCAGATAAGATGGGACTTGTTTTGAGTAGGGTAAAACTGTTCTCCATCAGCTCTGGACTGGAGCAAATAAAATAAACGCATCAAATTACAAGACAAGTGTTTAAAGTGAAAATATATTTGAATACACAGTGCATTCGGGAACTTCAGACCCCTTGACTTTTTCCACATTTAAGTTACAGCCTTATTCTAAAATTGATTAAATCGTTTTTTCCCCCCCTCAATCTACACACTTACCCCTTAATGATAAAGCAAATGTATCAAATTAATTATATCACATTTACATAAGTATTCAGACCCTTTACTCAGTACTTTGTTGAATCACCTTTGGCAGCGATTACAGCCTTGAGTCTTGGGTATGATGCGACAAGCTTGGTACACCTGTTTGGAGTTTCTCCCATTATCTGCAGATCCTCTCAAGCTCTGTCAGGTTGGATGGGGAATGTCGCTGCACAGCTATTTTCAGGTTTCTCCAGAGATGTTCAATCAGGTTCAAGTCTGGGCTCTGGCTAGGCCACTCAACGACATTCAGAGGCTTTTCCTGAAGCCATTCCTGCATTGTCTTGGCTGTGTGCTTAGGGTTGTTGTCCTTTTGGAAGGTGAACCTACACCCCAGTTTGAGGTCCTGGGCGCTCTAGCAGTTTTTCGTCAAAGATCTATGTACTTTGCTCTGTCCATCTTTCCCTCGATCCTGATTATTCTCGCAGTCCCTGCCACTGAAACATTCCCACAGCATGATGCTGCCAGGTTTCCTCCAGATGTGACGCTTGGCATTCAGGCCAAAGAATTCAATCTTGGTTTCATCAGACCAGAGAATCTTGTTTTTCATGGTCAGAGAGTCCTTTAGGTGCCTTTTACTGAGGAGTGGCTTCTGTCTGGCCACTCCACCATAAAGGCCTGATGGGTGGAGAGCTGTAGAGGGGGTTGTCCATCTGGAAGGTTCTCCCGTCTCCACAGAGGAACTCGAGTTCTGTCAGAGTGACCATCAGGTTCTTGGTCACCTCCTTGACCAAGGCCCTTCTCCCCAGATTGCTCAGTTTGGCCAGGCAGCCAACTTTTGGAAGAGTCTTTTTGGTTATATATATATATATATATATATTTTAGAATAAGGCCATAACTAACAAAATGTGGAAAAAGTCAGGGGATCTGAATACTTTCCGAATGCACTGTATTGTCCAACGAAATGCTTACTAGCAGGTTCCTTCTCGGCATTGCAACACCAATAATAAAAATTATGAATACGAACACAGTGGAGGCTGTTGAGGGGAGGACGGAGCTAATAGAATTACATCAAACACATATAAACTGTATTTGATGCCATTACACTTATACTGCTCCAGCCACTACCACAACCCTGTCCTCCCCAATTTAGGTGCCAGCCACCTGTGGAACATAATGTAAATGGTGGTAGAATAGAATAAGCATTTTAGCATAAGTACTTAATACATGCTGTAATGTAGTCTGCCTGTTTCTTCTGTCACTGACAGACCCCCATAAGACGAACTATGTCTACCTGTCATATTGAAGCTGTCAAGAAGATCACCGCCAAACTCACTAGTGAAAGCTATAAGTGAAGCTTCTTAATTTAGACAAGCTCATGCTTTTCCAGACACTGGTATTCATGGAAGCTAAGGGCTCAAATCAGATTTTAGACAACTGTGATTTCCCTCCTTGACACTTTTGAAAGGATCCCAGACACCCTTCTGTATCTATGAGCAGTGGCTTCTCAGAGAGACATGATTTGAGAGGGTAATCAAAAGAAGGGAAGCCCAAGGTAGAGAGAGGTACATTGGATATGCAGGAAGTGGGAGCGCCGTCCCGTGGTGATTAGTTGGGGCAGTTCCATGGCTAGATTTATGGCACGCAGTTGTTGAACGCCTGACAGACATCGGAGGCAAGGGCTCCACCGCTGCTACCCCTTTTACTGCTGCTGCTGCTTCAGAGGAGCTCTGTTTGCTACCGGAGAGGAAGCTCTGTCTCAGCACACAAAGGTAGGCAACATGCTCTGCTTTCTTAACTACTTAATGTCGTTGCTACTGTAGTGCTCTGTGAATATCTTCATCTTTTGAATGCTCTAGTGTTTCAACTCAAGTCTTTACAGTCTAACCTTTGACCTGTCTGCTAGTGACATCGGTGTCCCTTTTTGCTTTTTTGTTTACATTTTTATAGAAAGAGAATATTGAATTTAAATGTAAGTGGATTTATTTTCCCTGTTTCATGTGCTGGTAATAATTTCACCATACATGGTCAAGAATATTGGAAGACAGAAAAATGTTGTCAGTGTAACTCAGTTATAATTTATGTTAATTTCCCTTGTTACTGTATCATTCTGTTCATTAGTTTTGCTCATGTTATGTCCTGTGGCTCTTTTAAAATGTAGAACCCAATGCTATGCCCTATGTTTAGAAGTGGAAGCATTACAGCAGATGGGAGATATGGACACAGCAGCTTAGACAGACAAAACACTTAGCAGAGAACGGAGAGGGCTTGGCTTTCGATTGCCTTCTTTCTGACAGCTCACATCTGAGCTCCTCTGATTATTGTTTGTTCCCCTGCAGTCTTTATAAGTGAACATCCTCCAGCTAACAATTTGAGAAAGTAATTTTTAACTCCCTCCCCTGCTGGTGCCTAATCAGGTCAAAGTGAGGTGCTAAGAGAAGCCTGGAATCTCAATTAGAGTCAGACCCTAGTGATTTAGACAGGCAGGCAGCAGTATACACAATACTGCTACAGCCCTTTAGCTTCACATGAGTGAAGACAGAACAGGGCAGTAAAAGTAGCATCACTGGTTTGAGGTTAATGGACAAGGGCCCCAAGATAAAAAAGCAACGGGAAAAGTCTATGAGGTGAACTCAATACTCTTCATCACAGGAGGACAGTGAAATCTTATGGGACTATTGGGATTTTGAAATTACTTTTAAAACCCTTTCATGTGATCGGGCCTCATAAAGAACTGTTCAACTGCTAGGCTTGTGTTCTGTGAAAGGGACATGACTAGCATTTTGCTTCCTAAAGCACATTAGCTGAGGAGGATTCTTTCCATGGCAGTACAGTGGCGTGGTTGTTTAAGGAATGTTTATTTGGGTTGCTATGTGACTGGGCTGGCACTCTGAAACTGGAGTCTGAAAATCACCAGGATGCTCCCCTCTGTTTTAGCAGTAAACCACATCCTAATGCTTCTCTTTAAATTAATTGGGCAGAGAAAATAAATGTTACACCTCAATTAATATTTCAAAGTTATTCAACCTGTATTATTCATTTAGGCACTCCACAGAATATTTTGACAGTGTAATTGTTTTAACACATGTATGCACTTTCTTAAATTCCTACTGCCAACACACTACATGGACGTCTCTCATTTATATACTATGAGGCCGTTTTTTAAAGCAAGGGTATAAGCCCTGTGTGCATGTTCTTTTTAGTCAGAGTAGTTTGTAGTTTGTATTCACTATAAGACGGGTCAAGAGGAAACTCATTTTGGGAACTGTTGAAATCCAATTTGTCATTATGATTCATCCTGATGACTCAGTCAAATTAATAATACAAATGGGCATTGGTATGAAAAATAGGTATTTCACACAACAAGGATTACTTCTACAATTCCCTTGTGGAGGTAATCCTTGGGTTAGGTTTTTTTGCTACATTTGTGTTGTAGTGAAATAAGGGCTATTTATCACTGTTGGGCTCTGGAGCCAGTGTGACAGGTCCTAGGGAGAGGTGGATCCTGGTGGGGAGAGATACTCTGTATCCTTTATGCCAACACGCTTGCTGCCTTTGCCAGTTTGCATGTTTATGGTAACAGCAGGAAACGAGCTGTTTATATACACAATGACTAGGCGTTATCATCTTCTCTGAAATATCTCTTCCTAGAGGACGGACCCGAGCAGGGAGCATGTATACTATTCATCCATTTACCTTTGAAATAGACACTAAGATATACCGCTGATTCATTAATCATGTATTTATCTGAAAAGCCTTTGGCAAGTTTTATGGAATTGAAGGTTACAAATTTGGAGTTTTCTTTTCCACAAAAAGCATTACAACTTTATTGTGTACCAAAATGTTGTCTTAACAAACAAAAATGATGAGTTACAATAATAAAACAAAGAGCTATAATAGCGCCACACATTACCAGTTAACTCCCCCAGCCTCTCCAGATAGGCCTAACCTTATCATTATTGGTTGGGAGCCAGCCAAATTACACTGAGGTGCTGTTCTGGCTCATGTCGGGATAGAATTATAGTCCACAATGAAAAGTTGATCTTTAAACATGATGGAAACCATGTTTACTTTTGCAATGAGGCGGAGCATCTGTACAAATGTAAATCACCCAAGCTGCTATGTCTCCATTCTTGACCTGCATGAAACAAATCAACTATTTCGTTTTTGTCAACAAGTTGAGATGTTAGTATGAAGTAAACAGCAGATCTTGGGGAAACTTGGCTGATACAGAAACAAAGTTGTTTGGAATGGTTTGTTAATTAAACGTGTGCATTTTGCAGTATTGGTGTCGACCACTAGAGGCTGGTGAGGGGAGGACGGCTCATAGTAATGGCTGGAATGGAGTAGATGTTCCATTCCATCTACTCAGTTCCAGCCATTACTATGAGCCGCCCTCCCCTCAATAGCCTCCACTGGTGCCGACAGAGATTAAATTAATTTAACAGATTCATTCATTTGTATCACCTTTATCGGTCACATTTCATCATTGTGTCTGTGTATACTTTACACACACTCAAAGAGAGTTAAACATGATTCTAGGATTCAGTGTGGAGATTATTTGGTGAATGGGGTTGTTTCATTGTCATTGATCGTAAAAGGCATTTTATTTAGCTATTGTCTGCAACTCAATACATTTTCTTCTGGCATTGCCTTGAATGAAAGTATGAATGTTGATTAATACATTTAATGTGACACCAGCCCTGGCTCCATTCCTGTAGGGCAAAAAAGCTATGGCTATGCATTCAGCTGTCACAGCCTATATTCTCAGCGCATCCTTGTGAAATATATTACTCATGTTTTCTCTGCTCTTATATGACATGAATGTGAAGAAGCAGCAATGCCTTTGCCATTTAGATCTCTGGTATTGTTGATTTATATTAGCATGCATTCCGACAGAACCCAAGAATCACGCTCGGTTCAGTTCTATTTAGTCTGGACTTAAAACGAAAGCCAGTGGAATGAGGAGGAGTTTTCGCTCTCTTGCTGTTAGCCATCTTTAATAAATGTTGGAAATATACTCAAGTTTTTCATCATTGTTCTGGACAGATATTCAGCTGATCAGTAGTAGCGTAGGTGTTTAGAATAATAAGAACAGGTTTTGTACTGTACATGGTTGCTTATGCTATGAGGCAATTTCCATAAGATGAAGCATGATGATGATGATGATGATATTTATAAAGAGCTGCCACTTCAGGGTGATGTATAGTTGATGTCAAACATGTCCATTGATTTAAACTACCTCTTTTCATGTCCCTGTGTTTTCCCCAGCAGATGGTGAGGGAGCAGTATGTCACCACCACCCAGGACAGCAGTGTCCCTGCCCCGGTCCCTGACTCCATCTATAAGATCGGGATCTACGGTTGGAGGAAGCGCTGCCTCTACCTGTTTGTCCTGCTGCTCATCATCATCCTCACCGTGAACTTTGCCCTCACCATATGGATCCTCCGGGTCATGTGGTTGAACACAGTATGTGGGGTCACTTAGCTCTAATTCATTCATAACACATGCTGCCTGACCTTTACAGTAGACTACACACAGATTGTTTGGCGCTTTTATGGACAAAACGGCATATAATCTTTCCTGTATCAATGAAAATGTGAGATGTTTGTTATTGAGACCTTGTCTACATTCTGATTCTGCCCACATTTTTAGACAGTTGTAGACAATCAAAAGACACATTGTGATCAGATCATCCTGCCCACCTCCTTCAGTAGTCAGAGACACATTGTGTCTGGATATCTTACAAGTGTAGACAGATCTGGACAGAAACCATTTAAATCATCATTGTTCTGCCTTCAAAAATCCTTGACAGGTGGCACCATTAACTGATTACTTCAATATGTGTCTTACAATAAATTCATATTATTTTAAAAGAATAGCTGTGAAATCATTTGCGTAAAGGAAGAGACCAGGAAATCTGGTCGCAAGGCAGACAGTTTTTTATTTTTTTTATTTCACCTTTATCTAACCAGGTAGGCCAGTTGAGAACAAGTTTTCATTTACAACTGCGACTTAGCCACGTTAAAGCAAAGCAGGGTGACACAAACAACACAGTGTTACACATGGGATAAACACACGTACAGTCAATAACACAATAGAAAAGTATTTTTACAGTGTGTGCAAATGTAGTAAGATTATGGAGGTAAGGCAATAAATAGGCCATAGTAGAGAAATAATAAAACATTTGCAATTAAACACTGGAGTGATGGATGTGCAGAAGATAAATATGCAAGTAGAGATACTGGGGTGCAAAGGAGCAAAAAATAAATAATATGGGGATGAGGTAGTTGGGTGGGCTATTTACAGATGGGCTGTGTACAGGTTCAATGATTGGTAAGCTGCTCTGACAGCTGATGCTTAAAGTTAGTGAGGGAGATATAAGACTCCAGCTTCAGTGATTTTTGCAATTAGTTCCAGTCATTGGCAGCAGAGAACTGGAAGGAAAGGTGGCCAAAGGAGGGAGTTGGCTTTGGAGATGACCAGTGAAATATACCTGCTGGAGCGGTGGTACGGGTGGGTGCTGCTATGGTGACCAGTGAGCTGAGATATGGCGGGGCTTTACCTAGCAGAGACTTATAGATGACCTGGAGCCAGTGGGTTTGGTGACGAATATGAAGCGAGGGCCAGCCAATGAGAGTGTACAGGTCGCAGTGGTGGGTAATATATGGGGCTTTGGTGACAAAACGGATGGTATTGTGATGAACTGCATCCAATTTGTTGAGTAGAGTATTGGAGGCTATTTTATAGATGACATCGCCGAAGGATCGGTAGGATAGTCAGTTTTACGAGGGTATGTTAGGCTGTATGAGTGAAGGATGCTATGTTTTGCGAAGACGATTTGATATTTTATTTTGGATTCGAGATGCTTAATGTGAGTCTGGAAGGAGAGTTTACAGTCTAGCCAGACACCTAGGTATTTGTAGTTGTCCACATATTCTAAGTCAGAACCGTCCAGAGTAGTGATGCTGGACGGGTGGGCAGGTGCGGGCAGATCGGTTGAAGAGCATGCACTTAGTTTTACTTGCATTTAAGAGCAGTTTGAGGCCATGGAAGGAGAGTTGTATGGCATTGAAGCTCGTCTGGAGGTTAGTTAACACAGTGTCCAAAGAAGGGCCAGAAGAATACAGAATGGTGTCGTCTGCTTAGAGGTGGATCAGAGAATCACCAGCAGCGAGAGCGACATCATTGATGTATACAGAGAAGAGAGTTGGCCTGAGAATTGAACCCTGTGGCACCCCCATAGAGACTGCAAGAGGTCCGGAGAACAGGCCCTCCGATTTGACACACTGAACTCTGTCTGAGAAGTAGTTGGTGAACCAGGCAAGTCAATCATTTGAGAAACCAAGGATGTTGAGTCTGCCATTAAGAATGTTGTGATTGACAGAGTCGAAAGCCTTGTCCAGGTCGATGAATATAGCTGCACAGTAATGTCTCTTATCGATGGCGGTTATGATATCGTTTAGGACCCTGAGTGTGGCTGAGGTGCGCCCATGACCAGCTTTGAAACCAGATTGCATAGCGGAGAAGGTACGGTGGAATTCGAAGTGGTCGGTAATCTGTTTGTTAACTTGGCTTTCGAAGACCTTAGAAAGGCAGGGTAGGATAGATATAGGTCTGTAGCAATTTAGGTCTAGAATGTCTCCCCCTTTGAAGAGGGGGATGACCGCGGCAGCTTTCCGATCTTTGGGAATCTCAGACGATACGAGAGGTTGAATAGGCTAGTATTAGGGGTTGCAAAAATTTCATCAGATAATTTTAGAAAAAGGGGGTCCAGATTGTCTAGCCTGGCTGATTTGTAGGGGTCCAGGTTTTGCAGTCCTTTAAGAACATCAGCTATCTGGATTTGGGTGAAGGAGAAATGGGGAGGCTTGGGCATCCCCATAGAGACTGCCAGAGGTCCGGACAACAGGCCCTCTGATTTGACACACTGAACTCTGTCTGAGAAGTAGTTGGTGAACCAGGCGAGGCAGTCATTTGATAAACCAAGGCCATTGAGTCTACCGATAAGAATGCGGTGATTGACGGAATCGAAAGTAGAGGTCAACCGATTATCATTTTTCAACATCGATACTGATTATTGGAGGACCAATTTTAAGCCAATTTTTATATATATATTTGTAATAATGACAATTACAACAATACTGAATGAACAATGAACACTTTTATTTTAACTTAATATAATACATCAATAAAATCAATTTAGTCTCAAATAAATAATGAAACATGTTCAATTTGGTTTAAATAATGCAAAAACAAAGTGTTGGAGAAGAAAGTAAAAGTGCAATATGTGCCATGTAAAAAAGCTAACGTTTAAGTTCCTTGCTCAGAACATGTGAAAGCTGGTGGTTCCTTTTAATATGAGTCTTCAATATTCCCAGGTAAGAAGTTTTAGGTTGTAGTTATTATAGGACTATTTCTCTTTATACGATTTGTATTTCATATACCTTTGACTATTGGATGTTCTAATACGTACTTTAGTATTGCCAGCCTAATCTCGGGAGATAATAGGCTTGAAGTCATGAACAGCGCAATCCTTGAAGCTTTGGCGAAGAGCTGCTGGCAAACACAGGAAAGTTCTGTTTGAATGAATGCTTACGAGCCTGCTGCTTCCTTCCACCGCTCAGTCAGACTGCTCTATCAAATCATAGACTTAATTCTAATATAATAACATACAGAAATATGATCCTTAGGTCATTTAAATGGTCAAATCCGGAAACTATAATTTTGAAAACAAAACGTTTTTTCTTTCAGTGAAATACGGAACCGTTACGTATTTTATCTAACGGGGGGCATCCATAAGTCTAAATATTACTGTTACATTGCACAACCTTCAATGTTATGTTATAATTATGTAAAATTCTGGCAAATTAGTTCGCAAAGAACCAGGCGGCCCAAACTGTTGCATATACCCTGACTCTGCGTGCAATGAACGCAAGAGAAGTGACACAATTTGCCTAGTTAATATTGCCTGCTAACATGATTTTATTTTAGCTAAATATGCAGGTTTAAGAAAATATCCTTCTGTGTTGTGATTTTAAGAAAGTCGTTGATGTTTATGGTTAGGTACATTCGTGCAAGGATTGTAGCTTTTTTTTGCAAAGGCGCTTTTGTTAAATCATCGTCCGTTTGGTGAAGTTGACTGTCTTTGTTAGGAAGAAATGGTCTTCACACAGTTCGCAACAAGCCAGGCGGCCCAAACTGCTGCTGATACCCTGACCCCGTTGCACAGAACGCAAGAGAAGTGACACAATTTCCCTAGTTAAAAGAAATTCATGTTAGCAGGCAATATTAACTAAACATGCACGTTTAAAAATATATACTTGTGTTTTGATTTTAAGAAAGGCGTTGATGTTTATGGCTAGGTACACATTGGTGCAATGACAGTGCTTTTTTTGCGAATGCGCTTGTTGGCACTGCATCGATTATATGCAACGCAGGACAAGCGAGATAAACTAGTAATATCATCAACCATGTGTAGTTAACTAGTGATTATGTTAAGATTGTTTTTTATAAGATAAGTTTAATGCTAGCTAGCACCTTACCTCGTCTCCTTGCTGCACTCGCATAACAGGTAGTCAGTCTCGTGGAGTGCAATGTAATCGGCCAATTGTTATGAAAACTTGAAATCGGCCATTCCGATTAATCGGTCAACCTCTAGTCGAAAGCCTTGGCCAGGTCGATGAAGACGGCTGCACAGTATTGTCTTTTATCGACTGCGGTTATTATATCATTTAGGACCTTGAGCGTGGTTGAGGTGCACCCATGACCAGCTCGGAAACCAGATTGTATAGCGGAGAAGGTACGGTGGGATTCGAAATGTTCGGTGATCTGTTTTGTTAACTTGGCTTTCGAAGATTTTAGAAAGGCAGGGTAGGATAGATATAAGTCTGTAACAGTTTGGGTCTAGAGTGTTTCCTCCTTTGAAGAGGGGGATGACCGCGGCAGCTTTCCAATCTTTAGGGATCTCAGAAAGAGAGGTTGAACAGGCTAGTAGTAGGGGTTGCTACAATTGCGGCAGATAATTTTAGAAAGAGATGGTCCAGATTGTCTAGCCTGGCTGATTTGTAGGGGTCCAGATTTTGCAGCTCTTTCAGAACATCAGCTATGTGGATTTGGGTGAAGGAGAAATGTGGAGGCTTGGACAAGTTTCTGTGAGGGGTGCAGAGCTGTTGACCAGGGTAGGGGTAGCCAGGTTTAAAGCATGGCCAGCCAGTAGACAGATAACAGACACATTTTAATATCATGTGTAGACACATTTCTGGAAATGTGGGCATAACCAGAAAGTAGACAAGATCAGAACAAAGGACTAATGTTAGCACCAGGTATAAGGGGGGCTTTGGGGTAACTGAAACAACACAACACACCCTGGGAATATAGTGACTGCATTGGCAGAGCAAACACATCTCTGCTGCTTTAGTTTGAGTTTAGCCTCAGCCCTGGAGGGTATAGACACATGTCTCTTATCCTTGGCATCCAATTGCTGCCTGATGGGATGAATCAAATTCAATATTTCCCCTCTAGTCGGGTAAGCTTAGTTTTATACACATTTCATGATTTCTCCGTCCTTTTGGAATATAGCCTGAGAGAAGTAGTTATTAGATGGAATTGAAATCAGATTCTGCTTTTGTTTCACACTATTGGATCATTATCAAAGTCACTATTGCCTGGGGTGCTATGAATCATATATTCCCTGCAGTATGGTTAACTCCCAACACTAAACCAGCAGAGACCGTCACCTGAAATAGATTCACTCACCATCCAGAATTAAAAACAACACATGGTGTCACAAAAATCCTTGGGGACACTATGGTCATGGTTAGTGAGTTCATTTGGGGACACTATGGTCATGGTTAGTGAGTTCATTTGTTGCATTATACCCTGTACAATGTATTTTCTCTGATGTATTGTTGAGTTCATTCTTTCTGCTTGTCATTTGAGGAAGGGATGGGACATCTAAAAGTAACAGCGGAGGGAGTGAGGCTTGAGGACGGCAAGTCAGAGTTCCTCTTTCCTCTCTACGCCCAAGAGATCCACTCCAGAGTGGTAAGCAAACAGGCTCCTACACTCCTCTTCCTTCTTCTCTTCGTCCTTCTCCTGATCCTCCTCCTCAAACACCCACACCCAGTCCAATAGGTTTGTGTGGAATAAAGTGGTATGGCTGGCCAAGCTCTGACTCACTGTCAGGAAACCATAGAGATCAAAGTTGTTTGTTTGTTGAGCGGTTCCTGTTAAGAACGCTGGGCAATTACATCAAAACAACTTTTCTGAGGCATAGTCATTAAATTCAGCGTATTTTTATATCAATCTCTTGCGTAGTTGGGAAATGTGTCTTACTCAATGAGCTTTGGCAGTCCCTGTGGATGCACAATGCAGCGAGTTCCCTATTAACCTCCTGAATATTTGTGGTGGAAAACAGTTGGTGTGCAGCAGATGGCAACACTTTGCAGCAGTTGTTTACATGTTATGGTTTTTCCTCACTCTATCTTTATGAGCTTCATTAAAAAGGAAATGTATTCACCATTTATGGACTGACACATTCATCAATGAAGTCTACAGTTTCTAACGAGATTCAGAGTTCATTATATACAACCTGATTTTCACAACCTCCCCAAATAGGTTACATCTGTTTAGCCCATTGTAACTAAATAGTGTTTTCTGGAAGGTAAGAGGGATGACCAGGTACTTGAACCTGTGAGCAGAACGATATATTTTTTTGTAGCGTTCAAAATGTTCAATTACAGTCCTGTCCAGTGATATCTGATAATGACGTGGACAGGATGCTCATTGATGACCGAATAGTTATTTTCTTCCAGGACTCCTCTCTCCTGGTGCACTCATCTGAAAACGTCACTCTCAATGCCCGCAATGAAAATAATGATGTCACAGGAAGTCTCTCCGTAGGTAAGAGGACAGAAAACACACATACCTACTCACATAAATCATGCTGGCGATGTTCATATAGATTCAACTATTCAACTGATATGTGGAGAATTCAGCAATGTCATTAATGGACTTGTCCTGCAGCTCTACTGTATGTAATACAACATTAGCAATGACAAAAACGCATATCCCCTTTCATATTCCATCAGATTGCCATTAAAACCCCATTTAATCAAAAACACAGCTTTCTATCATCAGCACCAGAATGGCCTATCTGTTACACCAAGGCCCTCAGGCCTACAGAGACTATTATTTGCGCACCTTTTATGGCTGGCCAGAGGGGTTCGTTGACGAGTGTACCATAATTAGAGGGGTAACAAACGACTTAACTAATTATAGTATTTCACGAGGCTGTTATGTATTCTTGGTTGTTATGCCATAAAAGGCATTGACCCATCTGTGACTCTCTGTGAAGGAAGTTTAAGACCGTTGAAGACCAGTTATTTGGTCTATTCCCCCTCAGACTTAAGTAGTTTGGAAAGAACATCTTGCTCTGTTCTTCTATAGAAGATGGTATTGAAGTGTTTTAAATATCTCACTGCCCAGAGGCAGTTGTACAGTAGGTATACCTGCAACCGTTGCTTTTTTTTCTATGAGAGAGGTGACAAAGTGGAAAAATTCATTCAAATGTTAAAGCTGCGTGCATAATTTAGATGTTTTAGTGATACAGCATATAGTATCTCAATTATTTTAAGCCTGTGTCTCCCGTTCCCACAGCTTTGACTGATTCTGGTCTCTAATAATTCTCCCTGGTGTCATTTCAGGTCCAGATGTGGCCCAGGGAAATGCACTGAATTTTGTCATCAGCTCCAACACCAAGACGCTGTTTTCTGCAGATGACAAAGAGGTGGTTGTTGGAACAGACACACTTCGTGTTACAGGTACAATCATGTCTGCAGTGTCAGTGTCTGTCACGATCATTGTAAGCATAGTCAGACCAAAGCGTAGCGCGATATGGGTTCCACCCTTTTTATTATAAGTGAACCGCACAACAAAACAACAAAGAATAAACAAAACGTGACATTTTGGAGTGCTCACTGTCAACAACACAAAAACAAGATCCCACAAAACACAGTGGGGAAATGGCTGCTTAAATATGACCCCAATCAGAGACAATGATAAACAGCTGCCTCTGATTGGGAATCATACCAGGCCAACATAGAAATAAAACAACCTAGATAGGTTGCCCCCCCCGCTAGATAGGTTGCCCCCCCCGCTAGTCACACCCGACCTAACCAAAATAGAGAATAAAAAGGCTCTCTATGGTCAGGGCGTGACAGTGTCACACCACTTAGCCCATACATGTGTATACAGCATTCCAGATAGGACCTACGAACATGGTTTTCATTCATTTTCTTGTAATTTAAAGGAATGAGAGCAATGTACTGAATCACTCAGTATTTTTCTTACACACCATGTCAAATAAAAAGTAATGACTTTGATAATGACTGGACTGGAGCAGCCAAGTTGTCCTTGAAAAGGTATTGAAAGTCAGAAGCTCATTCATCTAAAATTAGAGAAAAGGTGACAGAAACACTGCTTTTTAATTGAAGATGATTTATAGTAAAGTATCTTTATAATATAACGTAAATCGAAGCTAACTAATGCTACATGCTCAAGTTGCCTATATTCCTTAAATATCTTTGTTGTGTCCAGTTTTAGAATTGGTGGGAGGTCAGTGCCCTCCTGCTGTGTGGGGTAATTAGCTGAGGAGCGTGCCCGTTGATACCTTCATTATATCTCAGTCATCTGGACTGACTGCTGAAGGGTGACGTTCATTTCACTTTAGCAAGACACTGAATGCTATAATGCAACAGCAGAAATACAGAGCAGAAGTTAATACAACCTTCGCCAGAAAACCATGCACAAACAGAACAAAGCTAAAGTTGTGTATACTGTCGCAATGGCACTCTAAGACCTAGTGAGGCTCTATAGTGTAATGTCAAGTAAGCAGCTTTGCATGCTATGGTGACATACGATTGGCAAAGGCTGATGGTGATAAAGATGTAATTAGCTAGGCAAGGGAGCTGTCACCCACAGTGATTAAAGCACTGCAAACATATTCTCTCTCCTTCAATCCAGGGGGTTGGAGGTGACTGAGCCAGTGCACATGTCATCCTCTCGCTAACACCAGATGACAAGCACCTAGGGAAACAATTGACAGTCAAAAACTGTAGAACCACTCACACTACATAGTAGAATTAAATAGAACACTATTTAATGACTGTAAGTGGCTTTGGAAAAAAGTGTCTGCTAAATGGCATTTATTATTTCTATTATTTATTATTATTATATATGATATTATATTACAATATGTAACATGTATCTCCAATGATGTTTCATTGTAATTAACTATCCACTTACTGTGTTTGTTTTTATTTAGGTCCAGAAGGTGCTCTGTTTGAACACTCTGTAGAGACGCCCCTGCTCAGAGCTGAGCCCTTCAAAGACTTGAGGTAGATGTTGGATCTAATAATCACTGACCTCTTGGAAGAGGCCGATATGAAATATGAACTCTTAATTCCATGCAATTTGTTGATTCTTTCATCACAGTCACACGTGGAACTGATCAAACTGATGTTCTCCTGTGTGTTCCAGGCTGGAGTCTCCAACCCGCTCTCTCAGCATGGATGCACCAAAGGGAGTCTTTGTCAAAGCACTGGCCGGGAACATCGAGGCTGCATCTAACATGGATATTCTATTGCACTCCAGTGAAGGACTGGTGAGGCAATGTGTGATTTACTTGCTATTCACTGACAGTACTGTACTTACATTTTACACTACATGTGGCAGAGACATGTACATTTACTCACTGGCCTTGATATTTATAAATAGCAGTGATGCTGTCCCCTAGTGGCATGTAAATGTATTTCAGTAGTGTTGTGTAAATGTATGTGTTTCAGCAGTGGCGTGTAATGTATGTGTTTCAGCAGTGGCGTGTAATGTATGTGTTTCTGCAGTGGCGTGTAATGTATGTTTTTTCTGCAGTGGCTTGTAATGTATGTGTTTCTGCAGTGGCGTGTAATGTATGTGTTTCTGCAGTGGCGTGTAAATGTATGTGTTTCTGCAGTGGCGTGTAAATGTATGTGTTTCTGCAGTGGCGTGTAAATGTATGTGTTTCTGCAGTGGCGTGTAAATGTATGTGTTTCTGCAGTGGCGTGTAATGTATGTGTTTCTGCAGTGGCGTGTAATGTATTTGTTTCTGCAGTGGCGTGTAATGTATGTGTTTCAGCAGTGGTGTGTAATGTATGTGTTTCAGCAGTGGCGTGTAATGTATGTGTTTCTGCAGTGGCTTGTAATGTATGTGTTTCTGCAGTGGCGTGCAATGTATGTGTTTCTGCAGTGGCGTGTAAATGTATGTGTTTCTGCAGTGGCGTGTAATGTATGTGTTTCTGCAGTGGCGTGTAAATGTATGTGTTTCTGCAGTGGCGTGTAAATGTATGTGTTTCTGCAGTGGCTTGTAATGTATGTGTTTCTGCAGTGGCGTGTAATGTATGTGTTTCTGCAGTGGCGTGTAATGTATGTGTTTCTGCAGTGGCGTGTAAATGTATGTGTTTCTGCAGTGGCGTGTAAATGTATGTGTTTCTGCAGTGGCTTGTAATGTATGTGTTTCTGCAGTGGCTTGTAATGTATGTGTTTCTGCAGTGGCGTGTAATGTATGTGTTTCTGCAGTGGCTTGTAATGTATGTGTTTCTGCAGTGGCGTGTAAATGTATGTGTTTCTGCAGTGGCGTGTAATGTATGTGTTTCTGTAGTGGCGTGTAACGTATGTGTTTCTGCAGTGGCGTGTAATGTATGTGTTTCTGCAGTGGCTTGTAATGTATGTGTTTCTGCAGTGGCGTGTAATGTATGTGTTTCTGCAGTGGCGTGTAATGTATGTGTTTCTGCAGTGGCGTGTAAATGTATGTGTTTCTGCAGTGGCGTGTAATGTATGTGTTTCTGCAGTGGCATATAAATGTATGTGTTTCTGCAGTGGCTTGTAATGTATGTGTTTCTGCAGTGGCGTGTAAATGTACGTGTTTCTGCAGTGGCGTGTAAATGTATGTGTTTCTGCAGTGGCATGTAAATGTATGTGTTTCTGCAGTGGCTTGTAATGTATGTGTTTCTGCAGTGGCTTGTAATGTATGTGTTTCTGCAGTGGCGTGTAAATGTATGTGTTTCTGCAGTGGCTTGTAATGTATGTGTTTCTGCAGTGGCGTGTAAATGTATGTGTTTTTGCAGTGGCGTGTAATGTATGTGTTTTTGCAGTGGCGTGTAATGTATGTGTTTCTGCAGTGGCGTGTAATGTATGTGTTTCTGCAGTGGCGTGTAAATGTATGTGTTTCTGCAGTGGCGTGTAATGTATGTGTTTCTGCAGTGGCGTGTAATGTATGTGTTTCTGCAGTGGCGTGTAAATGTATGTGTTTCAGCAATGGTATGTTCTGCGTCTGACCCCGCCCTTTGTTGTCTGTGTAGGTGATTCTGGATGCCGAGTCTTTGCGTCTGCCGAGTCTCCCCCTGGGACATGGAGGGGTGTCTGGAAACGCTCAGGGACTCTACGAAGTGTGTGTCTGTCCTAGCGGAAAGCTGTTCCTGTCCAAGGCTGGGGTCACCTCCATGTGCAGCGAAAGCCAAGAGTGCTAGCGAGTGTCTCTGCCATCAGATTATACCATATTGAATGAAAATGCCTTTAAATTGGGTACTCGGACACACTTTCATATAAAGCAAAAAAACGATCACAACTTTTCAATTCTGAACAAAACTGCCAGTTGAACTGCAGACATATCCTCCTAAGTAATTTATCTATGGTGCATTTTATTGATGGAAGTTACATTTGAGACTATTTTACTATGTAACTGAAACAGTGACATGACAAATTTATACCACATTAATAAGTGGCTTACTTCTGCAGAATAGTTATTGATGCCATTTTATGTTTACACTGAGTTGAGATGATTGTTTATTTTATAATTACCGTATTATGGCTGGGCAATGAGGAGCTGGTTAACAGATTATATCCTATGCAATATGTTTTATGTGGGCCCGGTTTCCTGGACCCAGGTGAAGCTTAGTCCACAATGGAGAATCTCCCAATGAAAGTGATTTTTAGTGTAGGCTTCATCTGGGTCCGGGAAACCGGCCCATAGTGTATTAATGTTGGGCAAATGGAGAGAAAAGGATGATATGATCTAGTCTGTAGATACACTGAGTATACCAAACATTGGGAACACCATCCTAATATTGAGAACAGCCTCATGGTGTCAATTGTTCCACAGGGATGCTGGCCCATGATTACTCCATGTTTCCCACAGTTGTGTCAAATTGGCTGAATGTCCTTTGGGTGGGTCATTCTTGATAGACATGGGAAACTGTTGAGCATGAAAAACCCAGCATCATTGCAGTGCACCTGGCACCTACTACCATACTCAGTTCAAAGGCATTTACACCTTGTGTCTTGCCCATTCACCATCTGAATGGCACACACACAATCCATGTCTCACTTGTTTCGAGGCTTAAAAATTCTTATTTAACCTGTTTCCTCCTCTTCATCTACACTAATTGAGGTGGATTTAGCAAGTGACATCAATAAGGGATCATAGCTTTCACCTGGATTCACCTGGTCAGCCTATGTCATGGAAAGAGCAGGTGTTCTTAATGTTTTGTATACAAATGCAACCTAGTTATGGTCTAAGAAAGATAATATAAAATAGAGGTACAGTTGAGTGTGTTTGTGTTACACATTCATTATGCAACGTTAAGCAATCTGATACATCTGTTGCTAGAGATTTTAAAAAGGGACTGTTTTCCCAAGTACTTAATTCCATCTCCCAGTTCACCAGCTGCCACTGTGTTTCTGTTGTTTTTTAAATGTATGCATTTATTGTGTAAAATGTATTTATTTGTATGTTTTTTTATGTGTGGTATATGGCCATATATCACAAACCCCCAAGGTGCCTTATTGCTATTATAAACTGGTTAACAACATAATTAGAGAAGTACAAATACATGTTTTGTCATACCCGTGGTATACGGTCTAATATACCACGGCTGTCAGCCAATCAGCATTCTGGGCTCGAATCACCCAGTTTAGATTAGTCAGTCAAACTAATCAGTATACTGTAAGTAATAACTTTGCAAGAATAGGAAATTAAATGGATAGTGTGACATTTTGGCAACTAAGCCCCTCGTTCTACTTACCCAGAGTCAGATGAACTCATGGATACCATTTGTATGTCTCTGCGTGCAGTATGAAGGAAGTTGAAGGTACTTTCTGGAACCATTGCTAACTAGTGTGGTGACTGGAAGTGTACAGGAACTGCTAGCATGCATTTTCATCAATCTCTCAAATTTGCTATATTTTCTTTTTAATACATGGTTGTGTTTCCATCTCCTTCCTTGGTATAGGCCACGACATTAAATATGCTATGATGTCGCACTTCTAATCCTATTGCACTGCAATACTGTAGCCTACCCATAGCCAACTGTCACATACTGTCAAGGTTAACAGTCTATTTACTTTTGCGCATGCTTGGCTATTGAATTAGCAATTGATAAATGGTAGCCTACTATTTGTTGTGTGGCGGGAATAATTTAAACCAGTTATGTCAGAAAAGGAAACACGTCCTGCAATGTGATTATGATATAGGCCTATATAAAAGTAAAATAAACACATTAGATGACATGCTGGTATGCAATCTCTTTACCAATGGCAAATGCATCTGTTTTATCACTAGGCCTACGTTTTAATGTTTTTATTCGTCTACCATCATTATATATCTCGTACATCAAACTCCTCCCATTTTCCCCAAACAAGCAATAAACCTATTTGTTGCAATGCAGTTGATCAACCTTCTAAAAGTTGTGTACACATATGGTTTGAGATTTGCGTGGAGATAGGCACTTTCCTGTCATGTTCACAATTGATAAATACCAGTCTTTGCAGGAAAACTAGCGCTCGCAAGGTTCAGAGTATTTTTTGTGCATATGCCCCTGTAGCCTGTGTGTTCTATTTTAGGGAATATTTATTGTACATTTTGATTTTAGAAAAAAAAATGGTAGCTTCTTAGTTATCTTGTCATGACCTTGACTGTAATATAGATTCTAATGCGTTACTGTTCACCCATGTTGTATACATGTTTGCTTGTTGTCCTTATACAGTAAATATTCTAGAATTGTCAGTGAAGTTGATGTTTTGATAAAATTGTGGAACATGTTTGCCAGGTTTTGTATGTTTGAATAAAACATTTGTGCTATTCTTGTAAAAAAGCTCATGTCTTTTTAACAGAATAACATGTATATACAGTGGGGAGAACAAGTATTTGACAACCTGCAAAATCGGCAGTGTTTTCCGATTTACAAAGCATGTAGAGGTCTGTAATTTTTTATCATAGGTACACTTCAACTGTGAGAGACGGAATCTAAAACAAAATCCAGAAAATCACATTGTATGATTTTTAAGTAATTAATTTGCATTTTATTGCATGACATAAGTATTTGATACATTAGAAAAGCAGACCTTAATATTTGGTAAAGAAACCTTTGTTTGCAATTACAGAGATCATACGTTTCCTGTAGTTCTTGACCAGGTTTGCACACACTGCAGCAGGGATTTTGGCCCACTCTTCCATACAGACCTTCTCCAGATCCTTCAGGTTTCGGGGCTGTCGCTGGGCAATACGGACTTTCAGCTCCCTCCAAAGATTTTCTATTGGGTTCAGGTCTGGAGACGGGCTAGGCCACTCCAGGACCTTGAGATGCTTCTTACGGAGCCACTCCTTAGTTGCCCTGGCTGTGTGTTTTGGGTCGTTGTCATGCTGGAAGACCCAGCCACGACCCATCTTCAATGCTCTTACTGAGGGAAGGAGGTTGTTGGCAAAGATCTGATACATGGCCCCATCCATCCTCCCCTCAATACGGTGCAGTCGTCCTGTCCCCTTTGCAGAAAAGCATCCCCAAAGAATGATGTTTCCACCTCCATGCTTCATGGTTGGGATGGTGTTCTTGGGGTTGTACTCATCCTTCTTCTTCCTCCAAACACGGCGAGTGGAGTTTAGACCAAAAAGCTCTATTTTTATCTCATCATACCACATGACCTTCTCCCATTCCTCCTCTGGATCATCCAGATGGTCATTGGAAAACTTCAGACAGGCCTGGACATGCTCTGGCTTGAGCAGGGGGACCTTGCGTGTGCTGCAGGATTTTAATCCATGACGGCGTAGTGTTGGTTTTCTTTGAGACTGTGGTCCCAGCTCTTTTCAGGTCATTGACCAGGTCCTGCCATGTAGTTCTGGGCTGATCCCTCACCTTCCTCATGATCATTGATGCCACACGAGGTCTTGCATGGAGCTCCAGACTGGGGGTGATTGACAGTCATCTTAAACTTCTTCCATTTTCTAATAATTGTTGCCTTCTCACCAAGCTGCTTGCCTATTGCCCTGTAGCCCATCCCAGCCTTGTGCAGGTCTACAATTTAACCCTGATGTCCTTACACAGCTCTCTGGTCTTGGCCATTGTGGAGAGGTTGGAGTCTGTTTGATTGAGTGTGTGGACAGGTGTCTTTTATACAGGTAATGAGTTCAAACAGGTGCAGTTAATACAGGTAATGAGTGGAGAACAGGAGGGCTTCTTAAAGAAAAACTAACAGGTCTGTGATAGCCGGAATTCTTACTGGTTGGTAGGTGATCAAATACTTATGTCATGCAATAAAATGCAAATTAATTACTTAAAAATTATACAATGTGATTTTCTGGATTTTTGTTTTAGATTCCGTCTCTCACATTTGAAGTGTACCTATGATACAAATTACAGATCTCTACATGCTTTCTAAGTAGGAAAACTTGCAAAATTGGCAGTGTATCAAATACTTGTTATCCCCACTGTATATATCATTGTTTGAAATGATGTATCTGAAAATACATTTTCCATGAACATTATAAATACCATGGGGAAAAAAGGATGATCAATCTCTTTATTTTAAAAGTTCCATGATCACCTTCCTTGCGACAATAAATATATTTAAAGCTTTTCTACAATGATGTCCAATGCGTATTACTTTCTTTCCATAATGTATAGCACTGATGCACTCTAGTGAGGCACTTCTGCAACAGTAGCACATCATAAAAAATCCCCCAGCCATGGCTCAAAGAGACAAAATAGTCAAACATGCAGTATTTCCTGGTCCATGGACAATCCCATGTCACTGCCTATAGTCACAGAATGCATGCCCATACATTGGGATACTTGTTACTTCTCCAGTGTTTCTGTACTTAATTCCTGTAGCTGTTATAACAAATCCTTTAGTTACGCCATTACAGTTCAAATAAAACAAAATATATAACATATATATAAATGTGCCAGCAACTGTACCTTTAATTATTTAATATATTCTCACTTTTACGGTTACCATTAAGTGTATTTTACTGGATATGTATTATATAGAAGAAAGGTTGAGTCAATTTTTGGGGGGGAATTTATTAACTATGGCACTGCGTACATCAAGATATACATTTTCCCTTAGTAAAGTTTGTCAA